>NC_090922.1:241803622-242106300 GCF_040938575.1 Ambystoma mexicanum
CCTTCGCCCCCCTAGCCCCGTAGCAACGCCTCTGCCGCTGGCACACATACACACACACACTCTCCCTCGCACAACCTCCCACTCTCTATACGTTAAAGGCAAGAGCTGGGCAAACTCCAGCTCTGCTATAAAGCCAATCTAGGCCTGTTGACATGCCGAGCACCAGGCTGCAAGCAAGCAGAGCGGACAGGGATCTTCAGGATGGAGAAAATATTGTCATGTTGGTTTATCATATGATTTGTGTACTTTGCAAGTCTGGTCTAATATTATTTCTAGTTCACGAAAGGGAAATAATCACAAACATTTCCACCTTGTTGTTTGACAACCATTGGGAAGCAATGTGATCAAGTGCCAAAATGTACTCATGCTCATAATGTTTCTGCTGCCAAAAGTGCCAGCACTTACATTTTAAAAGTTGACAGCTCCCTTAAAAACAATCCACGTTTTAAATGGTAATAGTATTGCTTCACATATAATAATAGTGACTATTAATATATTGCACACCAGAATGTGTTTCTTGGGACACATATGGCAACACCATTTAACACCATGACCTCTTCTAATCTGAACATATGCCTAGGTACATAGACATTCTTGGTAACTTCGGATCTGTGCCCTCTCTATGCTGTGGTATGTGTACATTACTCATTGCTTCCAGTCTGTCTCCTTCATTCATGCTTCAGCAGTTATAAAGTCTGCCACCATGCCAATCTGAGCCCGCTCCCTATCCTGGGGTACGTTTAGGGTTGTCGTACAGCTACTGATCTGTGTCCTGCTGCTATAGTTTCTGTGTGGGCGTTAGTGTTTAAATGTGTCCTATACCTAAGCTAGAACACAAGTACCCTCATCGTGGAAGCTAATGTTGCCCCTGTAATAGCGCTCTATGCATTGTTCTCATACCAGCATGGATGACAGCGGTAAGGGGACTCCCCACACTTCTTTTAATCAGCAGCATAACAAGCAATGGGTTCTGATTGTGAGAAAGGGAAGGGGAAGTGTGAACAGAGAGTCATAGTGACCCTTCATTATTATGGTTCAGGAGACCCATAAACACATGAAGAAGTATCAGCCCCAACCTCACATGGAACATAAGACAGGCCCGGAGGGAAAATAATTGCACAGGAGGAAAACAATGTTGTAAAGTGTTCCCCTTCTCTGACTGCAGGATGTTGGATGCCCCCGTTACAATGAACAAGTATACACAGGAACCTCACCTCCGCATTAAGGCCCCTTTGCCACCTTGACCCCCAAATCATAAAGGAAAGCACTGGGAGCCTCTGCAGAGATACCACGTTGCTAAAACAAACCCAAATAAAGCCCAGTCATGTCCATAATATTCCCAGCTCTGACCCAAGCAGGAGGCGTTGAGCAGCCATCTGTTGGGAGGGATGTCACACTTATAATTGAAGATTTACAAATGTCATCCATATTATGCACGGTGCCAAAATGCTCACACGCTCCAACAATGACTACAAGCAGGTGACTAACACACACTCTTTGGGGTTCTAAATCAGAATAAAGTACATCCATACATGTAAATGCTTGCAGAGATCCCTGGTTTTGCCATGTTCGGTGGGAAGTACACCAGCTCTGGCTTTCAGGTTAATTTCATATTACATTTTGACACATGTAGACCTGCATTTATAATATGTACAAGAATACAAAATGGCAGCAGATACAAATGCCAGGAATGATAGGCCCTGATTTGGGAGCTCTGTTTTGGCATATACTTAAGAAACTGGCATGTGCATGAAGGAATGATGTTAGGTGTCAGAAATGGGGGGCGTGTTGTTCCTGCATTTCTATCTTTAGAAGGCTTTTGAATTGCCATGTTCAACAGTTCATTTAAATGAATCATACTGTTCTGTGCAAGAAGAGAAAACATGCATGTGCTTGAATTCTGCCATGACCACATTTTTCGTTTGTCTTCAATGTCGATTAAATGAGTTTCTGTTTAGATGTGCACTAAGGTGAATTATTTATAATGTTATGAAGCTACTAATACTCACTATGATCCAGTGAAGTGTACAACTTTGCCTGTGATAGTTCTTTCTGATTAGTGTGAATGTTTGAGCCATTTGCGCTGTAATTGGTGCAACTGGTCTATAAGCCCCCATAAGCCCCGTGAAACAATCTAATAGTCCAAAACATCAAACTGAATCACAAAGTAAGCCCCCTTTCCTTTATAGTAGCACCTCAAATGTTTCATCACAACACACACAACAACAAGCTGCATTCCCTTGTCAATGACTACACGCAGGGCCCCTATCACACAGTTTATTTTGATGTGTGTCTTTAAAGAACAGTCAGAGGACATGGCTTTTTGGGCTCACTTTTTCTTTAAGTTTTTGGAATATAGAAGTGGGCATTTGGTGGAATTGTGTCTTTTGAATAGTAATGTAAGTGTTCTTGTAAAGCGCCTATCTGCCACTATTGGTGGCCTCACTGTGCTTGGCTCTGTAACAGAAAAGGGGAGTGGGGTACATACGTGGGATAAGGGGAAATACAGATGCGAAACCTCTGGTGTTGATGGGTGCAGGTTGAAAGTAATTGGTTCCTGAGTTCCAATCTGCTTTCGATGAGTATGCCGGAAGAAACTTGGGAGCATGTTATCCATAGGGAAGAGCCCAAGATCTGATAGACTACAGCGCTTTGGGTCTGGTTAGCCGCTGATGTAGGGGAGTGCAACATGGCTCAAGAGGAAAGCATCGTCGTGGCTTGGTTAGTGTTGATGTGCTAAATACTAGGCCCGTATTGGTCTTCTGTGGGTGTTTTGAGTGTGTAGTGTAAGGTGGTAGGGGAGCTTAGAGGGAAGTTAGTTAGTTGGGGGAAGGTGGGAGTAGGCCTTAGAAGGCAAAACAACCTGCAACCCTGCACTCCTACCCCTGGCCGTATGCAGACAGGGCCCATTTCTTCAGCTTCCAATGACACCTCCCTCTCTCTCTCTCTATCTCTCTCTCTGTCCCAAATATATACATTGTACCCCATGGGGAACAAAACAAACATCGGCAAGAATAGTTAAAAGTGTTCAATGACCTTGAATAGTTCAGACTTTCCCGTGGTCCGTGGGAGTATACGAAAGAAATCACCCTAATTAAATGTATATATCTCCTCTAGTTGCAGGGGCCCCCTTCCCTGGGCCCACATGCAAGATGAGCAGAAATCCTGTCTACACCCGCATTGGGGGTGGCTTCTGTGGTGACCATATACTCTAGCATCAGCACTATCAAATTGAACCTGTGTAGCCATTGGGTGCCGCAATAAGTCATCGAAGGGGTTGTCCGCAACTACCCCACAATCTTGCAGTTATAAAATCCAGCCTTGCAGGTGAATCAGAGGTTTTAGAGCAGAGCCGAACATGACTGATATCAGCGGCTTGTCAGCAACCACAGTAATTGGGATGTCAAAAACATACAGATGAAAATGTCAACAGGCCCCATAGGACAGCAAGCTCCTTACTCTTGATTTGCAGCAAATGCTGTTCTGTGGGCGTGCAGGCGTGTTGGCGAATGCAGCTCTCAACTTAATCCCAGCCTGGTCCACCTGTAACCAGAACCGACCCAGTGCTACAGGACTCATGTCTACAAGAATCTTTAACACTTTAGTAGGATCTAAGAGTACCATTCCGATGTTGGCAACTGGGGCATGTTTTGTGTCTTCAACTGCTTGTGGCCCGATGTCCAGGGGTGGTCCTGTTAGGGTCGCAAGATCGTGGATAAATCATGCACACAATTTTACCATACCGAGGAAACTACCCACCTCAGATGGGAAAGTGGAGGGAGGGGGCCACCTGGATATCTGCCACATTTTTGGGGTTTGCCAACAGCCAAGCGTCTTGGACCATCCTTCTGATGAATTTGACTTTCTTTTGATGGAACTTGTACTTTTTCTCTATTAAGATGAGGTCATTCTCTGTAAGTAGACAATCATGTCACTCGTGTTCAACACTACAGCAAGTCTCACCAGCACACCCTGCATGGTGTGGGTGCTGAAACTGTTAAGCAGACATGTTTTGACTGGGGAATCTATTTTAGTAGAACAATTTATACCTATGACTTTTGTTCTTAACTGTAACTAAATGTCCCTAAGGGGAAGGTGTCTGTCCCTTGAGAGACTATGCCTAATAGGTTCTCGGGGGACAGTCAGAGGAAACTCACCCTATCCTAGCTCACCACTTTCCTATGATTCTAAAAAGAGGTGCACCCGTATGGGAGTCAACAAAATCTGAACAGGAACAAAAATTGAAACAACAGTTTTCCAAAAACCAACGGACCGGAACTCACTTTTGGAATTTAACAGCTTCTACCAGAGATCCTTGAAAGAGAACCTACCGTTCGGCCAGTTCCTGTAATTCTGGCGCAACTGCTCCACCAGGACCGAATATGATATCCAAGCCGAGAACTTGGCAAGAAAACTAGAAGAAAGAAATTATCCTCGCAGGATCATCAGGCATGCGAAGGAAAGGGCAAGTAATATCCCAAGAGAAAGAACATTGGAACAGCATCCAAGAAGAGAAAGAGAGGAAAATCAGATTACGGCGGTCTTTAGCCACTCACCCATAGTTAATCGTATGAAAAAGGAAGTCAGAAAACTCTGGCCTATCCTCAATGTGGGTGACAGAACGCTAGACCCCCCGACCTTCGCCATTAAAAGAAGACGGAATATAAGGTACATACCTATAAAGAAGAAAATGAGACCCAAACCACAATGCAGAACAGAGCAAAAGCTACAGGGCATACACCGTGTGGAGCCTGTGCAGCATGTCCGTTCACAAAACGTTCAACCACATTAGAAATTGGCTAGAATACGCCGTGGGAGCAAAGGACGCTGACTAATTGCAACACCTCAAATGTGGTCTACTTAATAAGGTGCCCCTGTGATAAAATCTATATTGGGATGACGACCAGAAAAATAAAAACAAGAATTGGCAAACACAGATCAAACATCAGAATGAAAAGAACTACGCCCCCTTAGTAGAACACTATCTACAATATGTCCTTAGGGACATTTAGTTAGAGTTAAGGACATAAACCATAGGTATAAATTGTTCTACTAAAATAGATTCTGCTCGTGATGTGTTGAAAAGTACTTGGGAGGAGACAGAATCCAGTTTCCCACAGAACTCCATTTGTATTGAATGTTTTGACTGGGACCAGGTCTGGCAGGAGGTTCACTCCACACCTTGGTTAGTGTCATTTGCCTTTGTGTCCTTGACGGGGAGCTGAAATGAAGACTACCTCTTCAACGTCGCTGTCGTCCCTATGCACCAATGTATCAGTTGGGATCTCTTTAGAAATTGCCAAAACTCTTGTGTGCCCCATTGTGGGAGTTTGCAGCGTTTGGTCTGAAACAACTGGCCCTGGTGGTCTACGCACCTTTGCAAAGTGGTTGGACTTTGCACATCTAGCACGTTTGACTTGATGCCGGGCAGCCTTGGCTATGTGACAGGGACCCTACACAAAAGTCACATAGTCTCTTGGGTGACTCACTTACATTTCACAGCATGTGGTGCGGCCATCATCTACCTCTCGAGGAGTTCCTCTGCACTGGGGAGAACTTACAGTATGGGCTTCTTCTGCATGCAGTGATTGGAGTGCTCTCTGCATAAGGGTAGCTCTGGCAGCAGCCATTTTGTGAGATCTGTCCATTTTCATATGCTGGGATCATGACAGTATGTGATGCTGGGGCTGTGTAAAGAAACCCCTCTTAATTAATTGCACTGCTATTTTGTCCTCTTTCTCTTCCAGGGTGCAAGACATTGCCAGCTGCCTTGAATGGGCGCTGAGCGATTCCCGGGGGCTTAGACTTGCTTGATGCAGTTGAAACCACTCATAATCAGCTTTAACGAGGAGGCTGAAATAGCTCTTGACGGTCCGTTTCACCGCATCCTAGGAGATGCCATCTGCTGGTAGGGTTTTGTAGATGTTGCGCACTGCCCCTCCTGCTAAGAAAAGCAGCCTGGAGTGCCAACAGTCTCCCGTGTCACAGCTAATATCGTATCTATGGGTGGTGCACTCATGTATCACCATGACTTCAAGCATTCAAGCAGATCACATAAGAAATACAGTTAAAGCCCTTTGGAGGTAAACATTGCACATTTTAGTGCACAAAATATTTGCAAAAACTTGCCTGGTACCCCACCAGATTGCTATATTTTAAAACAAGTTAACTTGACCATGTGCCCGGCAACTCCTTCTAACCACCAGTAAGTAGCCTGTTGGCCAGCTACCTGTCTGAACGATCAGAGTGAATTAAAAAGTCGAATGTCAAAGCGAACAGTCGAAGGCTCAAGCCTGGGATCTGCTTTTTCTCCCCAATGGGCAACCCAATGGGCCAGCTAACCATCCACGCCTTCTTGCTGGCCTATTGGACGGGAAAGGATCCCTCACCCACAGCCTGAGTAGCACAATGTAGTTCATATAGCAAATTCATAAATGGCCATGATTATAACATCCAGCGGGCACAGCGAGGAAAGAGAAAGAGGTGCCAGGGAAACCCACTCTTGAAGGGTTGTCAATGGAACACAGGTAGGTCCCTCTTTCCCCCTCAATCTTGCACCCTTCCTAAGTGCCCATCCCCAGAACTGTACCCTTAGGGTCAATGAAACGACCCCAACCCCCAGCTGTAACCATGGCCCAAGAGTCAGCCCCTAATGGCAGCCACTCATGTAGGGCCATAGCGGCGCCACCAATGTTTACGTCCATAATTCCTATCTGGGCCTTGGGTTGCTGGCGTGCCATTGGCATCAAATTCAGGCCTTGTGGGATCTTGAAACACCCTGGGTGCCCAGTGGTGCTGGCCCGTTCAGGTGCCAGCACTGTCTGCAGTACCTCTGCCAGATCGGGATGGTGCGGATTACAATGACACAGCTAAGGAAACAAGCTTTGGCAATGCCAACAGTTTGGGCGTTTGTGTAGGCATGGGTAAGGCACTTGCCATGCACAGCTGTAGTGGTATTAACTGCCCATTGATGGTAGCAGGTGCAAAGGAGTGTTATTACCTGGGCATCTAATAGCAGTGTGTTATGTCTTGGTTCTCCCTGGCTCTGGTGGCGTGTGCATGCAAGCCTTTGGAAAGCCTGAAGAATGTTCACGAGTGGAATGTTGGTGTGTCAGTCCCTGAGAGTTCCCTGGTTGTCCAATGGTGAGCTGAGGGCTTGTTAGAAAGGGTGCCCGTGGATGTCTCCTTGTCTTCCCTTATACTTACCTAAGAACATACCTATCATGGGACCTTGTCAATTTGGACTTCAGCAAAGGAGTTTGACTTCCCTACCTGGTGTCTCAGGGTCTTCTTCGCCAAGAGCACATCTTTACACAGTGCCTGGTAGAAGCTTAATACTTATGCACAAGCCAAAAATGTTGGCTTTGCCAATGCTTGTTTTTAACAGGACTTCAGTGGCTTTGCCAAAGTTTGTTTTTAACAGGACTTCAGCGAGGTACGTGCATAGTGCTTATAAATCGGTTGCTGAAGGCAGACCTGGTTAAGACATATTGGCCCTCATTACGACCTCGGCGATAACCGTTGCCGCTATTGGCGGCATGGCTGCCGCCAAAATCGCGTCCGGGTCCACAGAATGAGCAATTACCGGGCCATTCCGAGTTCGGTATTTCCTCCCTCCAAGGACCCGGACCCAGTCCTTCCCCATTCCCATTCAGCCCTATAGGGCTGAATGGGAATGGGAGAGGGAGCAAACAACGGGCCATTACGAGTTGGCCCGTTGTTTGCTCCCTCTTCCCCTCGCGGGACTTCCTGGGTCCCGCGAGGGGACCTCGTAATGAGGCGGTACGGGGTAAACGGCCCCGGCACCTTTTACGGCGCCGTTAACCCCGTACCGCCAGGGTCGTAATGAGGCCCATTATATTAATTACACCAGTAGCCTTTTACAGTTCCAATGAAGCCATTAACTCTCAGAAGACTGCTTTGAAAAAACAAGGCAGGCACTTGAACGCAAAGTTTGCTGGAAAGCCTTGATTAAAGGGAGCTCAAAGAGTTCACATGAGGTGGTGTTATGGGTGGGGAGGGGCGGGAATAGGCGGGGAGGGGTGGGAATGGCCATAGGGTTTAACACGGCCATGGGGTCATTAGCCCAAAAAACAGAATGAGAAAATATCGGGAGGTGTTGGTGTAGTAAGTATTCAGGTAGGACCACCCACTGCTTTAGGGAGGCTGTGGAGGGCAAGGTCCTGAGCTAGGAGCCTCCTGCAACGTATGATTAGTGGGGGACATGTCACAGACTGGGAGGAATCCTTAACTCCCTCCTGGAAGTGACTCATGGGCCGCAGGAGCACCTCGGGGGCAGCAGAAGCACCCTCAATTGGGCTGAAGCTCCCCATGGTGGGAGAAAGTCTTGTGGAAAGAGGGTCACTGGCCTGTGTGTGAATGATGGTGCGAAAGCAGCGCGGTCGCAAATGAGCACCTCGTGCATTTCTTTCCCCTTCGTGGTGGTAACCCGCCCCTGTCGCCAATTGTTGAAATGCCCTAGGGTGGCCAACTGCCCCGTATTTTGCAGGATCGTCCCGTAAGTTGGGACTCTGTCCCGCAGTTTGCAGAGTGGCTGTGCGGGACACAGGTTGTCCCGACTTGCTTTGTTCCCTGCAGTGTGACTCTCGGGAGACAGCAAGTCGGGACAACCTGCGTGCAGCACAGCCACTCTGCAAACTGAAGTGGCTGTCTACACAGCACGGCGCTGCCGCCTGCTGCTTTCTTTCTCTGGGCGATGGCACAGCCCCGGCTCCTTTTGAGCCTGCAGGTCGAGCTGCCAACGCGCTGACACCTGTCTTCAATCCAATGCTAATGCTTTGTTCCTGGGGTCGTGATGGTCACGTTTGCAGTTAAAAAACGTGACCATCACCTCCCGAGGACAAACCATTTGCATTGCAATTAAGCCAGGTGTTAAGAGTCATTAACAAATTGTTTAAATTACAAATGGGGCAAGCCAAACGTGAATGATGCTGTGACATCATCACCACCTTGTGGGCAAGTGTCCTGCAAAAGGATCGCAAAAGTTGGCCACCCTAGCATGCCCTGGTACCAGCTGGAAGGCTGCAGAGCGGACAGGGCGATACACAAATCAGGGCGTACGGAAGTCCAAAGAACACACGATACTAACTTGCAGTAAATGACGTACCAATTGGGGCGAGCTTCTGTATTTGTCAGAACGTGACGCCTAACGTCATGGCGTTGGAAGTTTGTCATCCGAGTGGCCGACATCATAACAAAAACAGATGACAGAACTCTGTGTACCAGATACAGTTCAACTGATGCACGTCAATGGTGTCCTTTACAGTGGCGGAACCATGGGGAGAAGAACAGGGAGGACAAGCCCCTTCTGGCTCCCCTCTGGTGCCCAGTGCGCCCCCCAGCCTCTCGGTGGCGCCCTATTGGCTGAGCACCAAATGCTGCTCTGCTACTGGTCCTGTTTCACACCAGACTAGCAATGGCACCAACAAGCAACTCTATCAGGGCATTTCGGTCCATTCCCTGTTATTCCAGTACTGGAGCCACAAGACAGATGTGCCAATACTCACCTGCAGCTCCCCGTACTATTCCAGGATTATACATGGCACAGGGACACAGACGCGACCGGCCCTGCCAGTAAGAGATCGCCCTGTCCCCATCTCGTGATTCGTCTCGTGCAGATGCCCGCTCGCCTCCATCTTCTCCCTCCTCCTGGGCCTCCTCTGATGAGTCATGAGCACCTGCCCGCCCTCTGCTTTTCCTTTGCTCTTCCGGCCAAAGGAGGCTCTTTCCTGATGCATCGTGACGCATCCTCTCTTTCTGCCCGTCCCATTTTTAGTTTTGGCTTCCTGGAGTACCCATGGTGTGCAACGTTGTGTAATAGTAGAAACAGAACAAAAAGACACACTGGGCCTCATTACACGGTAGGCGGTAACCATGGCGCTATTAGCGCCATGGTTGCCGCCGGTATTTTACCGTGTCCGCCTTGGTGGATGGCGGAATTACCGCCCTACTCCAAGGTGAGCGGGGGCGGTAATTCCCCATTCACCAAGGCACTTCCCCATTCCCATTTTTGCCCCCATAGGGCATAATGGGAATGGGGAAGGAGCTAATTACGGTACCGCAAATTGCGGTACCGTAATTAGCACCAAGGTCCCTTTGCGGCACCCTACTTTAACGGCTGGTAAAACCAGCCGTTAAGGTCGGTTCCCGCAAAGGGAACTTGTAGTGAGGCGGTAAGGGTTTACCGGTATTGGTGCCCTTATCGGTACCGGTAAACCCTTACCGCCTACCGTGTAATGAGGCCCACTCACTGGTGCAGGCCCTGCTGAAACCTATCAAAGCATTCGCCAATAGAGTGTTCTTCCCACCTTAAGGTTCCATGCCCGTGGGTTCGTTTTATAGGCAGTGCTTACAGCGCCACCTAATAGCCAAAACTAAAGAGGCACAAGCAGGTGCTAACAGGGGTTGTTGAGGTGCAAGGTCAAAGACCCCCCAAGTCTTGCGTTGAATAATTAAGAATTAAGATTGCGCTGGGTCCTCACGTTTTAGTTTTATCACCTGCTTTGTTCGTAGAGTGTTTCATTATAAAACTAAGGGATGGATTGTTGATGGAACATGTAATAGGCCTTTTGATATTTATACAGTTTGATATTGTCTTCTTAATTATTTAACCCGATTCGAATAAACTCTAACTGTCTGTATAATCAAAATTAAGGAGAACTGACATTTCAACTGACATTTCTGCCTAAAAAAACATTGCGAAAAATTGTTTGCGTCCTTGAATTTTATTGCAATTTCCTATTAAAACAAAATATGAGCGGGGAATTTGTGTTCAAGCCTGCAATGCAAGTTACCATGGAAACGAGCAAGTCCACCACATCAATTGGAAGATTTCAAGAAATGGCATTGAGGATGGTCCCATTCAGAGTAAATAAAAATAATGTGGGGGCGTTCGCCTAAGGGGAAGCAGAAAATAAACCCCCCTTAGACCCACTTGAAAAAAAAATTCCCACTTAAGGTCATCCTCACCAAACCCCACCAAGAGAATCTGCTAAAAAGACGGTATGACTGATGTTAAAGAATACACAGTATAAGATATCCCTCCTGTATGCTATAAGAATATTACAAAGGAAGTGGCAGGTCATTAACTATGAGGAGGCCGGAAGGGTGGAGGTCACATTATCTCGCCATGTCCTTTCTTATTGCAGGGTGGCATCAGCTCCCTGGACCTCCTCCTCAGTGCGGCCATTTTATACACATGGTTCTGTAACCCTGAGGTGTCTCGTCCTGTCCTTTGGAATCATCTCCCTGGACCTCCTCTACAGTGCGGCCATTTTATACACAAGGTTCTGTAACCCTGAGGTGTCTTGCCATGTCCTTTCTTATCGCAGGGTGGCATCATCTCCCTGGACCTCCTCCTCAGTACGGCCATTTTATACACATGGTTCTGTAACCCTGAGGTGTCTTGCCATGTCCTTTCTTATCGCAGGGTGGCATCATCTCCCTGGACCTCCTCCTCAGTGCGGCCATTTTATACACATGTTTCTGTAACCCTGAGGTGTCTTGCCATGTCCTTTGGCATCATCTCCCTGGACCTCCTCTACAGTGCGGCCATTTTATACACATGGTTCTGTAACTCTGAGGTGTCTCGCCATATCCTTTGGCATCATCTCCCTGGACCTCCTCTACAGTGCGGCCATTTTATACACATGGTTCTGTAAACCTGATATGTCTCGCCATGTCCTTTGGCATCATCTCCCTGGACCTCCTCCTCAGTACGGCCATTTTATACACATGGTTCTGTAACCCTGAGGTGTCTTGCCATGTCCTTTCTTATCGCAGGGTGGCATCATCTCCCTGGACCTCCTCCTCAGTGCGGCCATTTTATACACATGTTTCTGTAACCCTGAGGTGTCTTGCCATGTCCTTTGGCATCATCTCCCTGGACCTCCTCTACAGTGCGGCCATTTTATACACATGGTTCTGTAACTCTGAGGTGTCTCGCCATATCCTTTGGCATCATCTCCCTGGACCTCCTCCTCAGTGCGGCCATTTTATACACATGTTTCTGTAACCCTGAGGTGTCTTGCCATGTCCTTTGGCATCATCTCCCTGGACCTCCTCTACAGTGCGGCCATTTTATACACATGGTTCTGTAACCCTGAGGTGTCTCGCCATGTCCTTTCTTATCGCAGGGTGGCATCATCTCCCTGGACCTCCTCCTCAGTGCGGCCATTTTATACACATGTTTCTGTAACCCTGAGGTGTCTTGCCATGTCCTTTGGCATCATCTCCCTGGGCCTCCTCTACAGTGCGGCCATTTTATACACATGGTTCTGTAACCCTGAGGTGTCTCGCCATATCCTTTGGCATCATCTCCCTGGACCTCCTCCTCAGTGCGGTCATTTTATACACATGGTTCTGTAACCCTGAGGTGTCTCGCCATGTCCTTTGGAATCATCTCCCTGGATCTTCTCTACAGTGCGGCCATTTTATACACATGGTTCTGTAACCCTGAGGTGTCTCGCCATGTCCTTTGGCATCATCTCTCTGGACCTCCTCTACAGTGCGGCCATTTTATACACATGGTTCTGTAAACCTGATATGTCTCGCCATGTCCTTTGGCATCATCTCTCTGGACCTCCTCCTCAGTACGGCCATTTTATACACATGGTTCTGTAACCCTGAGGTGTCTCGCCATGTCCTTTCTCATCGCAGGGTGGCATCATCTCCCTGGACCTCCTCCTCAGTACAGCCATTTTTATATTGTGTAATGCAATGTTTTCCACTCCAGCTCGTTTCAGAACCGTACTGATGACTCGGCGAGCAGCAACGCGGCGATAGCATGTCCACTTTGCTTTCCTCTTGCGTCTTGGAAGAGCCTCCAGCTTTGCGCCTGGATGAGATTTTCATGCAGGTGTAAAACCAACGATTCCATTGAAGCACACCTTGGTTAAGCACCTGCTAATCAACATGTGGATTCCATTGGAATCTATTATAAAACGTCTGCAAAGCGCAATTTGCATGCAGTGTTTTCTTTCTCTCAAAGCGGAGAGTAAAAGTAAAGAGGAAAGGCGATTTTGATTTGCTGATGAAAATTGCATGCAGAGGATCAGTAAAACGTAAGTGCAAGCTTTGGAGGTCCCTGCATGCAATAGTTACTTGGCAGAAAATGACCCCATTGGTATCATGGACACTCTGCTTCCAGAGGTTTCTCAGGTGCAGATCTGGAGAAATAAATGATTATCTTCTGTGGGGAAAAGCATAGGTGTTCTGTGGTGGCATGGACACGTTTTCAGTTATTGAATGTAGGTCACCTTCAAAGCACCAGCCGCAAACCCTTGGTACCGGCAGAAAGATCGCGGTTTACCTGCCCTGAGCTCCAGTGCTGATCTAATTGAAGAGAGGGCCATGCCCGATACTTATGAGCCAATGGCTGGGAAGCGTCAGACGAGACAGGACCACCAGGAGGATAGCTCAGGGGGAACCCAGAATCGCCAATCCACAGATATTTTTGGAGCTTGTCATTATAAATCCCCAGGAGGATAGCTCAGGTGAAACGAGCTCGCCTTGGAAGCAAGACGACACGTAGCAACACAGGTTCGATACCCAGGCCCGTGCTTAGAAACCTCTGGGTATTAAGCGCATTATAAATAACCAATTACAATGACAATAAATGGGGAAAATCTCCCACCTTGTGCGGCACAGCTGCTAGTGTCACAGATGTCAGGTGACAATGGATGCAGGAAGGGCAGTACATCTCAGGTCCAGAGGAGGAGGTCCAGGGAGATGATGCCACCCTGCGATAAGAAAGGACATGGCGAGACACCTCAGGGTTACAGAACCATGTGTATAAAATGGCCGCACTGTAGAGGAGGTCCAGGGAGATGATTCCAAAGGACAGGGCGAGACACCTCAGGGTTACAGAACCATGTGTATAAAATGACCGCACTGAGGAGGAGGTCCAGGGAGATGATGCCAAGAGAAATCTTTCCGCATTTCATACGGTTGGATCAAGTCCTTGGGAATATGGCGCGTAGGCCTTTCCTTGAGTGCTGTTGCCTGAGACATTTCCCTCCCCTTTAGAACATTGTGTGTCTCCCTCCTCCTCTGAGCTCCAGCTTTCACAGCTCCACTTATAGAGTTATCTTCCTTTCCTCTGAAAGGAGTTACCTTTCAGTCGGTCCTGCCCAGAGAGACCGCCCTGGGGCCTTGCTGAGGCTTAGGACCTAACAGAAATGCGGGATCTAGCTGAACCCTGGGATATGTGAGAAACTACACTACCTGCCCTTTGGGAGGAATGGCGTGAGCAGCTATCGCTATAACTGTCCCCATCCTCTTTCAGGCTCCCAGTCTAAATGGTACCAATGTTGGGGGTTCCACATTGTGGAAATGGCAGTCTCCATGTGTAGACCCCTGACAGCCTTCTCTTGAGTTTAACATATATGGTACTTGTTGTTTACTGTGGGCTTTCTGTTTATTTCATTTTCCCAAAGCAATATTTCATCTTGAGCTGTATGTGGCTGGACAGCATCTCACTGTATATTGTGGGGATTGTGGAACTCCAGCCACGCTGCTGTCCAGAAAAAAAGGACTCAATTTCCTCCCTACACCCACCAACCCCCCTGAAGACTAAACCTGTTCCCAACCCAGGCAACATCTGCCACCTTTTACAGCCAGTGTACTCTGAAGCCTGGGGCTGGCCCTTTCATAACGTCTTCCCCCTCTCCAGTAACAGCATCTGTTGTCCCTGCCTGTGTTTGCCCCCTTGTCCCACACTCTGTGATATCCTTCTCCTTTCCTGTCACCAAGCCTCCTTAGAGCCTGGTAACAGATGTGCTCATCATGGGGGTGGGAGTGGGCAGGCTGTGTAGCGAGGGGGCGGGGGCCACATCTGTGGAGAGAGGACCTGTACATGCCTATGTTTGCCTATCTGACTTACACCCTGGGATTTCCCTTTCCCTTCCTGTCACCAAACCTCCTTGAGTCTAGGGAACAGCCAGAAACCAGTTCCACCTGTTGTATTCATCATGGGGGTGGGGGGGGTGGCAGCCTTATAAACGTATGGAGAGAGGACCTACGGGCTCTTTGCTGGGCTGCCTGCAGTGGTGTGATGAACGTGTGGGTGTGGTTGGGGGCAGAGAAGCCGAGGAGGCCCTGTAGCAGGTACCCTGTTTTCCTGTCTGCCCTTCACCCTCTCTCTTTCTCGCTCTCTTTCTGTTTTCTCTCCCCCTTTCTCTCTCTCTCTCTCCTCCTGCTCTCCTCCTCTCTCTCTCTTTCCCTCTCTCTCTTTCGTTCTCTCTCTTTCTCTCATTCTCTTTCTTTCCCTCTGTGTCTCTCTTTCTCTTTCTTTCTCTCTCTCTCTCTCTCTTTCTTGCCTAGGGTCTCCCACATGGCCTTCCCCATTTTGGCCTGCCTCCCTAGTCCACAACATTGCTACTGGCCCCCTGGGGCTCCTCAGCTATCCTAGCTTCCTATCAAGATTGGAAGATTTTAAGTATTTCAGGTTTACTAATGTTTTTGCCATGTGATAGTCCCCTTTCCTGGCATAGCCCATGAAGAGCTCCTCACTGAACCCATTACCATTTCCATTATGTAACAATCATAAAATGCCTATACGAATTTCTAATGTTGAAAACAGTCTTTTATTTCAGATGACTATGTTCTCAGAGCAATCTGTACAAAACTCAATTGCTGCCCACCAGTGTGATGAAATGACCACTAATCTGCAGGCATACAGGGATGATTAGTGGTTAAGTCGCCTACTCAGCTCAACACTTCTAAAGGGATCCCAATCATAAAGGTCAAACAGGCACAGCCCAAAAGCTATACCTCCTTCACCTTAGGTGGCTGCACAGGCTATATCTGCAGGAGGGGCGTGAGCTGGTAACAGTGGCAACCCAAACAGAAATAGCATGAAGACCCCAACAAAAAACAATATCAATGAAGGGTCTATAAAATACACACTTTAAATTGCACAAAAATGCAAACAACTAACTAGAAAACATTACAAAAATCCACCTGGGGAAAAGAAACACAGAGAATGTAGACTTATGTGAAAAGGCAGTCTGGGTCGATGAGTAGGGGTGTTCAGGCAAGAGAGTTGACAACAGTGACACTGTTCAAGGCTATGTCTTTGAAGAAAAAAGTAGTGACAAGGTGGCTTACAAGTCACTATAGCCCCAGGACAGTGGACCAAAGGAACAGGGCCTCTTCACAGTACCTTTGATTTCTTGTCTTTGCAGCCTCATCGATATTGAGCCAGGCATGTAGGGGCTTTCTGAGGCAGTGATTCAGGATTGGGTTGGTCAGTTGGTCGACTGGGTCCAACACACTGTGCAGACCAAGCAATGACAGCATGTGGTATGAAGAAGCTTAGGCAGACAGGCGATGTCCAGGTCAGTGTAGCTCACAAGCAGTTAACTGCGGGAAATTTAGGCCCAGTGCTTTTCCTTGAATTCTGGGTTGCTGGGAGGCCTAATAAAGGCTCTCCAGGGACTAAGAGAGTCCTTCATTCCGGCACATCCATTCCAGGAGGTTGGCTGGCACCTACAGTGGCTCCTTCACCTCCAGACAACATGGTCCTGGTTTCAGTGCAGCCACCATTAAGGCCTTGGTCCAACATCAATCACCCCCACTGTTCCCCGGGGAGGGGTAGGGGACAGATGGCGCCTATGCCTTGGACCCCTATAGTCTTCACCTCTATGGCAGAGGACTTTGAAGTTGCCAATACTTCCAACAGAGGTTGTTGTACTTGTAGGAGTCCAAATATGAATCAAAGAATGAGGGGGTGTACCTCTCCTTTTAAAGGCAAAATGCTACGCAGGATTGGTCCAAAGCAAGACTGGTGTGAAGGTTCCAATCCTTGCCTCTGGTAGATGGATTGGAAAGGAAAAGGAAGAGAACCCTAATAGAATCCAACATGGTGGGACCCTTCTCCAGGCATACCTCTCCCTTCTGGCTAATCTACCTCTGCCCCTTTCTCATACCTGCTGACTTCAAAGAACTGCAGTGACCAGCACTGTGATGTGAGTGCACTTTGGTTATTTAAGTGCTGCCTATGAAGCAATGTATCCCAAGAGACCTCCTTGGGGAACTTTCTGTGCCCTTGGGAGGTCTTACACTTCTTGCAGGAGCATCAAAATATCAGCATACTGGCTATTGCTACAAAGCAGCTGCTAGATAGTCAGGACAGACACCAATACAAATATCAGCATCCTGGCTATTGCTACAAAGCAGCTGCTAGATAGTCAGGACAGACACCAATACAAATATCAGCATCCTGGCTATTGCTACAAAGCAGCTGCTAGATAGTCAGGACAGACACCAATACAAATATCAGCATCCTGGCTATTGCTACAAAGCAGCTGCTAGATAGTCAGGACAGACACCAATACAAATATCAGCATCCTGGCTATTGCTACAAAGCAGCTGCTAGATAGTCAGGACAGACACCAACACAAATATCAGCATCCTGGCTATTGCTACAAAGCAGCTGCTAGATAGTCAGGACAGACACCAATACAAATATCAGCATCCTGGCTATTGCTACAAAGCAGCTGCTAGATAGTCAGGACAGACACCAACACAAATATCAGCATCCTGGCTATTGCTACAAAGCAGCTGCTAGATAGTCAGGACAGACACCAATACAAATATCAGCATCCTGGCTATTGCTACAAAGCAGCTGCTAGATAGTCAGGACAGACACCAATACAAATATCAGCATCCTGGCTATTGCTACAAAGCAGCTGCTAGATAGTCAGGACAGACACCAACACAAATATCAGCATCCTGGCTATTGCTACAAAGCAGCTGCTAGATAGTCAGGACAGACACCAATATGCATCGGTCCTGTCATATAAAATTGCTGTGTATTATTGTGTGCTATTTACTAGTGGTGTTACTCTTTAGTAGTCACCACGCCTCAACCAGGAATGGCTTACATTTACAGACGTACATGCAGCCAAACTAACTAAGGAATAGTTGAAACACTTGTGTATGAGCGCGATAGAAATAAAATATCAATATCAATATCAATACCATTATTGCAATTTAGATCACAGGTGCATAGGATTTAAAAAGACCTCTATGTGTGTTACAGCAGCAGTCAGGAAGGCACATGGGACCTTTGAACCTGTGTTGTGCCACTGCTGAGCTGGTGCTGTAGTTGTTAAGAGACTAATTGCAGTAAGGGCACATGTCTAATATAATGTTCGGATGGAACATGTAGGAATGGGTGTTATGTTTAGCAGACCTGCCTTTCAGAAACAGAATTACCTGCATCATTTTATGTCAATACAAATCAAAAAGGCTCTGGCTATTCTGCCCTCACCAAATGGCTATTCTCTCATACAGAGGAGCAGGGCATTATGCATGTCCACACTGGCACTGCACAGAGGCTGCATGTGCAGGAAGGTTTAATCAGGTTGGAGAACCCATCATTCAAGGACAATTCTGTTACAGAAACGCCAGCTGAACTTTGAATAGGTCTGGTAAGACAATTGCACAGCTAAGGATATGCAAATTGGTTGTATCCTTGTGTGGCATGGTGTACATGTCTGATTTACAGAAACACATAGCAGCCTTTATATGTAAAATAAGAACAATTAAGTTATACACAACTTAGCACTGACGCTTAAGGCTGTTATGCTATCTGCTGTCTGTGAACAGGATTGCTTGCATCTGATATAAGGAACTATTAGAACGAAGGAAGTCAGAATATTCATCTCATAAAAAAGAACCAAGTAATAAGGGTAACAGACACACGCGCAGCATTTTTCGAGCCACCAGTAAAATCAAAACTATGGTTTGAAAGTTTGAAGCATATGTACAGTCATGGAAGACCCTCTGCCCAGTGGCAGCTGGTGATTTTTTTTAATTGGAGGGACATAAATATTTCACACCAATATGTCAGAGTGACTAAGCGTAGACACTGAGCCAACACCAGTCAAGGGAGGTTTGTGGATGTTTTCCCTCCTATGATTTTTATTTTGAATAATGGGTAAAAAGCCAGCCAGTTCGCAATTGCTTTTAGAGGGTAACTCCAATCCGAAAATGCAATAGATGCAAGTCGCCAACAGCACACAGGAAAATTTCAGAGCGCATTTTCATGATGCCTTTGTCTATAATATATGCCAGTATAAAAATATCTTCAAACTGGCTCTGCCCATACATTTCTATGCAGGCTTAACCGATATAGGCCAGTATTCCTATTGAAGAACATACTCATGTTTGCTTTGCGCATAATGACAGTAACAATGCTATAGGAAAAATGTCCATTCTGGCTCTGCCAATATATGGCAGTAGCCCCACGTAAGAACCTACTCCTGTTGGCTTTGCCTGCAAAAATGTCATGCTACAATGTCCAAACTGCCTGCACCAAAATGCCAGACTAGCCACATAATAACACATCATGCTTGCTTTATCATAGATGCTCAGTAAAAAAAATACCATGCCACAGTAAGAAAAGGCTAGACTGACTGCACCAAAAAGCAAGTCCGACCATGTAATAAGACACATCACACTTGCTTTATCATAGATGCCCAGTAGAAAATGAAGCCATGCCGAAGAAAGAAATGGCTAGACTGGCTACACCAAAATGCCAAACTAGCCACATAATAACACATCATAGCTGCTTTTTCAAGGATGCCTAGTAACAAATGTCATGCCGCAATAAGAAATGGCTAGACTGGCTGCTCCAAAATGCCAATCTAGTCACATAATAAATAACACATATTATCCATTTTTTTTAAAAATCAACAGCATTCTTTACTGGGCATCAACAATAGATGTCCAGTAGAAAATGTTTGTGTTACCATTCCCCCACCTCCTTCCACCTGCCAAAATCAGCTCCCCAGCACTGCACAAACACACTTGCAGACACATTCACACAACAATCACTCGCTTATTCACACACAGCATTCACTCACTCCTTCACCGGTGCAGCCATACATCATACACTAACTCATTCACACACATTAGATAATCCTAATTCAGAGTAAAACAAATGTTTATTTGCATGCAGCCCCAGTCCAGGGTCTGCTCTGTTCTGCCGCCTCTACGAAAGGCCTCCAGCCCCAGCACTGCACAAACAGGAACCTGGAAGCAAAGAACGCTTCCTTGTTCCTGCACATGCATGCAGGACCTGGAGCGCTTCTGACGCAGTGTCCAAATTTGCTTGGATGTGTGGGGAGGCACAGAAGCACCCCCTCACACATTCAAATATGCAGTTCTCCAATCTGCATCCCAAATGGGGAATACAAGGCTGGGGAAGCAAAAAGCCCTGGCCTTCCAAAGTCCATTGGACATGTGCGCTGGGGAACCCACATTTTACTTTGACAGTTTAAGCCAGCCAAGGAGTGCTCCCTTAGTAGTAGTAGTTGTCATTTATATGGGATAGGGAGGTTTTGCCACCAGAGAATTCTTCGGATTCAATTTTATCAGATTATGTTCAACAAATTTGGCCCAAATATTTGTGGGGGGTGATTTAAGGTAGTAACTAATGTGGGGGAATTATAGGGGAGTTACAGGGGGTCTCACCCCACATATATCTGGGGCAAAATATACCCAAAAAATGTGTTTGATGAAATCGAAATTTGATGGATTATTTTTGAGAAAATCACATAGAACCAATTTATATAGCACCTTTTCCCATTTGTATGGCCTCAACGCACTTTGTGGTAGGAACGCCCTCAGGGACCGAAGTTCAGGTATGGGACACTTCTCAGAAAGGCTTAGAATGTGTGTGTGCATTTTGGCCAAGATTAGGGATTTGGTGGGCTGGTACTAAGCAACCCAAGAGGTCAGGCATGTGATTGAGTGCTGAAGGAGGTCACAAGAGTGCGCTAGTGCAAGAGACTTGTATGTGTCCAGCTAGACTGAATTTGCCGTAGGTTGTCGCTGTATTCTAATGGCAGAGGTGTTGGGGGAAGTCTGGTGTAAGGAGGCAAAGACGTAAGTGTCCAGCTAGACCAAATTTGTCGTAACTGCATTGTAATGTGTGTGGATGCGTAGCTGTGCCTGCGGCAGATGTCCACTGATGTGATGTGTTATCGGTACCTTAAACTCAGCTGGAGCTTATCTTTGAGCTCGCTGTGTGATCAGATCGTCTGTGTGAAAAGAGAAGGTAAGTGTGACACCTTTCCTACTCCCAAAATCCATCTGAGTGCGAAAGGAACCGTGGATGGGGTTAGGGGAAATGATCAATGGTGCACGCGCGGCAAGGGCAGTGAGCCCGGCTGCTTACAATCTGAAAAGCTCAACTGAGCAGCTGGCCCTGACGAGTTCAGCTCAGGGAGCGCACGCGGCGCAGCATATACAATGTTCTCAATGGGAGAAAAGCAGGGTAACGATAGAGAGCGCTCCCTGTTTTGAAAGATTCATGACAAAATCCTAGCAGTATGCACCAGCTCATTGGATTAAGCAATGGGTCCTAGAATTGCGCATCTGCCCAACTGCTAATTGGATGTGTTCATTGTTAAAGCACATGGAATTGGCCATCTACTCTCTTAGTAATTCAGGTTACTTTGGTGTCCTACACCAAAAACAACAAAAAACATGCCCACGTGCAGTTAAGTAGACTTACTTTGCTTAATTCTTCTTTTATCTGCAGCGAATGCATTTCCAGCATCTACGGTTATGACGGTTACATCTCTTGGACCAACTGCAAAATGATCAATACTGACATCAAGGAGGTAGAGCACAAATGCTAGATCATTGGTAGTTAGCAGCTCAGCAGCCATCTGAGGGAGCACTCAAGTCTCCAACTGGTTGACGCAGCTGCTCCACGATGGGAGGGGGTTCTGGTGGGTCAGCACTGCCTGGTCCATTCTGGACGAGCCGCCCCTGCAGTCTGTCTCTTGGGGAAGAAAGTGCATTCATATATGTACTGTCTGTAAAGGAGCGCTGTCTCTTTGATTAACTGCCCTGGTAGACTATTGATGGGCGGAAGTACAAGACACCTACAATATATGCCATCTTTTCCCTGCATAACATGAGGTTCTGCACCCAGTGCGCAGAACCAGCCAGGAGTTCCTTAGGAACGAATCTCCTGCAGCTGCCACCCTTATGTGAGTGGATTGCCAATGTAAAACCCCTCAAACACACACACCCACACGTGCGCCCATGTGCACCCACACAATTTTGCAGCACATATGCTTCCACACAACCATTTTTGTTGTTTTTTACACCTATATTTTCCTCCCGATCCCTCAGCCAGCTCCAGCCTTTGGAGTGACACTCATCTGTGCTGCGCGCTCCACGCTGCAGAAACCAGGGAGGGAAATTGCCAGTCATTGAAATCTTCCCTTACTGAGCCTCGCCTTCACAGGGCCGCATGGAACGCCACCATAGCATCCCACTAGATGCCCTTAAGAGCTTCTTTATGCCAGTGCCCCTCCCACCCCCAGCGTCAACTAGTGCATGCAGAGACAGTGGCCATTAATACATTAACCTGGGACCGCGCATTCGACTGAGGGTCCGCAAGGGCCTTTGTCCCTGTCGGCTCTAGTGAATTCCATTTGTTGTTATACAGAGCACGCCTTGGCTGGATCACTCTGTATCAGGGGTGTTGCTAGGTCTGGAAAAGATCTGGGACTATGCTAATGTTGGGACTGTCACGATTCGGGGCTAGCAAGCATTTGGTTGTAGCCCATGAGCTTCTATCTGGGGCTACAACCAAAAGACCCGGTGCTATAGCCCCCTCAACCCCCCCCCTAGCAACACCTCTGCTCCGAATGACAGAGATTCTGAGTCGCCCGGCGCATAATGGGAAGGGCTGCGCCCCAACGCCCATTATGCACTGCTAGCACAAATGTTTTGTTGGCTTTTGGGATGTAGCTGCTCAATCTTGTCCTCAAGCTGAGCGACCTATCAGAAAGAGTGCGCTCGCTTCTCTGTCCGCGGGCCTCTCTCTTCCTGACGAATTCTCTTGACTCATCACATGCAGCGGTAACAGGCTCAGGAATCTGGCCAGACCCGGGTTCCGCTGCATGGCGTGGGCCAGCATTGATCTCACGCTGATATATTTAGGGGGGGCCACCATGAATAAATGGTAGCTCCCATTGCCCATGGACTGCTTTGGAATGCTCATGATTTTCCTCCTCATTTGAGAAGCAGGCCAAATCTCCACAAATTCAACCTGTGTGTGGAGATTGGAGTATTGGTACTGTAAGTGCGCAGCACAACTCCACTTTGGAGTTTCCTCATGGGGCTTCGGACCTGTGCAAGGAATTTCTACCGAATAAAGCTTGTTTTTGCCGCCTTTCACCTCTGTCCACCTCCTGCAGAAAGAAGCTCAGGGCCACCCCTTTTTCCACCCATCATGCACAATCGATGCTTTGCGCATGTGTAGCGTGCCATAATATGCGGAACCGTAATTTTAGGAGGTTAGAAGGGATTTTCACCCTCAGCTCTTGGGGGGCTGCAAAGTAACCAGCCAACCCTCCAAAGTTAGCGTGAGCTCATTTACATCTTGAAAATACAATAATGCTACTCATGGGGGGGGAGTGGGTGTCCTCCATGCATTCTGCTACACTGTCTCTGGTGGACATGGCTAGATGGAACAGAAGTAGCTACTTAAAGACCATTCTATTCTTGATTGGCGCTGCGATTTTTACTGGGGTAAATGGGATGTTTTCTTTCAGAAAAATAGACTCCCGGGTGTGGCCTCAGTTGACTGTCACCCCCCCACCCCTTATGTGAGTGTTCCACAGATATTGTGTAAACTCTCTACCCTCAGCTAATTTTACTGCTTAATAAAGAATTCACTTGCGATGGGAAAGAGCAGCAAAGCTTACTATAGTTTCTACTCACATCCTTTAGTCAACGATAAACTCAATGTCCCACAAATACAGCGAAGGTTAATGGCGACAACGGTTTTCATTCATAAATACTACTATGATCACAAAACTCATGAACCCTAGATTGAAAACTAGACATGTGATGTGTCCCATGTCATGCTTCCCGCAATGATCATGTTGTGTTAAAGGATATTTATACCGTGCACTATCACCGCCGGAGTTGTCCCCTGGCGCTCTGGCAGATACGTAAAGCAGGAGGGGAGGGTAGGTTAGTGGGAATGAGCGGGAAAAGGTGCGAGAGAGCTGTGATGTGCTGTGCTGTTGGCAGCTTCAGTTTGGTTTGCACTGTTCACTGAGTGCAGGTGTGATTTTTCGGTCGGTAGTTGTCATGTGCTGTTGTGTGAGGCTATGTGTGGTTCGTTTCGTTGTGGTGTGTAGTGAAGTGCGTACGGTTTGTTGTGCAGTATAGGTGTGGTTGTGTCACTTTTCATTGTAATCCTTATGATTTCCTTTGACTGTGTGCCTCATCCCTGAATTCAATACAAAGTGCTTAAAAATCGAGTGCTCAGATTCCCAAAGTGGTCTCCACTCTTTGATTTCTCGTTTATTGCATGGACATTTTTCGATGACTTATAAGCACCTTGCATAGGAACACCCGCCTCCAGTGAGCTTGTAATGCTGCTTCATCTCGCGCGCTAAGCCTGTGTACCGAGCTGCCTTGCGCCCCCTGCTTACGGCCTCCACCATTGTCCCGCTCCACTCCAAAGACTACTTGCCTGCTGCCATATTTTTTTTACACTGGCCGCACCCCGAACACGAGTCTCACTTGTGTTTCTGTGTCGTCATAAAAACAGAGAGGGGACTTGCTCGCTTGTAAACCAGCTCCCTTCAATGATTTCAAAATGGCCATCTCCCCACCCCCCCTTTTTGGTGACTACGTTTACGCTACTTTTATGAAGCTATGGCCTCACTGGCTGGTAAGTGGTGTGCCAGCCCGTATTTACTTGTAGCAGGATGCTTGAGGCCAAAACGCCCCACGGTGGCAACCATTATTGACAAAACAATAGTACTGTTTTAAGCTATTACACTGAAAGTGACAACTGGTCCAATGTTGGCATTATCCATTTACAACAATAAGCCAATGAATTATATCATCCTCTTTTTATAAATCACTTCCTGTTAAATCCCTCCCGCTTCTCCGTGCTGTAATATCACCTTCTGTTGCTATCCACCAAGATAATGGCGCTCAAGGTATCCTCTGAAGGGGGAAGGGCTGAGTCAGCCCGGCAAACATTTGAATCAGTCAACCAGGTCTCAAACAGATCTCCAAATCAGGCCCTGCCCTCAATGATCACCTCACTGGATTGGCAATGCCTACTACATAATGTGTGGTAGTAATCCAAACATTCAAGACAACATAATCCTCTGGATTTGGGTGCATCACACAGGTGGTAATGACACCGGATTAAGAAACCTTGACATTTTGATCTACGCAGATTCCAACAGGGAAGTCTTAGCCATATGTTTCAATACATGGAGGCTCTGATTTTACTTGGATAGTGAAATAGACGTGAATATAGATTATTTCATCTCTGCTTTGTGTAGCGTGCATTTGGCAGTATTATGGCGGTATACAGTCTTCATAACGAAAATATTATGCAGACATGAACATATGCCGAAACCTTTACAACGAGCAAGCATAACGAAAATGGATGTGGCGGTGGGGCAAAGGATACACTATTGTGGGGAAACGGTTGGGGTGAGTTTTTACGCAGGGGAAACAGGGGTTTGGCCCCCACCCAAAAAGAAATCGTTATGTGTTTGATGGTAATAGTTGCGGTATAAGTGCGTTCTGGATAAAATGTGCCGTTATAAAGACATGTAACCTGTTATTATGGCCTGCTAGTGTTTCCAGCGGTGCTGGCAGAGGACCTCTGCAGCGCACCAGATTCCTGTAGTCTTAGTGCGCAGTGCTCGGGAGAAAGGAACGGAGGGAGTCCCAGGAGGGCAGATACTGTGCATAATTGTTGCATGAGCCTAGATCGGGGTTGCTGGGTGCTCGGTCGCTGTCTCCGGCTGTGCAAGTGTAGAAGGGGGAGAACGTTGAATTTGGCAATTCTTCTCTCAAGCAGACGGTGAGTGTCTCCTCGGCTACCGTCTCTGGCCATATTTATCCATCTTTATTTAGATGCCTGTAATCTCGTGCGACCAGGTCAGATACCAGCTGAAAAACCTGGCTGTGTAGGTTGGGGGTGAGGGGTAGGTAAGTGGGCATGGGGGATATCTATTACTTTTGAGAGTAACTTAAAGGAAATGTAATTCTTGCTCATATAGGACCCGTGCTGGGATGAGAGGCCGTGGCGGTGGCGGGGCTGGACGTGCAAACCGTTGCTCATCAATCCAACAAAGAAGACTATCGCCACTCGGTGACGGTATCAAAGTATAATAATATAGCTTCTTTATTCAATTTCATTAAAACATATAGAAAAATAACTTGCGGGGGTGCCCACGGCTGCATGTGGATGCGGGCCTACCCGCAGATGCGTTTCGCCGCCTCTCAGAGATTTGTCAAGGGCTACGTCGTGCTGGTGTCCACTTGAAGCGGTGGGCACTCATGCAGCTCAAGCTTCCTATGTGTTTTCATGAAATCATGTATAAAGATAATACATTCTGAGACATGGCTCCTGTCCCCCAGTGCTGCTATTTCTCTGTGTTGCTGGAAGAAAATTGAGCAACCTTATTGCTTGCCAAGGTCTCGAGATTGAAGTAGCTCTTGGGAAAGTGAAATGTCAACATCTCAAGGCTTCTTGGGGGTGAGTGGTACTGCCAAGCTGTGGATGTGCTTTGGCATTGCCAGGGTCTGCCCAGGGGCAGCTTCAGGATGGTGATACAGCCCTAGCATCCGCAGATGTTGAGCCTGAGGTTGCGCTTGGGCTGATATTGGACCACTTGGGTATGTGAGAGCACTGGGCCCATTCAGTGCAAGGCCTGTTGGGTCAGGCAATTCGCCCAGAATCTGATGCGGCAGTAGACCGGCAGCAAGTGCGTAAATTAGGGTGTTGCGGAAATTGGGTCTCTTTGGTCAAGATGTATCATGCTTGATCCGCTATGTTCCAAACATGTTCTGGTCTGTAGATGAATTAGTCAAGAGCTCTCCTGTACATTCCATTCACATAGACGAGGTAGGCAAGGGCTATTTCCATCAATCCTTGGATGCTGATAAAAGGAAAGATTCACATCAGCCCTTGGAGGTGGAAGGAAGACGCCTCCGCTGTTGAATTCGTCAGGATATCAGGCGGCCCTTTAGTTACAATCTTTTTGGCCTCTTTAATTCCAGAAAAGACAATAAATTAACAATCAGGGCCAGGCAGTCAAAGACTTGGACTAGCAGCACTGTGTTTAAAATATGATTTCGAGTTGTGGATCGTCAGAGGTATTCGTAAACATTCTGTTGGCATTTGTATTGTTCTTGAATCTTCCCCAGACTCCCTCCCTTCACCCCCAGAGTCAGAATTCAACTTTTATAACTCAAATTGTTACTTTGTCCTCTGTATTGTTATTGGGTGGGTTTCCCCCGCCTTCTGATTTTCAAGTCTGTCATCTAACCTAACTAATGACTTCCATTGTTTTTGTCATGGAAGTCATTTACTTGCTACCGAGTTAAGAATTTCGGTTGCCCCCAAAAATAGATGACGTCCGATCTTTTAAGCATGGAATTTTAGGATTTCCTCTTCCAAAAAGTCAACTGAAGCTCTGGTGTCAGGAACGCATCTGGTCCATGATGATGTTTATCACCCCCAAGACAGGAGACAGGAGAGAGGCCGATGTGAACCGTGGATTTGCTTGGTTACCAGACATTTGGTCGAAAAAAATTGGTCGACCAGACAAATGGTCGAACCAATTTGGTCGAAAACCAAGTGGTCGAATTTTTTATTTTTTTTATTTTTACTCGTTTTTTTTTGGGGGGGGGTCCCCGCCTTCCCCCCCTTACCCCCCTTCCCCCCTGTTTTTTCTAAAAAACCCTTTTTTTAAAAAACGAAAACCCGAAAAATAAATATATAATTAAAAAAAAATTCGACCATTTGGTTTTCGACCAAATTGCGTCGACCAAATGTCATTCGACCAGTTTTAATTCGACCAAATGACTGGACACCGATTTGCTTCCGGAAAGAGGGATCTTTTGCTGCGGGTGCCTATGCCCAGTGAGCAACATCAACATGTATGCCTGATAGGCAGTGGTGGAAGTGTACCAAAAGAAGAAGTTGAACTATGTTCCCTGCTGGCCTGCCCCCGCTCTCCACAAACCCCATTGCCAGGCCCCCTCCCACACACAATACAAACCCCCAAACACATGCACCTGCTTTTTAAGGAATCGTTCAGTGCAGTGCACTGAAAGTGCAAGTTTCAACTTCTTCCTACACTTTTATTTTAAAACGAAACCATTCCGGAACGGTTTCTTTTTCAAATAAAAGTATAGGAACAGTAAAACTTCATTTAAAAAAGTAGAAGAGCACCGCTCCCGCTCGCTTCGACAATTGCTGATAGGGCTATGCCGTTGGTCTACACCACATAAGAGTTGTTTTGGGTACATAGTTACAAATATGTGTAAATGACACTAGCCACCGTAAATCAGCGAGGTAAAAGAATACCAACTGAAGCATTAAGGTATCTCTGAACTGTGTATATTTGTCAGAAAATATGGAATTGGAAGCATGGTGTGTTCTTTGCTCGTTGTACAGTGTGCACGGCAGGAGCAAATGGAATGTGCGAGGTTGGCCATTAGCAAAGTGTTTCAACGCCATAAACTCTTATAGGAGGTGCTCTACAAATGCAAGATAACATAACATTATTATAATAATAATAATTATTATTATTAGGGTATTTATTGAGCATGGACCAAGCTCCGGGAAGCAACAGAGCGCTTTACTATGATAGCAGGAAGAACACGCTTAGGGAGCAGAGAAACAAGGGAGTGGGCGATCTAACAGGAGGGGAGGATGGGAAACTCTGTGGAACTACCTTTCCCCACATATTCGACACACCCAAGACTATATGACGTTCCGCAAAGCTCTAAAGACGTGGCTCTTTCTGTAATACCAACCACAACCATCTGAAGCGATTGAACCCTAGCAACCAATGACTAATTGCTCAATGAGATCCCAGGCAATGTCGCCACTGAATACGCCCATTGATTCTCTACTAACGACCCACGCCTGAAATCCCGAATATCGATCCCCTTAGTTCATAACTCCACTCAAACACTCCCCTCCGCATATCACTATACTTACTCTCTTCTCTACACCATCACACAATTAGAGGGCAGCTACACCCCTCGATCAATTTGGCCTAGCTGCTCACATACGAACACTACCCCATGGACACCTCATCTCTTTAATAAAGCGGAGCTATATCCCATGACAAACCGGCCTCGCTGCACACATAAGCGTCCTTCAGGCCTAACACAGCCAGAACCCAGTCTGGATGTCCACCCGCCAGACTGCACAAATTCAACTGATATCAAACCACCACACCTAATGCAAGGATGCAGCTACCTACCATCAGGCAATTACATTAGCTGCACGCATAACTGGTGCACCCATGCACCCTACGACACTTTACTGAACAGACTATACCAACGCTTTGAGGTCATACCAATGACATATAGAGCGCTATATGAATGCTAAATAACATAACATAACATAACATAACATAACATAACAATAGTCAGCAATGATTCTGCAAGTAACCAGGGGAGGAAACAGTAGGGATCAGGTCACCCAGTCTCAGGTATGGTGGGGAATGGACAGTGTATGGACCTTGATCTTAGGGTGGAGCCATTCCTTTCAGGTGAGGGTCAGGAGCTCCTTCCTGAACTTTAGAAGTGAGGGGGAGAGTCGGATATTGATGGGGAGGAGGTTCCATAGTCTTGGAGCATAGACAGAGAAGGCCTGTCTTCTGTTTGTTTTCGTTCCTGCGCCGGCAGAGTACAAATCTCCACATTTCCTTACTTCTGGTAGATCGTAGACCTCTGGAGATGCTGCGTTTCTCAGTGAGGTCATTTGAAGACTACAGGGTGGCAGCCCAGTAGGTGATGCAGCAGGATTGGCAGATGATAGGGGCTTACAGCGGGCGCCAGTGCAGTTTAATGAGGGTCGAGATGATGTGGTCGAATTTGCAATGTCCTTTGGTGAGTCATGATGCGGCATGCAGGACACATCTCATGAGAGAGAGTCAGGATAGTGTCTGAAAAGCCTACCAAGAGGGCATTGGCATCATCCAGGTGGCAGAGGACCAAGGCTTAGACAGCAGATTTGAAGTTGTTTTCTGGGATGAAGGGCTTGATTTTCCACAGGAGAGAAAGTTGGTACCAGCCTGTTTGTGTCTTCCTTGCTATTTGCTGTTTGAAGGAAAGGTATCCAGCTGGGGTATAAAGCCCTCAAGGTCCATAGCCAAGGGCCGGTCTAAATGTCCTGGCGGTTTGAACGTTCGGGTGTTGGTGGTCAGCAGTAGATTTTGGAAGATGGCACAGCGTACCAGTTATACCCTACAAGTAACAGGAAATTGGACAGTTTACACTACAAAACTGCATAGATACTAAATAAAGGGACCCCCATTTGCATACTTCCAACTCCTGTGAACAACTTATTTTCCTTTAGTAAAAAATACATATTTGATGTAATGCTGCGAGATGTTCTTCTATTCCAAAACAACCAACAAGCCTAAAGATAAAAAGAAAAACAATTTTGCATACAAACATGTTCCGAGGTCGAAACCAGGAATTTACCGTCAAGAAATATTACAAAGTCTAATTATTTAATACAGACACAGACTACCTATATAAACAGAGGAAATTCATATCAAAGGACATATAAAAAACAATATACATTTTAAAATGTACAATTCCAAGTAAAGCATAAAGGTACTGGAGTAGTTAAAATCCAACTAATAAAAGCCTAAATGTAAAACAGCATTAATTTCTTGATAAAAGGTGAGTTTTCAACAACTCCCTAAACTGCAATTAAGAGCCAGCCTTACTAATATGAATTGGAAGAGAATTCCAAAAAGCTTGGGTGGCAATAGTGAATGCTTGTTTTTTTGTTTGGGCTTTCTTTGCCTTTGGAATAAAAAGTGATAGCTTATCTTTGTTTTCAGAGTTCTCATTTCTACCTAAAATATAAACATTTTCAGAAAGATAAGCAGGGTGGCCTAAACGAAGAGCTTTGAAGGTCGATAACCTAATTTAAAAAGAATCGGAGCCTGAAGGGGGAGACAGCCTCAAAACTGGCGATACTGAGTCAAATAATCTGGCTCCAACAATCAGTTTAGCAGCACCATGGAAAGCTGTTTCCAGGGGTTTTATCGTAGTAGCATGAACCACCACAAGTAAAAGATTCCCACCATCCATGTGTGGAATAACAAAAGATTGAACAAGATTGCAAAAACAGCTTAATGGAAAGAATGGTTTTATTTCCCGAAGTACCGAAAGTTGAGAGAGTGCTGTTTGCGCTTTCCTGTTTATGTGTGATTTTGCGGAAAGCTCGGGATCGAGATAAAAACCTAAAGATCTCATGACTGCCTTTGACTCCAATTGAGGGATATAAGGGAACTAAGATTGAAAACAAGAAGAGGCTACGTCTGGGATTTTCCTAGTACCAAACCAGATACATTCAGTTTTGGAATTACCAAATTTCAAGCATACTGACTTTATTCAGGTCTCAGTGTCAAGCATACATTAGTGTAGTCTAATGACATCCCCTTCTGATGACACTTGGAGATACAATTGTGTATGGTCCGCATACTGATCGATGGAGATGCCATGCCTCAGTACTAGATCACCCAGCTGTTCCATGTACAGATTGAAATGAATGGGTGATTAAATTGAACCCCAGCGGAATGCCACATGAGATAGGGAGGGTTGAGGTATCATTAGCTCCCATCTCAGCCATGTGATGTCTGTTTGAGAGGGAAGACTGGAACCAATTTAAGACAGTGCCTCCTACTCCCACGCATTTTGTCAAGGTGTTGAGTAGCACAGAGTGGTCCACAGTATCAAATGCCGCCGAGAGATCTCGTAACACCAAGAGGCAGGCGCCACCCCCATCAGTAATGCAGAGGATGCCATCCAATGCTTGATTGTTTGCTGACTCACTACTATGATTAGCTCTGAAGGCAGACTGAAATGGTTGGAGTAAGTTTGCTGTGTGAATATAGTCGTTCAGTTGCAATGCTACAGATTTTTCCAGCATTTTCCCTAAAAAAGGTCAATTTGAGGGTGGATGATAATTTTTTATATCCTGTGGGTCGATATTTTTCTTTTCAATAAAGGGGTAATAATACCAGTTTTTAAAGAATCTGCAAAGATACCCTCTTTAAGAGAGGAGACTTATGTAAAAAGGTACATCTAATGCTTTTACGGATAATTGTTTAATGATTTTTGCTGGTAGTAATATAAAGTTGGCCTCCGAGTATTGACTAGTGTTTGAAAGGAGTCAAGTGTTGGAAGACAAAAATTGTGCCAAGTTAGATTTAAAAATATACTTATTGCGTGACTTTCATCATTTAATGGTTGATCCTTAAACACAGTCCAAATTTAGTCCACCTTATTGGCAAATAACTGATACAATTCTCACATAATTCTATAGTTGATTCAATAGTGGCTGAATGCACAGGATGAATGCATTTCTGAACAATACTAAAAGGAGTTTTAGAATCAAAATGAATTGATATAATAGTTTTGGAATAAAACATTATTTTAGCTTCCTTGATAAGTCTCTTCCTCTCTAAGCGTTTCTAAATTGTGAAGATCAAGTTCAGATTTGGAGCAACGCCAGATCGTCTCCTGTTTGCGAATCAGACTTATGTTGGTATTTAAGTCAGAAGTATACCATGAATTAAATGGGGTTTGACTTATCTTTTTATTTTCTAATGGAATGGCCTCATCAAGTGCTTTCTGCAAAACTTCTCGATAGCCTTCAACCAAATCCTTATTAGCAAAAGAGAGATTTAGCCGTTGTGTGTTTGTAAGACTAATATCATCCAAATTAGAACATGAAAAGAAGTTAGGAATGATTCTAGTCGGTCGTTTTTGTTGACTATTATAAGAATGGATTGAGGTCAATATGGAAAAAGGAATTAGAAACGGATCTGACCAATCAAGTTGCATTGGGATTCCACAATCCACAAGCATTGAGTCGGCAATAATTAAGTCAAGTACATTTCCTTTTTAATGAGCTGATAATGACATATGTTGAGATAGCTTTAAAATTGAAATAGTTTGAGATAGAGAAGTAAACACAGGGCTGTCCAAGACCATTAGCTGGCATATTAAAATTGGCTGCAAAAATGTAAAAGAACGTGAAATAAGCAGCAATAATTGGCAGATTAGTAAATTAATCTAAAAAAAAGTAGCACAAGAATTGGGGGGTGTATTAGGTGGAAAAAAAGCAGTGTTTTTGTTCGACAGACAACATAAAATGGCTAAGAATTCAAATTTGGAGGGTTTTAGTACAGTTATACACATTCCTAAAAATAACTGGAACATCTCCTCTCTTTCCAGCTTTGTCGAGGTGTAGAATAGACTAGCGGGGTCTTGGCCACCCTCGCATAACTTTAATGGCTGAAATACACACACGCATAAGAGCACCTCAAACATTTTTTAACTCTGTTCCCTCCGAGGGTGTTCAATCAAAAAGCCCATTGGGACCATAATTATGATGAAAGACTCTATAACAAATGACAAAATGAATGAATGAATGAATAAAGGTAAAATCTCCTCGAAGAGTGGGGAAGTTTCACTAAGGAACCAAGTGTCAGTCAAGAATAATAGATCTAAGTTGCAATGTTGTTCTTCAATTTCATTCGAATGAGCAAACGCAGATGGACAGTTCAGTAAAGCAGATGATATAGAGCGGTTAACCACATGACTTTTCCTTTGGGATTCTCCAATGGGACAGTAATAACATTTGCAGGATTGGCTCCTAATTGTCCAATGTGTTTAAAGTGCTTCGCCTGGACGTCTGGGTCTAGCCCATAGGACACAGGCTCTGCCCTTCATTCCTCCACGGTCGCCACTTTAAGGGCCATGAAACTATTTAGTAATAGCACCTCGGGTTTGGACGTACAACAAATGCAATGAATAAATACATTGATTATCACAGCATTTCGAATCAGGCGGAATCTGGAATAAAGTGCTACATATGAATTTTATTGTATCACCAGAGGCAAAATTAAAGTTTATGGGTAATATACTATGCGATGTAAAACCTTGTGTACCCCAATCGTGGCAGAAAGTACATAGTCATGCGGAATTTCTCTTCACGTTTGCAGTGACAGTAACTGCCACTCAAGCGTACACAGCGTACCGTTGTTTATGTTGGTATTAAAATGCCCCCATGTACTATGTCAATCAGCCGCGTTCAGGTGTGTACAGGGGCGGTAATGGCCTGTGAGCCCGAACTAAGCTAGGAACAAGTGATGTCAGGGCTTCAGCGAGGTCTGGGCCGTTGACAGACCCCTAAACCACCACAAGGGGGCGATAGTGATTCGTGCACGGCTCTCTTCAGGGTGCACCATATGTACATTTTTGGGAGGAAACGAGAGAAGGGCTCTCTGTATTGTTCGATCCCAATCACCCGAAGGCATCTGCCTTAGGATATAGAACAGGGTCCAAACCCCTTTTCAATGTCTATGGCAGGCTCGGCACAGGTGGCGGGGTCATGTGTGAGGCGGTGAAAAGGGTAGTCCGTGGGGCGAGGAGGGATGGTGAGGGCTGGTGGGATGTCATGGGGCTAAAGGCGTGGAGGAGGGGGTCCGGTGGAGTGGACTGGGAGGGACCTTGGGGCTGAGGACCAAAATAAATTGGCGGCATCTAGGGAAGGGTTGCGAATGGCTGTGAAAATGGGGGCGGGCACTGGCAGTATCGGGCCACATTTCCATTCGCTGATTGCCCTTTCCGGTTGCGAATTTACGAACTTAACCCACCTTTTACATAGCGTTTACTCTCAAAAGTCTCAACATTCTGTTGTAAAATGATTATGATTTTCTCTTTCATCGAGTCACTCTGCTCAGGTTTAGTGTCTTTCAAGCTGCACATAGACCTTCACAGCAGGTGCATTAACCCACCGATATATGTGAAAGGCGGGATCTGTGGGAGGGAGGATACGTTGCCTGGGTCCGCGTGTGACGCCATGTTGTTCATTTAGTGTGGGCCAGATTGACATCTTGGGCGACGCTCACAAAGGCGTGCGCGCTTGCTCTAGCCAGCACCGCCCCTCGCGCCCGTCCAGCTGTGTTGGCCTGCCACCGAGGGATGACTGGGGCGGGTAACTCACACGCCCACAAGAAAGGATGGATGCCATGGACAATGTCTGGTAAGGGGGCGTGGCAGACCCAGGACTGCACAGACCACGGTAGGCCCAATGGGTGTGCAAGCAGACAGCAGAGCAATGCACAGTGCAGGCTGGCAATGATACACCCTATACATGTGCAAAATCAAAGAAACATTATTCAGTGACAGAGTTCTAATCATCGGGTACATATAGTGCTGCCATTTCTCTGGAGCATCGAACCGCCTTCTCCGACGCCGCGCCACCCGCTGTCATCCTATGTCTCACTTTAGGGTAAATAGAATTTTCCGGAAAGACGTGCTTGTTCCACGCGCTTTCCAAGGCCTCAATTACTGGCTGCTTCCAGACACAGCTTGCAGCCTCTCCTAATTAAGGCCTGGTCCATCTGGAATAATTGTTTCAGCCTGTGTTGGCTTTTCCCTAATTAGCTTATTACCGAGGCAGGGAAGTCTGTGGGTGGACCCGGCACCTGCACATGCCACGGGTGAAATATGAACTCCGCAGGCACCCAAGATGAGGCGCCCTGGGCACCCCTATCGCCCACTGCCCGCCACCGCCCCGCGCATCCAAGCTCTACCCGGGCCAGATGTTGCCTTTGCTTTAAACCGCTTGAATTACGCAATTCCACAGGCAACATTTAAATGATATATTCTCATGTTTATTTCGCAGTGCACACCTTGCAACGAAGGCTCACATCAAAATGCAAAAGAAGAGGCGATGTAAAGATACACGTGGTATAATATCTTAGATATTATTGGTGGCAGCCGGGGCTGGTGAATGTGTTTAACTGGAGGGGCGTAAATGTAGGTCCCTAATAGGTGGAGGCGACCAAGCTCAGTGAGGGCGCACAAGCTAAAGAAGAGGGATTGGCGGGTCGGGGAGCCAGGGGGTGCGGGTCGCTTTAGGGTCTCCTACGAGAACATTTTAAAATAATGGGTTCAAATGGTGCATTTTACAGCACTAGGAGTATTGGATAAAAGCCACACAGTTTCCAATCAGTTTTGTATACTAGCACATGAAAAAATCTAATAGATGCAAGCCCCCAATAGTGCACGCGACCATTTTTCAGTACATTTTCTTTACCCACAACCTATTCCAGTATATACATTTTTTTAGGCTGGCTGTGCCCATACATGTCCATGCAGGCTGCACCAATGTATGCGGTATTACCATATAATTACTCCCAGCCTTCAAAAATGACATGCCACAGAAACAAAGTACATCCAAACTGGCTATCCTAAGATAGGCAGTGCACCACATATTCACAATTAGGTTTGCTTTTAGCCTTGATGCAAAGTACATAAATGCTTTCACGTACAAAGAATATATGGCCAGATTGGCGCCACCAATGTAAGCCAGTCTAGCCACGTAATAACATTACGCTTGATGCCAGGTAAAAATGCCACAGTAAGAAAATAAATGTACACTGACACCATAGGCCAGGCTAGACATGTAATAACACTGATCATTCATGTTTGATTTAACCATGATGCTAAGTAAAAAATGCCTTGCCACCTTATCAAAAAATATATGCAGACTGACCCTAGTAGTTTATGGCTCTCCACTTTGCATTGTGAACAGGGTAACTGAGGGGAAAAGACTTCTCTCCTGTCAGCCTGTTTTTGCTTTTAGCATAATAATGAAAGACGGCAGGGCCATGTATCTGATGCCCGGCTGCCTCTCATTATTTAGAGCTAGGTTTTTTTACAGAGCCCAAAGTGCTTCACATGCAAACAAAAAAATAGTAGCAGGGAAGACGCCCCTAATGAGAGGCAGGCAGCACAGTTCCACATGCAAATAAATCACACAGGTGGACTGTGCTGCCTGGTACTCAGGCAAGGGGTCGGAACCCCCTTGCCCTTAGTGTCAGGCTGCCAGTGACTGGTAAGCTTCTGTCTTCTCCTCTGTGCCTAAGCGTGGCCAATGTTGAGCACTCGCTTAATTCTTTCCAAAATGGGGGCAAGCTCTTGCTGGATTGTCCACATCGGATTCACAGCCTGTAAGCATGAGGGAACTCATACATGATGGTGGCCCCTCCACTACTCTAGAGAAGAGGCATACTTGACCTCTCCATTACCCACCCAAACGCCTTTCTCCTATGCCCCTGTGGGAGTACTTCCATGCTATATAGTGTGCCAGTCAATGCTGCAATGCACCTTCCTTTCCCATAAAGCACACTTTAGTAGTTGATAATGATCTGCTTGAGGTCATTGCCATGAAGGTTCCCTTGCAGTCCCCTTGCTCCCTGTTGAGCACCACAGGGGTACCTTGACAACAGCGCCATTGAGATATCTGCCCCCCTGGCATCAAAGGTAAAGGAGGAAGGCAGAGGGTGGGGTCAGTAGCCTTTCAAGGCATGGGTTGCTGACACGCCACCTTGTTCTTGGGCAGCCCACGCAGGTAAGGAGGCTGCCGGAAGATCTCGTGGCGGCAGATGCTGCCAACATCAAAGCTACCTTCCTATCGCTCAGATCATTTGTTGAAGAAGCTGCTGAGAACATAGAATCGAACAGTAAGACTCCTGCAATGGCTAGACAAAAAGATCACATCACACCATTTGTCAGGAAAATAACACAATTCAAAGCACTTTCCATCTCTCTCTGGGCCTTACTTGGCAGAGAGCCAAAGTCAATTCAAAAGGAAAACTAAGATGGCTCTGGTCCAGCAACACGGTCGTCTTGACAGTACCTCACTACATCAGGACACCCAAGGAGGCTCATTGTCCGTAGTCATGGCGACCGGACTTTGCAATGTGATGCCCAAAGGATTTTGCATGCATGCCTTGCGGGAATCACTCAAGAGGCAGCACGCTAGACCCTAGAAAGTCACGTGTCTCATGGTAACCACAAGGAACAATAAACCATAGCCGAGGCAGGCACCCACATCTGCACCCATACTCTGCCACTCTGCATTCAGGCAGCGACTGATCAGATCAGAAAGAGCCTGGCCCAAAGAGGCAAGAGTCCAATCAACTGATCAACAGTTAACATGTGTAGGACCAAACAGCAACACTCAGGAGCTGTGGAACAGATACAATGGACTTGTCTACTTGCAGAAGCCACCATGCACCAGCCTTCCCATCAATGGATCAGCTACAGGGAAGGACACAGTGAACGGAGGATAGCACAGGGGCAACACTGTGGTCTTGGAAGCAAGACCAGGCAGAGCAACAGAGGTTTGACTCCCGGATCAGTGCTTAGAAACCAAACTCAAGTACGGTATTCGCCCTCTTATAAAAAAAAAAAAAACAAATAAAGAAAGAAATAAAGGCACCCCCTGGCATCTCAACACCCAAAAGACAATGCTAATAACAAAGTAATCTCGCTTCCAACCACCACGAGAAACTCCACAACACCGAACCAATGACCCATCAAGTGCCAAACACCCTTGATCAGAACCTTAAAGCAGGTGAATGCCTTAATCCAATTTGACCAGCACAAAAATTCACGTTTGATACCACACATATCTATCCCTGATTATGCCCTCTATGCCCAGGCTCGGTGTCACCAGACAAAGCACCTCCAAAAACGTCTGCAAGTTTACCCACAGACAAGACCTGGGTTCTTCCATTCTCTGCACAACACCACCGCAGCAACAACAACCTTGCCTTTCTCCCCTGACTCCGACTAGCTTCCCGCCCCACCCGCTCTGGTGCGTGAAGGGAGGATAGCTGTGTGGCAACAGGCTGGTCCTGGGAGCAGAGACCACGCTGAGCCACACAGGCACAAATCCCGGATCCGCGCTTGAAAGCAAGCGCATGATAAGTAACCTGCACTTGCACAATCTGAATGTACAAGGCCTAGTAGGATCGTTCCACCCTCAATCCCCCCCTTGCCTCGTTGCGCCTTGAGACACACACATGCAAAGGTGCATAATGAATGACGTATACAAAAACAAACCTCCAACCCTGCTGCGTTCTTGCAGGTCCAAACCAACAAGAGGCTATGAAAGTGGCATACGCCCCACGACACATGAGGCAATAGCATGACATTAACCAGGCATTGGTGTTATAAGGCGACACACTGGCACCATATTGAGCCAGGCCCTGTATAACACCTGCTTAATACTGTCAGATGTCCAGCCAGTAAAACCATGTGCAGGGCATTTGTGGTACTGAGCAGTGCCACTCGTATCATAAGCAATGCATTGCCACTGCCAGCTCTTGCCATTCTATGCCCAAGTGCATCACTTGCCAGGAATCAACATTGCATGCCCAGTTACTCCCACCATGTGCCATGTACAAACATCCTGTGCCCAGCCAGGACTTCCTTTGCCAATTATTACTGTCATGTGCACAGTTTTATAGTGTGCCAGATATCAGTGTAACATGCCCAACTACACACGCCCCTTGTCAGGTGTTGCCATTGAATATGCCCAAAAAAAAGTATTCTTTTTCCCCAGGAGCCAGCAAGCCACTACGCTTGGTAAGATTGTGTAGTGTGGAAACTTAAGTTGGTGCCTGTGGTGTTCCATGAAATGAGTTTGAATCCTGGCTCGCACTCTTGACCGCTGTGGATAGGCCAATGTCTTCTTGTGCCTGGGTTCCCCTATCCGCCATGGTTAGCAGGCTTTCCAATGTGGCGAACTGCCGGAATACGAGTATAATGGTAAATACATATAAAATGACAGTTGACGGTACCCTGGCAGCCTCGTGAAAGAATCAGAGCAGTTTCGTGCGTTCCACTGTGGTGCACGGTTGCAAGGGCCAGATTACAGACACCCTGCAGCAATGCAAGGGCTAATTTGCACGGTATGAGCATCAGGGCAAACATTACTTGAGTGCATTACCGACAGCAAAACAATATGCTTTCAATGTATTTTTCCACCAGGGAAAAGACTGCCCTGGTGCTAATTACCATTCCCCATGCCACCAAATAGCACCAAAGGACCATTCCCCATGCCATCCAACAGCACCAAAGGACCATTCCCCATGCCATCCAACAGCACCAAAGGACCATTACCCATGCCACCAAATAGCACCAAAGGACCATTCCCCATGCCATCCAACAGCACCAAAGGACCATTCCCCATGCCATCCAACAGCACCAAAGGACCATTCCCCATGCCATCAAATAGCACCAAAGGACCATTCCCCATGCCATCCAACAGCACCAAAGGACCATTCCCCATGCCATCCAACAGCACCAAAGGACCATTCCCCATGCCATCCAACAGCACCAAAGGACCATTCCCCATGCCATCCAATAGCACCAAAGGTGCCCCCTGCAGCCAAAACTAAAAAAAAAAAAACATTTGGGGTGGTTGGATGGAATGACGTGATGGGATGATAAAAACTCATAGGGGTACATTTTAATTGAGGCGTAACATGGACACAGTTTGTAAAGACGCGCGTACGGCTTTTGGGCACTTTCGTCAACCCTCATGTTCATTACTTAGCATGGTGCAGAGGAGAGGCGGAGCGTAACTTCTGATTCCGCTGCCCCTTCATCTATGCCATATACATACGAATACATACAAAAACCTCAACCTTTTCTGCCAGCATGGATTTTCAGCCCGGCGGAAAGGCTGTGGATTCCTTGGAGTCTGCAAGCTTTTTCTGCGCATGCGTAGGAATCCATTGTACACGCGGCCTGCCATGCATTTATGGCTGGCAGTGTTCACTTCATTTGCACGTCAGAGTTCAAAAGGGAAATTGACATGCTCGCACGCTGTCTTTTCCCACTGCTCCTTTGCACTCTGCCATGGAAATGAGGAAAGTTCAGCGGAGGGGACCTGTCCACACGCAGTGCAAAATCTTCAATGAAACGGGCCCAATGGATGCAGCTAGCCTCAGGTGGGCTGGGAGGGACCCTGCGTCAGCAAGTAAGGGGTGTGAGTGAGGCGCCCCTGCGGGCGGGCTTTAAGGGTGTGCATTGAATAATGCTGACAACGCGCTGAGGGCGATTGTGTGTTGCAGAGGAGTGGCACGAGGGGGGCGGGCGACACGGGCGCAGCAACAGGAAGCAAGCCTCGGAAGGCTTTGATCTCAAGCCCATGAAGATTTCAAGGGCATCCCAACAAAAGCAATGCCTTCATTTTAGTAGGGATGATAAATGGGGTCATGTCGGGTTTCCACAGAAGCACTGGGGGCGGGCATTACTACAGGAAGAGTAGGTTAGACGAAAAGAGGTACATGTCCAGAAAAGTAGACAATGTTACCTGAGACACAAGAATATGATGGGCTATTTTTTAATCTGCACTTTTCAACACCATTCCCATCCAAAAAGGATTTAATCACTAGAAATGCGAGCACGTGATTTGTAATCCAACCTTCTATGGCCCCTGACAAGCTGATACATGCGCGTGCCTTCTGCGTAGCACTATTGCCAAGCACATGCCCCCTGCATAGCACTATTGCCAAGCACGTGCCTCCTGCATAGCACTATTGGCAAGCGCGTGCCTCCTGCGTAGCACTATTAGCATGCGCATGCCTGCCACGTAGCACTATTGGCAACCGCGTGCCTCCAGCGTAGCACTATTGGCAAGCACGTGCCTCCCACGTAGCACCATTGGCATGCGCATGTTTGCCACATAGCACTATTGGCAAGCGCGTGCCTCCCGCGTAGCACTATTAGCATGCGCATGCCTGCCACGTAGGCACTACTGGCAAGTGCGTGCCTCCCGGGTAGCAGTATTGGCAAGCGCGTTCCTCCTGCGTACCACTATTTGCAAGCGCTTTCCTCCTGCGTAGCACTATTGGCAAGCGCTTTCCCCCTGCGCAGCACTATTGCCAAACTCGTGCCTCCTGCATAGCACTATTGCCAACCAAGCACATGCCTTCTGCATAGCACTATTGGCAAGCGCGTGCCTCCCGCCTAGCACTATTGGCATGCACATGCCTGCCTTGTAGCACTATTGGCAAGCTCACAGTGCACTTTCTAGAGGAAATGGAAATTGCATTTTCCTACGGAAATGTTGTTTTCCAAGTAGTGTTAAGAATCCTGCGTGTGCATATGTTGCTATATAATAGAAATGATTATTCTTATTTGAAAGCTGCCGAAACACAACTCACCCATCACTACAGTCCAGGCGCCTTCCCCGCGGGCGACTCAGTCCCATTTTGTTATCGGCCCTGCTGAAGACTCCCAGGATTTATGTGCGGGGGCTGAAACAACTGTCGACTGCCTCGCCCACAAGGAGAAAGCAACCCCATACAGCCTATGAGACGTCATGCGACGGCTAACTCGTTTTCTGCTTAGTTTTCCCCACGTTCAAACCTTTGCGGTGCCCGCCGTTTTCACTCCCCATGGTGATCGTTGTTAAGTATCTGTATGGGGAGTAATTGCACCGGCTGCTGGCGCTGATTACAGCTCTGCTGATCACTACAGAGGAATGCGCCGACAATTGACCACTTTGCATGTTTCGGATTGCAAGTGCTATTTATTGTGTTACTTCTCATCACACAGTGCTACTTCACTAAGGTGATGATAAGCGCCCCTACCCAGGTCCCTCTCCTCTAAACAGAACCCGTCACAAATAATTCATAAACCCCCTAAGTAAAAGGGGTGGCGTAGCTCGTTTCCCAGTCTTGCACCCCCCAAGGAGAGAATCTGGATTAAGTGCCCTCCCCCTCTTTCTAAGTAGGGCCTCTGGGAGTTGTGCTCATACATATAGAATAACAACCCCCGGCTCCTTCGCCTCCTGCGCGGTGCGCGCCCGCCTCCCCTTTCATCATACTGGCACTTTTGTTGTGCTCAATCCCGCTTCTGAGTGAACCTTGCGCACGAGCTGGCAAATGTGTACAATGCCCCAAAGCAATGAGGGACCCTCGCCCAACCAAACGTGCCTACCTACTTCCCACCTCTTCCCATTTAGTGCTTTGAATAAGCGTTAAGGCACTATAAGGCGCCATTCATGTACTCTCACCTTCCTCATTAAGGGTTGGAAGTGATGCGCCATTCTTTGGTCTTTGTCTAGTGTTTATATGTTAGATATAACAGGTAAAATAGCTCCGCGGTTAAGCTTTAAGCGCTTGCTGCTATCTCTGTATGATCTGCAGGTCATAGGTCGGAAGCCTGGCAACGTCCACTCAGTCTTTCATCCTTTCAAGGTCTATAAAATGAGTACCGATTTCGATTCGGTAATAATAATTGTCTATAAAACATTCTACGCCAATCGCTTTGGATAAATGACATATTGTTAATATATAAATGTAAGACGCAGAGCAAAAGGAGAAAACACACAGGCTGTGTAGATTGCAATTGGGAGTTACCAGCAATGGTGTAGTGGGAGCCCCCGAAGCCCACACGGAGCGGGTGGCCTGCTGCCACATGTTCTGGAAGAGGGCCCCCTCGGACTTCAAGAAGAAATTGTTTCTTTCTGAAGTCACTCTGCCTTCATAAAGACATGGCTTCCATTACGGTTCGCTCCCGTAACGAAAATCATTTCCTTATGAAATCAGAGTGACTTCAAAAAGAAACAGTTTCTTTTTGAAATCATGTGGCCCCCCCAGACCCCGCCCCATGACATAAAGGCCTCCAGATCCTCTGCATATGACGGGAACAAGCGTTCCTGGCTGCTGCAGCGAGCTAAAGGCTTCGTTCCATGGACCAATAGATTCAAAAAGGTAAGAACATTTTTTTTTTTAATGTATGTGCGTACGTGTTTGTGTGTTTGTGTGTGTGTGTGTGCATGCATATAATATAATGTGTGTGAATGAGTGAGTGCATGATGTATGAGTGGCTGCCTGGGTGTGCGTGTGTGAGTGTATGGTGAAATGGTGCCCTTGTAAATGTACGGGTGGCTGGATGTGTGGGAGTGTGTGGTGAATGGTGTGTGCTTGTGTTTAATGCCTGGATTACTTATTGGTAATAATCATTACTCCTAGCCCTACTCTTCCTCGTCCCACTACTTGTGTATGAGCTGGCGTAGTTACCTGTTATCTTCATTATTCCTGGGCCCACTCTTAGTCGTCCCAGTATTTACCTATGAAACAAGGTGCGTCACTTTGGTACAACCAGTCTAGGTATGTCTTAATGTGGCATGGCATGTTTTACTTTAATATGTTATTACGTGTCTAGACTGGTCTACATTGTTTAGCCAGTTGGACATGTTTTCATTGTGGCATGGCATTTTTAGCAGCAAAGCATTACATTAACTAAAGCATTACTGTTCCTGTGCACTGTTTGTGACTTGCATGTTTGGATTTTTGGATTTGTGTTGCTCTACAAAACCATTGCAAACGCTTTTTTTCTGAGAAAGCGTGGTGTGTAATGCATTACAGAAACACGTTTATATCTTTCCCCTAGAGCAGTGTGTGGATGGCCCCGGCAGCAGCATGATTGTGTGTATTGCGCAAGCATGGTAGTCTACGCCGGCCCAGAGTGTGGCGTGATCTGTGATTTGTTGCAGAGCTGGGGGGGGGGGGTACACTCAGCAGGGCTCGCAGGGGGGGCCCAACATTGTGTGCTACGCCACTGTGTGTCAGCACCCCCAGAGTAAGATCTCAGCCTGGGCAGCCGGTTGCAAGGGAGGAAGCGGGCCAGTCTCCTCTTGGGAGGGGCTCCCGCGCACCAGGGAGACGCACGGAGAAATGCCCGGGGGAAGAGTTCCTGTGACAACAGAGCTGCCGCCGCTTGAGTGCTGCTTACTTTAATCAGCGCTGCCCTGTCGGGCCACCCTCGAGGGACGGCTCGCTGGGCCTTGATGGGGCATGACGGGGCCTCGGCTCTCATGGCGGCCTTCCCCTGACAGGCGGAGCCGGCTGCAGGGCGTGAGGCCTTCACTGCAAGCCGGCTGCAACCATACCCATGATGGGGATTGCACAGGCCACGACACGACATTGACGTCCGATGCAATGGGCTTTGGGCCAGGAATGAAGCTAATGACACAGTGAATGAGTAACTAAGTAAAGGACTGACAGTGAGTGAGTGTGACATAGTGAATCATTTTGTATTTTAGTGCAGGAATTGGTGATTAACACTGCGCAGGAGAGCGGCTAAGTTGGAGGACTCAACCAATCCCTTTCTGAAAGCAAGAGGCAGTCACTCCCATCTGTCGTGAGAAACTGTCCCTCTTTCGCTGACTTGCTAGACTTAATCCTGTCCTCGCCCTGACGCTGTGTTGCTTTTACTAATGTTTCCCCCGTGACTCTGGGGTGGATTGTTTCTAATGTTTCATCTTATCTTAATATGGTGTGTTGTGTGGCCAGTGCAAAGATAACACTGTGACATGATATGATATGATAGGTTATTTATAACGCGCTTAATACCCAGAGGTTTCTAAGTGCGGACCCGGGGATCGAACCCATGTTGCTCCGTGTCGTCTTGCTTCCAAAGCGCGCTCGTTGCCGCTGACTATCCTCCCTGGCACATCCAGTGCCTTGTCTTTTGTGTGGGCACGTGCGATGCTGGGACACCCCATGCATGCTGGAACAAACCATGCATGCATGCCTTGGAGTCTATGAGCATTCCACATTTCTGTGAAGAAATGTGCATGGTAACGAATAGGCATGCACAGCAGTGCTATACCCCAGTCCCAGTCCCCTAATTATTCCATTGGACGTGCCTGCATTCATTTTTTACCGAAATTGGCACCAAATATAAAATATCATCCCTGTGGGTGGTGCATCGATGTATTCAGTGCGGTGCACCACTCAGAGGGTTGCTTGCCAACCGCCTTGGCATTGCTACACAAGTAGCGCCATCGCCATCCGGGGATTGAAGTCCTTGCCGGGTGCTTGCATTTGTCCAGTGTGCAACCTGCCTGTGCCGCAGCCCCCCGAAGAGAGTATGCACATATGTTGTTTTCAGATATTGTTTGCAAGGCTGCATGAGTGCACAACAGTCAAATACTATGTGCATGAGATTCTGCACTGCTTGATTCCAGTAATGACATCTACTCCCTCCCGATATATAACTGGAAATAAAACACAGTAGAAACTGACATCAGGAGTAAGAGTGACAAAGAATATACATAATGCTTCTGTTCCGGGCCGAATAAGTACTCTCAAACGTTGTGTTATGTCATGTTGATTTATACCGCGCACCGTTACCACCCTGGGGCAATCTTCAGGCACTTGCGTGGCTCTGTAAGAGAGGGGCGTGGGGAGGTTGGTGAGGATAGGGTGAAATGATAGGTTCAGAACCAGGAGGAAATGGCGTCTGTGAGTGTTGTTTTGCATGTGGGAGTTTGTGTGTTGTAACCGTATGGGTACAGTTCAGCGCCTCGGGTGTGTGGTAGTGCTTTGCATTGGTGTTAGTGTGTTGAGTGGGGTTGGGGTGGGTTGGGTTTTGCGCACTAGTTAGGTAGTGTCCATAAAGGATCCAGAGTCACGGGTGGCCGTAGCTGTAAGATTATCCCGTGTCTTGGTGTGTAGTTGCGTTGTTGGTGGTTTTATGGACTATCATCAGACAGAACCATTAATAACGAGCAGCTGGCTTAGAAAAACAAATATATATGAAAACATCAAATTGGCAATGCACTACAGGCAACAAATATTTTGATGAATATTATTAGCCCTGTGTTTTTGTACACATATGGTGAATCTGGCCAGCACATTATTACCAGTGTACATTAGATCCAGTTTCCGGTTTTCAGTAAACTTATGTAACTCCTCATTCATTACCTGTTTGCGTTATTCTCAGATATCATATTACTCACTGCTCACTTACACGATTATTGTCCATTTATTAAATCATGGCTGAGTTCCAGGAAACCCACCTAGCGTCTCATTATTAGTTATCATTATGTCTACCTTGCAGATACATTCCAATTTCCTTTAGCCCCCACATCAAGGCTGGCTTCCATTATGTTCACTTAAACCAGGGGTGCACAACTGATTTTGACAGAGGGCCGAAAGTACCTTACATGAGGGCTATAGTGGGCCGAAAAGTAAATGTGGGCGGGGCGGTAGGCGGGGCATGGCAGGAGGCTTTTTAAACCCCCAATTTGTACTAAACACATGGAAAAAGAATGTTTTTGAGGGGTAACAATTTTTATTTGCATTCAAACTTACATTTTGTACTACACATTTTCCATTGTTATAATTTATTTCTATTTAGTTATTGTATCTCGCCTGTTTAATTAACTTATATATATTTTATTGACCCTAGATACACTATGCCCCATGGCACCCTGACCCCCAACCAAACACTATGCCCCAGGGCCCCCTTACCCCCAACCAAACACTATGCCCCATGTCCCCCTCAACCTCAACCAAACATTATGCCCCATGGCCCCCTCACCCCCAACCAAACACTATGCCCCATGGCCCCCTAACCCCAACCAAACATTATGCCCCATGGCCCCCTCACCCCCAACCAAACACTATGCCCCATGGCCCCCTCACCCCCAACCAAACACTATGCCCCATGCCCCCTCACCCCAAACCAAACACTATGCCCCAGGGCCCCCTTACCCCCAACCAAACACTATACCTCATGGCCCCCGTACCTCCAACCAAACACTATGCCCCATGGCCTCCTCACCCCCAACCAAACACTATGCCCCATGGCCTCCTCACCCCCAACCAAACCCCCCACCCCATGGCCCCCTCACCCCCAACCAGACCCCCCAACTCAGCACACACACAAACATGCACCAATACAGACCAGAACCCCCACCCCCCAACTCAGCACACACACAAACATGCACCCATACAGACCTGAACCCCCCACCCCCCAACTCAGCACACACACAAACATGCACCCATGAAGACCCGAACCCCCCACCCCCCAAATCAGCACACACAGAAACATGCACCCATAAAGACCCGAACCCCCACCCACCCCAACTCCAAACCCCCCACACCCAACTCAGCACACACTCAAGCATGCACCCATACAGACCCAAACCCCCACCCCCCAACTCAGCACACACACAAACATGCACCCATACAGGCCCGAACCCCCCACCCCCAAATCAGCACACACACAAACATGCACCCATAAAGACCCGAACCCCCCACCCCACCCAACTCCAAACCCCCACCAACTCAGCACACACACACTCAAGCATGCACCCATACAGACCCAAACCCCCCACCCCCCCAACTCAGCACACACACAAACATGCACCCATACAGACCCGAACCCCCCACCCCCCAAATCAGCAAACTCTCAAACAAGCACCCATACAGACCCGAACCCCCACCCCCCAACTCAGCACACACACACAAACATGCACCTATACAGACCCGAACCCCCACCCCCCAACTCAGCACACAAAAAACATTCAAATCAAAACATTCATACACATCCGACACACATCCGACACCCTCCCACCCCGGCATCTCAACATACACACAAAATAGAGTCAAATACAAACATTCACACACCCCCCACATCTCAACATAAACACAAAATACATTCAAATACAAACATTCACACACCCCCCATATCTCAACATACACACAAAATACATTCAAATACAAACATTCATACACATCCGACACACCCCCCACCCCCGCATCTCAACATACACACAAAATACATTCAAATACAAACATTCATACACATCCGACACAACCCCCACCCCCGCATCTCAACATACACACAAAATACATTCAAATACAAACATTCATACACATCCGACACCCCACCCCGCAACATACACACACAAACATAAAGCAAAACAAACCCGACACACAAACACAAACAGACCACTTACCGGAGACATGCTGGAAGGCAGGTAAGATGGAACGCTGGAATCGTACTACGGCTGGCGTGGTCCAAGGCTGAAATGCCTTCCGGCATCAAGCCTTATGGACCACGCCAGCCGTAGTGCTGGCACTCCATTGGTGCAGCACACACGCATTACGTGGCTCGTAGGAGCGACGTGATGCGTGTGTGTGCTGAGCCAATGAGGGCCAGTGTTTTCACCGGCCCGGAAGACAACAAAGACTTTCCTAATGGAGGGTGGCCGCAGGCCGCCCTCCATTAGGAAAGTCTTTCTGCCTCGCGGGCCGGTCAAAAGGGCATGGCGGGCCGCAACTGGCCCGCAGGCCGTATGTTGTGCACACATGACTTAAACCATCTTCGCCCAGCCTTCCCTGCCCTCTTCCATCAGGTATTATCTCCTGCTATCAGTGCTGGGAAAAAGGGAGGCCAATCCTCCTCTTGTTGTTCTAGGATCTCGATGGACATGGTGGTGCATCAGAGATAGCCAGTGGGAATGTTCACAGTCACTAATCCTCGAAGAAATCCTGATATAGCAGACAGATTGTTGAGCCAAAAGTGATTGTCAGCGTTATGGAGGCAGCGGCTAGCCTGGTGGATGCGCTAGTCCTAGCCATAGCATCCCTAAAGGCGGACATGTTTGTGGCCCATGCCGACCTACATACCCGGTTAAACGCCCTACAAGCAAATGCGCAGCCATTGCCCCCAGAAGTAGGAGAATTTGCTGCATCAGCACTTCCTCCCATCGCGGCTCAGTCTCACACTCCTGCTTTGGCGGGTCCCATTCACACCACGCATGTCCGGTTTCCCCTACTCCCACTACAGCGGTTTACAGGGGACCCTCGAGTCTACTGAATCTTTATAAATCAATGCATGCTTTGTTTTTTGAGTCACCCTGTGGCTTTTCCTGATGCTCCCGCCCAGGCGGCATTTGTGGTGTCCTACCTAGGTGGCAGGGCAGGTATACAGAGAGAGAGAGACCACCCACGTTTGTGCAATGTTGATGATCTGACTGCAGCCGTAGGCAGAGTATTCCATATGAAACATAAGGGCCACGCTACTGGCCTGGAGATTCTTGAATTGACTTAGAGTCATCATGATATTTTGAGTTACCTAGCCAAATTCACCCAACTGACAACAGCGACAGCATGACCAGAAGAAAAAAAAGCTACATTATTTTATTGCTGCTTGTGAGAAGAACCTAAATATGCCTTGGCGGTAGTCTCTGCATTTCCCACCTCAAATTCAGCCTTGTTGGGCTTGGTTCTACAGGTTGATGGTCACTTATCAGTAAGATGAAATGAATGCACATATGTCTTTGCCAGGTCTGACACATTACCACCGAGTGACAATGCCTCCTGGTAACCATATCCAAATCTTTTGATACTATTGGGGGACTCGTGCAGATTGGCGGAATCCGTCCCCCTCTCACTAAGGCCAAAAAGAGAGAAGACGAAAAGGCAATCTCTGCCAGTACTGCCAATCATTGGGACACTTCTTACGAGAATGTCCCCAGAGACCCAGGCGCAAGTCTAAAAATGCCCAGGCCCGTTCTTTTTGCGAATCGCATTGACATGCCGAGTAGATTCCTATTCCCCAGTTCTGGTACGAATATTGCAGGACAATAAAAAACGGTCTGAACCTTCCACATATGTGGATTCCGGTGTGACTGGGGTCTATATGGGAAAAACATTAATCCAAACTCTTGATCTTCACTCCATCCAAAAGGACAAACCTGAAGCTGCACGAGTGGTGGATGGACAGGAATTACCGCCAGGCCCTATCATCACTCACGATCCTGACCTGACTTTAGTAGCATGGAGATACATTCTGAATGCATCTGATTAGATCTTGTTGCTATCCCACATTATGGCATCAATCTAGGAGTGAGCTGGCTGAAGCTCCATAACCCCCTGATTGATTGGTCCACGGGCACAGTGTCATTTGTCTCTGACCACTGTCTCTCCTTATGCCTTTAGAAACCTCAAGAGCCCACACCACTCTGGACTCCTAGTTCGGCATTGATATCCACTGTACACAGCATAGTGCTCCTTACAACAGGTATCCTAGAGTGTTACAGCAGTTATGTTAATGTCTTTGATCAAATAAAAGGAGAGCAAATACTACCTTATCATCCTTATGATTGTCCGATCGACCTAGTTCAGAGGGCAAGATCTGCAGAAGTAGCTCCGTGAGAATCTTAAAACTGGGTTAATTTGGCATTTGAAATCTTCAGCCCCCTCCGTTCTTTGACCCAAAGAAAGGCAGGCAATAATACATGCTTGCATAGACTACAGGGCACTGAATGCTATCACTATAAAAAAAAACGATACCCCTTGCCTCTGATCACTCTACTATTGGAGCAGATAAGTGTGGCCATGATCTTCACCAAGCATTATTTGAGGAGAGCGCAGCACCTGGTCTGAGTGTCGAAGGGTGATGAGTGGAAGATTGCCTTCTGAACTCGTTACGGCCTATACCAGTACCAGTAATGCCATTCGGAATGTGCAATGCCCCAGCAACCATCCAACATGTTCCATGATATACTAGACAAATATGTCGTATATCTCGATGACATTTTGATATACTCGCCTTCCTTCACTCAACACACACAAGACATGTATTCCATACTGACTAGATTATGAGCCCATCAATTGTACACCAAAGCAGGGAAGTATGTCTTTCATGACCACACCCTAGACTTCCTGGGTTATGTCTTGTCTCCACAAGGTATCAGCATGAATGGTAGTAAGGTCAAGGCAGACTTACAATGGCCTGTTCCGCCCTCATTGAAGGCATTGCAAGCCTTCCTCGGCTTCTCTAACCTCTGTAGACATTTCATCAAAGGGTTCTCAGAGATGGTGGCTACCTTAATCACACTCACCCAAAATGGGATGACATGCCTGTGGAATTTGATTCTCTTAAATGGGTCTTTACCACCTCACCAGTGCTGCAACAACCCAGTGCGGAACTATGATTTATCGTTTAGGAAAACGTTTCAGACATGGCCATTGGTGCAGCCCTCTCTCAGAGGTGTCCAGAGACACAGCACTACACCCTGTCACCTTTTTCCCCATAAATTGAATTCTGCAGAACCAAATTACCCCACAATAGAAAAGGAACTATTGGCCAATGCGTCATTTTTAGGTGAGTGGAGACATTATTTGCTCAGGGCTGGTTACAGGGTGACCGCATACACAGATCACTGCAATCTAGTAGCTATTTGTATGGCCAAATATACCAATGCTCACCAGGCCCACTGGCACTTGTTTTCCTTGGCCTTTAACTTCATCATTACATCATTACTTACCACCCTGTAGTTTCTAACACAAAAGCCAATGCTCTGTCTTGTATGCATGGCTCCCAAGACGAGTCGGTTGAGAGACCCCCTTTGATTCTGCAAGAAGGACATGTAATCTGTACTTGTGAAAAGCCTCCAACCCTGTTAGATCAATTACATACTTGGGTAAAACAACATGCTCAGTAGATCAGTTTGCTTCAATTGGTTCTACGCTATGGTTTATCAAATACTGGAGATGCTCTATATCTACCTGACACTAGTAGCCGTAAACAGTCTCTCTGATGGGCTCATGACTCACCACTGGCTGGACGCACCGGAGTACAGAAAATCCTAGAAAACCCTAGAGCTGCTCTCCCAATGGTGTTGGCGGCCCACCATGTGTAAAAAAAAAGGAAAATGATGGAGCATGTCACTACTTGTTCAGTCTGTGTCCAATGTAAGACACAACAAGGAAAACTTAATGGGCTACTACATCCATTGACTATACCTCTTACTTATGGCACACATTATCCTTGGATTTTATCATGGACCTACACATGGTGGGCCGTCTGGAAACCATATTAGTCCAGATAGTCAGCTTCTCTAAGATGAGCCACTTTGTGGCATGTGTCAGAGTACCCAACACACCCTCATTGGCATCACTGTTCATTCACCACATCTTTTGTCTCCATGGATGACCTGCAGTCCTGATTTCACACAGAACATCACAATTCACAGCCTGATAGTGGAAGGCTCTTACAAAACAACTATCCCTAGATCACCGGCTCTCTGCTTCTTACCATCCACAGACAGATGGCAAACTGAATGTCTGACCCAGACTTTAGAGCAGTACTTTTGTTGATTCAGTCTGCAACAACAGGGGGAATGGCCAACTCTTTTAGCCTTGGCAGAATTCACCTACAACAACACCCAACATTCTTCCACCACGGTCTCGCCGTTCTTTTGCTGTTACAGAAGTCACCCTCACATGCTACCTAAACACATGCCCCAAGGCAGTAGGACCTCAGCAGCAGATGACACAGTAGCATTGTTGTTTAAGCCACAGGAACAGGTTTGACGGCATCTACGAGAGGCACAGGAACATACCAAGGTACAAGCTGATAAACATATGTCTCTGGCTACGTCCTACACTGTGGGATGTATACAAAGAAGGTAGAGATTGGGGTCCTGTAACCTATTGTCTGAATATGTCAGTCACTACAAGGTTACCAAGGTCAGAAACCCTGTGGTGGCTCAGTAGGCCCTTCCTGTCACATAGAGGATCCACCCTGTCTTCCATGTGTCTGTAGTAAAGGTATCTGCAAAGCATGCCCTGTTACTTGTCTGCCCTGCCCCGGTATCTGGTTAGGGTAACGACAAGTTTGAGGTCCGAGATACTCTGGGTCTACGTTACATTCAAGGTACAGCCTTCCTGCTGATTAGATAGAAGGGCTATGGCCTGGAGGAATGGTCATGGGGATCCGTTTTTAATGGACATTCCCATCTTTACTGCATCGATTCCTGCGCAAACAGCACTTATTGGATGGTTCGGCAGCACTGGAGAGGGGTAATGTGATTATCCCGGGCCACTGCCACAGGCAGTGAGCAGCGTTGGTATGGAAATGGTGGTGACTTCCATGGCGCTTGGGGGCTGCTTGTGGTCACATGACCAGCATGTGCTTGCTGCCTGGATTTGCCTTGTCTTGCCCATGTCTCCATCTTGACACGCTGTGTACTAGATGTTTATCTGTTGTCTGATTTTGCCTTGTCCCCATATTTACCCTCTGTGTACTGAACCCTGATTGTATACTGGAACAGACTTGTCTAGCTCCCTGATACCTTTGAACCTGATGTGTTTGGACCTTGTCTTTCCTTTGGAGGTACCTTATTTCCTTGAACTATTGCACGCTGCGCTACACTTGGAAACCCTTCTGGCCTGCTCATCACTAACCTTGGAACTTTATTGGGATCAGTGGATTCTCCCTTGGCTGCGCCCTTGTGCCGTTCGGGAGGTTCCGCCATTTGCTTTTTGATTTCATGCCTCACACTGGGACATGGTGTGTGGTGCCTTGTTCTGGACCTTTCTCTCCTCTGTTTGACGTTTTAAGTAAGCTTAATATTCCCAGTATGTTCCCATTCTTTCATTGCCAGTGGACTCCACATTTCACTTTTCCAGTACACTTCAAATTCCAAGTAATCTCCCAATTTCACATTCCTTGGAACACATTCCCAATACGTTTGAAAATCCCACTAAGCTCCTGGTTTGAATTTTCCCACTAAGGTCGCAATATAACATTCCCAGTAAGCTTGACATGCCATATAAACTCCCAGTTTGATGTAGCTAGTAGAACTAAAGTTTGCCATTATGGTTATGTCCCAGTAATATTCCAGCTTGAAATTCCCAATACGCTTGGCATTCACAAAATGCTCCTGGTTTGACATTCCCAGTAAACACCCAGTGTAGCATTCCAAGTAAGCTTGAAATACCTGGTAAACTCCCAGGTTGACATACCAAGTAATGAGCCTGTTTGCCATTTACAGAAAGGTTAACTTTCCAAATATGTACCCTGTAAGCTTGCCAATCACTGCAATGCCCCAATTTAATATTCCCAGAACATTCCCAGTTGGACGATACTAGTTAGCTTGGCATTCCAAGTATGCACCGAGTAAGCTTGAAACGCCAATTTAGCTTCCAATTCAACATTGCGATCAAGCACCCAACTTGACATTGTGAGAAAGCAGATAATATCCAGTGAGATTCCAGTTTGAAATTCCCAGTAAGCATGACATACCTTATAAAGTACCTGCTGGACATTCCATTCCGAGTGAGCTTGACATTTCCAGTAAAGTCCTGTTTAGTAAGCTCACATCCCAGAAAGCTTGTCATTCCAAATTAGTTTACTGTTTGACATTTCCAGTAAGCTCACAGTTTGGCATTCCCAGTAAGCTTGTAATGCTTAAGTTACATTGCAGTTTAATATTCCCCACAAGCTCCCAGTTTCTCATTCCCAGTAAGCTTAACTTTCGTGAGTAAGCATCCAGTTTCACATTTCCTGTGAGATCAACCACCTTTGGAATGCAGATGAGAGAAGAGGTCATGGAAGACGTGTTAGCATGGCACTGGGCAGGTGATGCACGCTACGGTATTGTGCTCACTTACCCATCCCAGTGGAAAGCAATGGAAGCCCCCCCATTTGGCTAAAAAGGAGAAGCTACGTAGGCTATGAAAGCGGTGGGATGTAGCTCCTCAATGGGTCCGGGAGAGGCCTCAAGCCTCCTACATAAAAAGACGCAAAGATCTAGTCTGGCAAGAACCTCCCTTAAATCATACTTATAGAGGATTGTCTTATCTGGAAAATCCATTTGTAGGATGTCATATTTCCTGTCATGAGGATAACAGTGCACGGATTTTTAATGCTGCAAGAAGTGCGTGCCTCTCTACCCACGCGTTTTCAACCATTTATTGCCTTTCCCAAATGTGTCTCTTGCCTCTTACATGCATTTTCCCCATCGTGTGACATATGACAAACGCCCATAATTGTGTAATGTTTTAAACCTTTTTTTCTTACAACATGTCAACATTATGTTTCTCTCTCTCAGGGTCACCACCTACACAGACACAGATACAGAGCCTGGATTAAAACCAAAACACGTTTTCAGGCAGGATTACAAATAATTACTATCAAGCACCAACAAACCCACACAATAGATGCCCAGAAACACTGCCACCAACACACAAACAAATGAATAAGCAAACTTTCAAAAAAATGCAAAAATGGTATTGGTAGCAGAACCTAATTTGTGTTACTCACTAGACTGGGGCAGTATTGGCTGAACCAGTGCAAGCTTCATTCACTCATTGAAGACACAGCACATATAGCATCAGTATAATCTTCACTGCTGTAAAGGAAAGGCACAGTATGGCAGCCTAGGAGCCATATTCCTCTGCCCAAAGAAACCCGACAGTATAGAGAACAGCGCCCAAAGCTCCCATTGCATGAATTACACAGGTGCAGGATGAGTGGGAGCACCGCAAGGTTCCACCATGCTCAATGAAGACCTATAGCATGGAAGACAGTGCTGCAGGCAATCTTCCCACACACCGAAGAGGTGCAGCATGGACAACTGCCATGACAACGTGCCTGACAAACGCAACATGTACCGGTACTACATGGAGAGAGCCGGTGCAAATATTCATCACAGATATAACAGGAACCAACACAGCATGGGTAGAGCCAGCGAATACCTCATTTACAAATAGAAGAGGCACAGCATGGGCAAGGCCACTTTGAGTGTACCCACTGAAAGGAGCACCTGCAGCATAGGATGGGCTACTGCAGGTTTTCATATCAAACAGGTACAGCAAGGAAAGAACCTGTGCAAGTGTATTTCACAATTACAACAGTTGTATATGAACATCTAAAACCTACATTATATGAGAGTCAATTGTAAAATAAAAGGAACAGTATAGAAAAAGCATGGAGGTAGCAATAGCCAAACAAACATCAACTATAGTTTAAAATATAAAACTTACAAATCTAATTTGGAAAATTCAAATCACTGTCACAGAGAATATAAATAAATACAAGATCTACACATTTAATAGATTTTAAACAGATATTTGATGCAGTGCTACCTTCCGTACATGATAAGCCGCAGCTGTCGTCACAATACTCTCTGCATTATATAGAGTATTCCAAAATTGGCCCCCCTCAATTGAGGTAATGTTCTGTACTAGGTCATTGTAGCTAGCATGATAATATAATGTAAGGGCCTGACATTGTGTTAGAAGATGCTGTGCCGTCTCAATATGCGCACTACATAGTCTACAGATTCTATCGCATCGTGCCAATTTACACCATCTCCTCATATGTTCTCGAGTCGGGAGTATATTGAAACGTAGATACAATATAAATCGGCGCATATTAGCAGACAGCAATTTAATTAGATAAGTTAGGAGACAGCCCCGGCAAAACCCTGATTCTGTATACCGGTTACATAGTCTTATTACTTAAGCACTGAATATTAGCCACAAAGTCAAGGTCACTATTCTTTTTTTAAATGCAAAAGGCATTAGGCAATTCCAAAAGGTCATGGATGTCAATATTGAGATTGGACAAGTGCTCCTAAAACAGACTCTTTAAGCTGGACAAGGAATTTATTGGAGGTGGCCCCCTTATATAGTCTAGCCACATAACTATACACATTCTTAACCTCCACCGGTGCAAAGAATACCTCCAGGAATAATCTGCCCCGCTGGTGAAGCCAAAGAGAGCAAATAGATTGTATACCAAGTTCACAACAAAGGGCCTCAACAGGGACAGAGGAGGGAACTCCTAAAATGGTTCTCAGCAGTTTGGGATCTAATCTATCCATCCATCCCATCATAGGCTTAGGATGGATAACAGAGCCATACAAAATCATGAGAATGATACTTTTGCAGTATATTTCAACCATTCCCTCCACATTGTTCCCTCCTTCATTACATATACATCTCCTGATTATGATCAATTTCTTCATAATTTTGGTATACAGATAATCACCATACATATACAGTGTCGTGGTATTACAAAGAGGAACACCAAGCTATAAATAACTATCAACTACTTCCAACACATTTCATCATAACACCAATTAAACGTGTATTTCGGATTCCTTCTTTTGCTACATACCAGTATCTTCGTTTTAATGCTATTGACACACAGGCCATTAGTCTGGGCATACACTGCCAGAACATCTAATGATCTCTGTAGTCCGATAGGTGTACGGTCCAATATAACCATGTCATTAGCATATCCAATCCAAGATGCTGGTACCATACCAATACGTGGAGGGAAGTTAGGTACTGCTTCAATAAAAGGCACCCATATGTGCCTCATTGAGATTATATAGAAATGGGGCCAATCCATAACCCTGTTTCGAACCCATGTTTGTTGGGATATCCTCAGTAACTTCTCCTTGCTGATTAACCCGAAGTGAGACAGTGGTGTCGGTATACAGAGCAACAATAAAATAAAGTTGAGAGTGATCAGTATCCCAGTTGATCAGCTTGGCCCAAAGTCGGTTGCGAGAAACTGAATCAAATGCTTTCGAGAAATCTATGAAACACTTGTAGATATTCCTATAGGTTTCATCCTGGCAATGGCTGATGATAGTGTGTAGACTACTGAGATTATGTAGCATGCCATGCGATTTGCGAAAACCAGTTTGGAATGGGGACAGCAAATTCCTTGAGCTAACCCATTTAGACAGTTTTTTCTGCAAAATAATTGCAAACATTTTTGAGCTGATATGTAAAATGGCCACTAGCCTATAATTTTCAGTGTTATTGCAGTCACATTTTTTAAAGACAGGAATGAGTATAGATTTGGGCCAGCTAAGTGGTAATGAACCAGTACAAAGAATCCATAGGACCATTGCCCAGTATTCTGGATCAGTTTAAAGATTATATTTGCCATCATGTCCGGGCCGCGAACTCTTGAGCAATTTAAGGCTTTAATAATGAGCCCTGTATCATCTATCTCAAATCTGTTAGTGAATTGTGTACTGTGGGTGTAGGGTATTACAAGCTGGTTAAGAACAGGCTTGTTATATAGTGCAGAGATGGTTTCCATCCATTATGTTACATTAATAGTATTCTTTTCATTTCCACTTGTGCCTTTGGCAAAGGATCTGAACAGAGATCAACATTTTCTATCGTGTTTACTACGAAGTAGTTGGAAAAGTCCTTTCCAATCAACATTGCTCTGCTCTTAGAGAATTTGTGGCTGCGGCGCCAATTTTTATATCTAGTCAATAAGAGAGCCAATAGCCTCTTTTTCTCTCTCAAGCTTTAATGCTTAGATTTCTTAATGTAATTACAATTTTTCCGATATGTTTTTGTTCTTAGAATGCACCACAATGTCAAAACTATTAGTATTTGTGGTGGATCGGGCGATTACCTTCTGAGACAAATGTAGATGACTATTTAGAAAGCACATGGTATTAGAGACCTCCCATCCCTGTTTAGAGAGTCAATTTGTGAGTGTGTGATGTCTACTCTTAATAAAATTACTAATTACTTATACATTGCGATTATTCACAACTATGCTATTACCTTGGGGAATGACCGACACTGTAGCCAGTAAACACTTAGGCTGTCGAATAGGAGGTATACTCAAAGTCCATCCCAAAATAGCATGATTACTGACAGTGTTCAACGTAGAATTGAAGGCCTCACAGTGTTCAGCGTTATATCTGTCTACAAACACATAGTCTAAAGTAGAATATCTAGTACAATTCGTCCATGTGCCTTTCGAGCTCCCACCGTTGGGAACATTTACATTCAGACAAACGAGATCTTGAGTCAAGACCAACTTCAACCACATATGATCCGTAGTCATGTAAGTTTTAAAATTTACCAAATTGGCCCCATACAACTTGGAGTGATCACTATATAACTCCTAAAACAAGCTAGGGGCATTCAGATCATAAGCTGTAAAGATCACACCCATAGGTCAAATATCCTACCAAAGTGCTAGAGTATCTTCAATGCTGGCAATGATATCCCTTGTCTTAGCCCCACCCAGAGGGCCATAGACGTTGATGATAAAAAGGTGACACCCAATATTTAATGGAGAGGCAGCCATAACATAAGGTGAGGGCCTGGCCATGGTATATTCATTTAATGTATACTTTACCAAGGCGCCAATAGCCAGCCCACCACTAGGTCTGCCCTTAGCACCACCTTTCGCTGCCATATGTAAAACATTGTAACCATCTATGAGAAAGGTGTTTTTGGTCCAAGTCTCTTGCAAAAATTGTCACAATCTTTTATATGTGCCTTGCCGACTGGATTGACAAGAAAGGAACGAAAACCCTGGGTGTTCCAACTAATCCATTTCATTGCATCATTATACAACCAACTTCAGTCAGTATTATGGGGACTAATAGTTTTACCATTATGACATACTGCACAATGTGTGACGTGCTGCATACATACATGTACATTGTTTAGCAGAGTTAGACAATACATTCGCCATTGGTACCATCTCATCGCTGGAATGCACAATGGTACTAACTACCAGCATGGATCATTGATATTTTTCGCCATCTGACATATTATAGATGGTGAGCTTAAGTCTCCTCCCGTACATGTCTTGTGCATACGTCCATAGCAAAGAAACAATTGCCGGTGATCAAAATTAAATAAATGCCCAATTTAGTGCACTATCCCATTTGGGCAATTCAAGCCTCAAAATATCATGGCTACTAATACTAGCCAGGCAGGAGATAGATTTAAGCAAATTCAGTAAATTTGTGTGGTTCATAAACAAGCTCTATTTCTTTGGATGGATTTCGTCTATCTTAACCATACACCCAGTAGAAGTGAAAGAAATAGTATTTACTTGCTGTTGTGCCATAATATTTGCTTGTGCCTGTGAGACCAGCGGATGAGCAATGCCCACCAGACTGGGCAGGTACTATTGGGTTCACAGTACGGGTCCGGCTAGGGATTCTCATATTCAGTTGTGAGTTAGAAGGCAGGGTTCTCGGAATAGGCAAAGTTATGTTAGAAGTCACTGGACCCTTATTGATCTTAGGAGCAATACATTTATCCATCGGACCGTGCAGGACAACCTGTCCACTGGTGCCATCTCCCTGTATTTTGGTAATTCTTCTAGATCCATCCAAGGGGGATGTCAAAATCACTGAATCTAAAGGTTCAGTAGGCAAACTGAGGGATGAGTTCAGAAAAAAAACACTATTTTCGCATTACTCTTGCCCTTGTCGATGCCAGCCAAATTCTTTTCACTATCATCCTCATAGATTGTATCTATCATGGAGAGGGCATTACAAAGTGCATCCATGGCGTCATTTTCTGATATGGTCACAATGTTAAGAGTTTCAGCTTGATTCTGCACTTTATTATTAGAGGTTTCCAGTGAGGCAGGCCACTTTTTCCAGGGCATGGCTGAGTCCCCTCTAGATTGAGAGAGAGCTGTCATCCTATTTTTTTCCATATGCATTGGCGTGTGAACTTCATTTACTGATGGGCCTATCGATTTTGACAATAATACATTCATGTCCCTATGTTCGGAAGCAATGCTAGCACACAGCACCAGTACTGCTTCAATGTTTGCCTCAAGAACCTTGTTAGCACTGTATATAGAGTTACTCCTATTCGCGGACATATGCAAAATAGCAATAGACATATCTTCATCCTCGTGGTATCCACAGGTAGCCTGCGTGGGGGAGACGAGTGCTGTCAAATCAGGAGTAGAATATATATTTTGATCAGAGGCACAGGAGGGCGGTACACAGCTAAGTGCTGTCAGCAGATTTTTAAGATTATGACACAGTTTCAGCAGGGATCCATCATTATGCATTGTTGTCGAGAAATGAGAAAGGCTAATATTGCCTTCAGTCATAGTTGCCACCTTAGGAAAGCAAAGAAGCCGATGGTGAAATGGACAAAGCAGTTGTGGCAATAGGATCGGGGGGGGTGTGGCTCTCATTACCGCACTTCCAGTTATCAACGTACAATCCCAAATACCAGTGATTTTTTGATGCAAGGGACCAACTTTTTCAAGTAGATTGTCCAATTTGCCTTTCTTTGCCCTCGGGGCACGACTTCGGGTTTCAGGATACAGTAATAATGGACACAGATGAATATCGGAAAATTGTCAGAACACTTATTAATGATTGCATGACATCCAGAAGACTAGGGAGTGACCCGACTAAAAAATGAAAAGCACGGATCACCCCAATCATTGAAGAAACCCTGAATTAAGGCTACATTGAGCAAAAAGATGGTGAGTTTCTATGCCCAAACCACCCCAAATGCCCAGCTTTCGACGCCTTGCCGAAGGTGCATAAGGGAATTTCTCCACCTCCAGGGTGGCCAATTGTGTCAGGCATAGGTTCCATCCTAGAACCCCTATAACAATTTGTTGACTTATTCCTGAAGAACGAAGTCACCAAGATGAACTCATACATCCAAGACACAACGACTGTGTTACGTCTGCTGCGAGAAACACCTTTCCCTATGATGACCATTTATTTGGTGACACTGGACATACAGCCTCTATACTCTAAAATAATGCAGGACGAAACACTCAAATAAATTGAAATAATTCTCAGGGAAAAGACCCCTGTGGTTGAGATACCAGATACCTATATTATGCAGCTGGCAGAGATCGCCATAACTAAAACGTCTTAATTTTCTAAGATAAATACTATGACAAATTGCGGGAACTGTAATGGGGGCAACCTTTTCCCCCAGCTTGGCCAACCTTTATGTCGTGGAATTTGAAAGAATCACTATCTACCACAACAGTAAACCTTTTGGACATAACATAACAAAATGGGTCCACTACATCAACGATATTCTTATGCTATTCAGCGGTACAGAAGAATGATTAACTGGATGACTGAATGAGCAGAACCCCTTTTTAAGATTTACACATGATTACAGCAAAGAAGAAATCATATTCTTAGATTTGAGAAGCCTCGTAAGAGGTGGATCCCTAGAAACCACAGTACATCAAAAAAGCACAGACAGGAACTCATTGCTAGAATTTCACAGCATCCGTCCAAATAGCCTGAGAGAGAATTTGCCCTTTGGGCAGTTCCTCAGATACCACAGAAATTGCTTAGACAAAAGAGACTAGGATAGACAAGCATAATCTTTATCATTAAAGCTAAAGGAAAGAAATTACCCAAGAAGAATCACCAGACAAACCCACAAGGTGGCCGGAAACATCCCTTATGCAAAATAAAAGTGTTGAATCAACAACCGAATAAGTAACGGTGGTACTGAGTCAATCGCCACTTGTAAATAGTATAACACAGGAAATCACAATATTATGACGTATCTTAAATGTGGGCAAGACACAACCTATGCCCCTAGGTTTGCCACCAAGCAAAGGCGCAATCTGAGAGATTTGTTAGTGAACACATATCGAGAGATAGACAAAGAGAATCAGACCATTTTATGGACCACTACAAAACCAAGGATTCACTCGCCATGTTGCATATGCTCTGTCTGTGGTCTCACCAGGCGAAGTACATCTATCGACATTGGATGGAAGACAACATGAAAGCAGAATTACTTCGCAAATTGCAATTCATCAGATGTAATATACCTAATTACTGGGCCATGCAGCCTCTGGTATGTGGAGATGATGACACAAGCTATCAAAATAAGGATTGTTGAACACTGTTCATATATTCAAACAAAAAAACATACAGTCCCACTGGTAGAACATTTTGTCAATACAAAATACAATGAAAATTACATTAGATGGACTGTGTTGGAAAAGGTTTGGATTCCACGCAGAGGGGGCAACATTGGCTCTATGCTTCTTAGAGGGGAGCATTTACGGATCTTTCCACTCAAAACCCAGCAGTACAGACTAAATTAGGAAATCTTTTGACAAACACTAGCCATGATGTAGCATGGACTGACAAATAAGACATAATCACTGGAGGTTTGAGGACATAAAAAGAGAAGAGAAACACACACAAGAATGGAAGAACAAACATTGCATATGATCCTATTAAAGGAAAACAATGGCAATTGAATTAGCTAATAAAATAAGATAATAGACACTGCCTGAAAAATTGGGAGTACACTCCCTGTCTCTCACTATCTCCTGACATCTGTGAATGATTCAGAAAATACCTCCCATATTTGAAAGTGTGGACCATAGTATGCACATTTAGGGAGAGTGTATAAAAAATAAATATACAAATAAATAAGAAAAATAAATAGGTCTTTATGCATCACATTTTAGACAAAGTGTACCAAATTCAAGCGCTGAAGAAAAACTGCAAAGGGTAGAATGTGAGTTAAGGGGCAGTGCAGCGCATAGGATAAACAGTAAATAAATAAAGACAATAAATAAAAGGGCAGCCAGCTTGTGGCACGTTCAAGTGTAAGTGCAGACATCAGGTGTTGAGTGCTGGTGGGGGCTAAAGGGATACAGAAACAGTCCCCGAGTGCAAGGGTTGCCAGGGGAGCAGGGCAGGTGTGCAACTGGCAGTGAGGGGACCTGCGCCCGAGATCAGAGGGTAGCCAGGTAACCAGTGCAGTTTCAGTTTCAGCCAGTAGATCAGCAGGGGAGAGGAGGAGAGGAAGAAGAAGCAAAGAGGAAGGTCTTGAGGTGCTTCCGGAACCGGAGATGGTTCTCTTCAAGTTTCAGAGAGGCAGGGAGGCTGTCCCAGAGGGAGGCCCCAGCAGAAGAAGGAGATCTACCACCAACTCGTTGCGTGGAGAAGTGACTGACCCTAAGGGAATTGGAGGAGGATGAGCGAAGAGCTTGAGAATGAAGATTTCTAGGAAGAAAGAGTTAAAGGTATTGAGGCCGCAGGCCCCAGAAGGCCTTGTGGACAATGCAGAGGGTTTTGAACTTAATCCTCGCCACCTCTGGGAGCCAGTGCAGAGATTTCAGTCCTGGAGAGATACGATCCCTGGGCTTGAGGCCAAGGACAAGTCTTGCAGTCCTGTTCTGGATGAGTTGCAGAAGGCGGAGAATAGAGGCAGGCAGATTTAGAAAGAGGCTGTTGCAGTGGTCCAGCCTAGAGAGAACCAGAGCTCTGCAGAAAGTGAGCTTCTGTGGGAAGGACAGGAAAGGAATGGGGAAAATATTTCATACTTGGGGCCTCATCATAAGTTTGGCGGTAACCCTTAAATCCGGCGGTAGCGCTGTTACCGCCGGATTTAAGGGTCCGCCAAATCAGGGCTTCAGCGTATTTCTCCCCAGCCCTGAGCTGGGGGGAAATCCGCTGAAAATTTGCGCTCATACCACCAGCGGGAAATCCGCCGGCGGTATGAGTGCGAGATTTCCTCATTGAGCCCAATGGGGAACGGGACATTCCCGAATGGGCTCAATGGGGAATGGGGATTTCCAAATCCGCCAAACCCGTGATCCGGCGCTAATAGCGCCGGTGGGTTTGGCAGTAGGGCAGATAGCGCCAGCGCTATTAGCACCGGCGTTACCGCCCAACTCGTGATGAGGCCCTGAGTCTATAATGTAATATGTTCAATGATTAAAGGCTAGGTAAGAAACTTGTGAAAATCCAAACAATAACATCATTGTAACATAATGGTTAAGTGCTGCGTCTTGAATTCCTTAAGGCCAGGGTTCTCTGATAGTAGTGTTCAGCATAAATGTGATTTTCTTTATTTCATTTTTTCTGTTTTATAGAAATGCGGGTGCCATGTGTTATGAGATATTTAAAACTAAGAAAACACACAGCATGCAGTACCGTAGACTGTGTGCCATCCATGCAGTAACCGGGACCGACCCTGCTTAGTTTCAAAGCGAGGAAGGATCCAGTCCCCTTAGGCCATGTTTCTCTAAGTGTTCTTTTAAGTTGGGGCCCATATAACAGGCAGCATGGCCTTATCGTCCTGACCCCTTCCTCACTTTGAAGCTAAGCAAGGTTCATTCCAGTTACTGAAGGAATATGGAACCCACTGTTGCTGTTTTTTTATTTTGTATTATTGACTTGGAGACTACAAATACCAGAATGTAATTCAGCAAAAGGCAAAAGATTGTCTCTGGGTGCAAAACCTTCAAGGACTGACAGCAGCATGGTTATAAAAAAAGCAAATAATTTAGATGCCCATTCGGTTGCCCATCCATGCAGTAACCGGGACTGACCCTGCTTAAAGAATCACAGAGTGACATTCAGACTGATTAGTACTGTGTAAATTATGTATCTCCATTGCAGGTCGAGTCCAAACAATTGAGCTATTGAAAAGCAACCTGACAGAATAGATTGAAAACCCTACTGTCCTGAATAGACAAAAAAACATCATGTCCTTCATATAAAATGTGGGCCCTGAAGAAATCGGTTTGAACAAGATGCTACCCGCTGAAACCGGTCGACCGCTGGAGCTCAACTATGACATTCTACACTAAGTGGATGTGAAGAAAACAGAAATACATTTTTCAGTAGCCACTGAGAGATGTTATCATTGTGGCTTAGATCACTCACGGAGCAGGCCCCCTTAGTTGTCATTTACAGATTATCAGCAGATAGGGTTCAGTTCACCATTGGAACACGATATTGATCGTAAATCGAAGAGTTAGGCTAGCCTCTTCTCTATCGCCTTTACCTAGAGAGGCGGCGCATCAGCGCTACCTAGGGAGAGTCAAACATCGAAGGCGATCGTTAGATTCCTTTGCAAGGCGGAAATAGTGAGCTAGAGGCCGCTGCAAACAGTAATTCATGAAAACCTAAAAAGTTCCATCTTTCTATGTGTGAATATGCTTCCATCATGGCCTGGCCAGCAGAAGCTTGCCGCACAAAAATACCAGTGTGGCATGGGCATGACCAGGGCAAGCTTCCATTCATAACTGGTACAGCACGGCCTGCACCAGGGCAAGAGTTTCCTCGCAAACAGGCACTGCCCGGGGTCAGATTAGTGCATGCTTCCTCCAAGACCATGTAGAGATGCTGCACTGAGATGGTCAGTAAAGTCCTCCATCACAAAGAGGTATAGCAGCATCCCCAGGGCCGGTGCAGGCGCCCCTTCTCAGGCGGTGTAGGCGTGGCACTGGTAGGCCAGTGCAATAGCCACTCAGAATCAGATACAGGTACCGTGTAGTTAATGCCAGTGCAAACTCCGCTCACAAAGGATTGCATGGCCAAGACCAATGTAAACTTCCCGTACTAATGGTTACCAGCATAGCATTCGAAGAACCAGGGCAAGCCCATCTCACAGATGGGTACCTGTATAGCATGGTGAGTCCCATTGCAAGCATCCCGCACAGAACTGGCACGGCCTGCGCATGGTCAGTGCACGTTTGCTTTGCATGTACAGCTGCAGCAGTGGGTGCTGTCTCATATGAGGCCTGAGAGGCCTGTGCCCAGCACTCTGCTCCCACAGACACCCCTCCCGCCAGCAGGCCTTGCCGGTGGCCACTTGTCAGCTGTGAAGAGTGGGATGTTAAGGAGAAGCAGGGCACAGGCATGGCCCCCTCGACTCGCCCTGAGCAATCTCTTACAGCTGGTCCTCGTCCGTGCAATGACTCTCAAAATATGAATGTGCTCCACTGGATAATGGGAGTTATTTTAAGATTCGAACACCCCCATTAAAATGTTAACAGGTTTGATAGGGCATGCACGTCTTGGCTGCGTCACCTGCGTGGGGTAAACATGCACAGCAGCGCGTACCAGCGCAGTTCAATATCGCATGGACATTCAGCACAGAAAAGCCCCCCCCCAGCGGTTTTGCATATGGCTACTATACAATTTTCTAAACAATTGCGCAGCTGCTCTTTTATAATTTTCTAATTAATGCCAGTCAAAGCTGGAAAACGCGAATACACCCAGCTTATTAATTAAAAGTATCGCATTGTACAGGGGCGCGAAATAAAGTCCATTTATGTGCGCAGTAGTTTTAGAATTGCATGAATAAATACACTCGATATTGAGCACACATGCTGCAACACATGCATTGTGGGGTCTCTGATAAAGAGACAGCCCTGTCCTGCATTGCTTGGGAGGCTTGTATATAAGCTCCAAGGGGACCTCTCCTCGGTCTGTTCAAGAAGTGTGTGGGCAACGCATCCTTGCCTCTCTATTGCATGACCTGAATAATACCCTCCATTGCTACCTGTGAGGCGCCTGCCTCATTTGGGCCACGCTCTATGATCTTCCATGCAGCGAATGCCTCCAGAAAGTCCAGGGGTGCTTGGTACTTCCCAAGTATGAGTCATATGGCCATGAGTTTCTTTTCTGCTAGGCCTCCGTGGTGTCACGTTCCTTCGCCCTGGGCGCCAGCAGTGGCGTGTCCAGACTCTTGACTGCGGTGGCTCAAGTAGGGCATTGACTTATGCATGGGTGGCATGAAGTATGAGCGCACACACACAGAATGATCATCGTTTAGGATAATGGGGTGGCACCTGAGGTGGCCAATAAGATTCCAGGGTATCACGTGCCACCCCATGCCACTCCTTGGACACGCCACTGGGGTCCAGTAAGGTTGAGAATAGTGACCTTCCAGATCCATTAAAAAAGGCACGAGCAGGTAGTGGCCCTGCTTGCACCTCCGATTGGGTATGGAGCAGAGACTGATACACCTGTGAACTCAGTGGTTTGCAGGAGGGGGCCCCCTGTTTTGGGGTTGATTTCATGTAGCCGCTTCAGCTTGGTTTGGTGCCTCCTGCTGACTGGAGTCAGAACTGGTGAGGAGCGTGGGCTTGGCGGGAACGCGTACTAGATTCTCACCTGCATGGCGCCCGTTATATAGGGCTCACTCTTAAAGAAGGACTTGGTTGAACCTTACAAAGCATCGGCAAGTGGATGTGTGTGGGGATGCATTTGAGCTGGAATGCCACCATCTTGAAGTGGGAGAGGGGACATTCCTCTATATTTTGGATAAGTATTTGAAGAGCCAACGATGACTGAATTGTCTCTAAAAATCCAATTGAAATCTTTCTACCTGACCAACGCCATCTTGCTTGCAGCACCTTATCTGACACTGGGAAGTTAACCACTTGCTCTGGACAAAAATCCTTGCCCCTTGGCATCCTCTTGGAAATGCTCTCATTTAAGAGTTTCTTCAATATTGGTGGTTCAGTAAGGATCTCTCTCCTCTGCAGGTGCCTCTGTATGGAATGGCCTCCCTGCCCCTCTCAGACTTGATCCGGATCTCCTTAAGTTCCGGGAGCTCCTCAAGACCTTCCTCTTCTCTTCTTCCTTCTCTCTCCCCTTCCTCTGCCACTTTCCCCCCCTGCCTTAGACTGGCGGCCTGGTTCCTTCAAGAGTCATTGTGACAAATCAACTTCCGGGGTACCAGTGGTCCAGGGATGAATATTGGTTTCTAAACCATCAATCAGCCCCACACCTCTAGTACACCAGAAGGGATCTGAACAGATTGGAAACACAAGCAAATTATAAACCTCCTTGTCCAATTTCAGTAACGTGGATGGAATGGCAGGCTTATCTCTGCAAGGTTGTGGATTGTGGGTAAGTTGCAACACAGTGAAAATACAATTATTACCCAATGATAAAAGAGACTGTCCAGTCAAGGTTGTATGAAAATATCGACTTTATTATTATCACAACAGACAGTTCTAGCACACTACAAAATACAGCCCACCCTGTATAGGAATGTAGAGGACAGACAGTTTCAAAGAAGGAAAAGAGATGCACTCTGGATACTGACAAGAGGGTAGTTGGTAAAGTAATTAATCACAATAGTTCAAGTATACTTGTTTTCAACACAAAGGGAGCAATGGGTCATACAATGTCACTACGGTTCTTCGGAGAAGGACAAGGGGGACAGAACGACAACATACCTTGTGCTTGTAGAAGTTCTTGGTGCTCAACTACGTCGAGTCAGTTTCAGGGCATCAGTTTCAGGGCGCTTTGCAGCTTCTGTGATAGAGATCAAGACGGGAGACAGTTGCGGGTATTAGGTGGCCGGCAGTTCGGTGAGCGAGACTGGATGGACAGCTGCAGGATGGCTTACAAGGCGGCTCAGGGTCAGGAATCGTTATCTCCATGCTGATCGGTGGTCTGAAGCACTGGTCGAGGCGTCTCAGACAGCATAAGCAACTGCGGAGTAACAACAGTCAGCAGTGCAGTTGGTTGCAGCTCAAGGGGCTCGACTGGCTCAAAAATGTCCTTTAAGGTGGAAGTCAGTAGATGATTTTCGATGCACTCCTCCTACCTGCTTCAATGGGCTTGTGTCGTCATTTAAGGCAGACGGCCAAAAGCTGAGGAGAGTGTTGCAGAAAGCTGCCTTGTCCTGAGTTTTGTTCAGATACTCTCTGGCCCTAACCACCTACAATCTTGCTGCCTAGCAGGGCACACTGTGTGCTGGCTAGGTACTGGAGCTGCTGGAGGGTCCTCTGGATTCAGTATCTCCCTCTGTTCCCTGGGAGATGTTTAGGGGAGGGATCTTGCTTCCCTCTTTGAGGTCCTCGCCTTCCTTCACTGGCTGAAGATGTAAGGCAGACTGTACCTTCAGCCAGGGTCCAATGATGAGTTCTTCCTGCTACTCCTTGCGAAGTCTTCAGATGATCTGCCCAAAAGAGGGGCTCAGCCCTCTTTTAAAGCCAAATGGGTCACAGTGATTGGTGTAGGCTAGGCCTACCTTAATGAACCAATCCTGGGTCCCCATCAACAATCTCCTGTATGAATGAGGTCTTAACTAGCGTGCTTTGCAACAGAAAAGGTAAAGGGGTGAAAACATGTAATATTAAGTCCCAGCCATCTTCCTGTGTATTGTGGTTCAAAGGGTCTCTCTGGTTAATTGAGCTTTCTGTGTTTCCTGATTAAAGCGACAGGTCTTTCTTGAAGCTGCAGCGACACAGACTTTCTCACTCCTGCAAACCACATTCTCGTGCCTTCTGAATGGGGTCACCCTGCGGGGATGGCTACTGTAAACAGCTGTCCCAGATATGACAGTTCACTGCCCTTGATACTAAGAGGCAGGAGCTGGCTTCAGGCTGACACAAATGCATATCAAATGTTGTTGGGGTTTCCTGTCTCTTTCGTTAGTCCTGCAACCCGCCCGCCCCCCCCCCCTTGGACCTGTTTGAATTAACTCTGATCAGTATGCAAAGCTGCCACCAGCAGAACTAACAAAGGACAGGGTGGATCCATGGAGCCTTTGTTAGTTAATTAGGCTGGCCATGGCAGGAGGAAGGTTTTGCCCTCCCCCTTCTGAGATGCCTTGATGTACTCTTGGCTGTCACATCCCAAATAAATAGGACAGGGGGGACAGCGCCTGTAGGCTGTGTCCACCCAGAGTGCATGGGTCCATGTGTATGTAGTGCATTGAGCATAGGAACATGTGTGCGGATTAGTCCCACACAGTTTCCTTAGGTTTGTCTACGATCATTCTTTTAAAAAAAATAATAATAATAATACCAACAGGCGAGCGCACACCCACCCGGGGGATGGTCGATTTCCTCACAATGATACAGGGCATTAGGCCATTACCCTGCCCAGTCTACCCATGCACTTGGTCTCCCCTGACCTACCCCACCTCCCCCCTCATCCAACACTTGCCCTTATGGTCCCCACCACCTGCACTTGTTTGGCTGGCCTGAACCCTTGGAGCCATTCCATCCCCTCACCTTGGACTTAGCTTGTGGACCCCCTTCCCCTCCATTCTCTCTTTCCCCTGGCCCTATCCACCTGGCCTCCCCCGGCACTCTCCCTCTCATGGGCTCTTCTGCGCTGTTCCTGCACTCTCCCTCGGCTCCCCTCTGCATTTCTCACTAATGCTCTTGAATGATCTGAATGTGCAAGACCTCCCTGTTTCCCCATCCCTCCTGCCTTGAGCGCCACAAAACACTTGTGAATAGGCGCATAATAAATAACCAATGAATAAAATGAAAGAGGCCCACCCTGGTAGGCACCCCAATGCATATCTTGTGAAATCCACCCACCTTGGACACCACCAGCCAAGCCAATGCAGGTGGTTGACAGGGTAGACTTTACACTATGAGAACATGAGACAAGCAGCATTAACTGGACAGGTGCAGCTTCCATATCAAGTGGACTCACCGAAAATACTGTAGACACTGTGTAGCGATGCCAGAAACATTCCGGGTGTCCATGCTGGCAGTTCCTACTAGAAATGCTCGTGCGTAGCAAGAAGAGTTCTAGTCCTTTTTCACAATTCCATTGCCAAAACCGAGTAAAAACGGTATTTATAGTGACAATCACTTTAAGGCGTGGCACTGCAACTACGCTTACTGGCCCCACGTGGGAAGGTGGCTGATCCACGTTCCCACCAGTGTGGCTAGTGAGCCAATACATGGCTCAGTGCCATGCAACTGCCCGACTCTTGGGTATGCATTGAGGGGCTGCCTCTGGCAGAGGCGCTACCAGGGAGTGCCTGAGGGGGCTATAGCCCCCCGTTCTTTTGGTTGCATCCCCGGATTGAAGCTCAGGGACTGCAACCAAAAGGCTAGCTAGCCCCGAGTCCTGCCAGCCTGACATTACCGTAGCCCCAGATATTTTCCAAAGCTAGAAACACCCCTGGCCTCTGGTCCCCTACACCTGCAGCCGCTACCCCGCACCAGACAGACATCGCTATTGTGAACCAGGGAGTTGGGCACACAGATGCATGCAGCACATGCCCCTCACATCTAGCCCTGCACAGTCTTCGTGTGTTGGACTGCTGAGAAGCAGCATAATCCTCCAATCAGCGAAGAGGGAGTAAGCAAGAAAGGACCAGAGTGGACAGCTGTACAATTGCTGCCTAGAGAATTAACGGCATTTTGTGCCTAGAGGTGGTCTGCACTCAATAGTACACGCAGGCGCGGTATAAGCAGGTTTTATCGTTTGAGAATCCATCTAATTCGTTTTCAATGCATTTTTTGGATAAAATTCTGCCCCAAATATATGTCGGGGGTGGGTTTCGGGTATTAACTAATGTAGGGGGTTATGGGGATGGGGGCTGCGGGATGTCTCCCCCACATATGTTTGCAGCAAAATCTAGCGAAAGAAAAAAAATAGATGAAAACGGATTCGATGGATTGTGTGCGGGCAAATCACATAAACCCCGCAGGCGCTAAAGTGGGAAGGGAAGTAAGCAGGCGGGATGAGCCTGCCTGCTTGTCCTTTCCTGCCATTCCCTGCGAATTGGTGTCACTTAGGAGGCGTGTGCTGCCTGGCACCCACACACTGAATGCCGAAGGCCATAGAGAGCCCCTGATGCGCGAGGCCCGCTCTGCTGGCTGACGCTGCCTGTATAGCTTCTAGCCCTATTGTTTTCTTGATTCTTATGAATCTTTTATTTATGTCCGTGAGATGATTATTACAACCCTTTCTACAGCACCTCATTGTCGCCGTGCAGCTCGGTCTGAGCGCTATGGAAAGGTAAGCGTGCTGTGGGCGGGGAGTGCAGCCATTACTGTACCCCAGCAAAACCCCACCACTCTTGTTACCTAATATACTATACCTACTTGCATCAAGCTAAATTGCTTAAAACAGCCATATCTTGTATTTAACCTATTTGTGAAATCAAGCCTATCGCGCATGGCAATTCCTGCCACCATCTTAGCAGTCAGGCTTCCAGGTGTGCCCTCTTTCTGCCTGCAACCTCACACTGCCCCAGCTTCCCATACTTCACCCAGAATCTCTCCCCTCCCTCCTTCCTTTCCTTCTCACCCTCCTCACTCCTGCCTCCACAGTGAAGTAAATGTCACCGTCTCTGGCCATCTACCAGTAACACCTGCCTCCAGAATCCAGGCTGCGCCCTAAGCGCGACCACTAGCCAATCCTCCACACATACCCTGATTTCCTCTGCATATTAAGCCCTGCCCATCTTCTAAATCTAGGTGTTTTTCCGGAACTGTCCACATTGTGTTTGTCTCTGCATTTTAGGCCCTGTGCATTTTTGTAATTCTAGGAGTTTTCCCCAAAACAGTCCACATTGTGATTGTCTCTGAATTTTAGGTCCTCTGCATTTCCTGAATTCTAGGTGTTTCCCAAAATTGTTCACATTGTGATTGCCTCTGCATTTTAGGCCAAGCGCGTCGTCTAACTCCAGTTGTTGTTAAATAAAATGTCACATGTGATTGCCTCTACTTCTTAGGCCCTGCGCAGCTTTCTAAATCTAGGTGTTTTTTTTCAAGTACTGCTCACACTTTGACTGCCCTGTGCACCTTTAAATCTGGGTATTTCGGTGTTTTTTCCCAACTTAGTGGTGCTCAATGTGTAGACCTCAGCAGTACTTAAGGCCAAAATGACCCTTCTAGGATTCAAACTTGAATCCCTCAGACAGAAAACAGATGTTTTTTCCAAGCACCTAATTTGGTGAGCCATATAACCCACATGTTACTGTGCTCATAATACCTCCCGCCAGCTGTTGCACTGCAGAAGAACTGGTCATCAGTTACTGTCCCAGACAAGGCATGAATATTATGACTCTGTATGTAATGACATTGTAACATAATAATTATGAGTACCACTCTATGGGATAATAATGTCTTCTGTTATTTGAGCGCTCTGCGACCTATGGGTGTGTCGTGCTATTTAAGAAATCATTATTATTATTAACAATGCCAAACTCAAAAGAGACAACAAATACAATGGCGTTTATGTCGGCTCCTTTGAACACTTGATCTGGGACTGTTATGAACTGAGGCCATTTTGGAGGAGTGTCACTGAGAAGATTAATGAGGTTCTATTACTGCAAGAGGATTTTGATTATAACACTATCATCTTGGGTCAGGATGATAAAGTGGAAGATCTCACTTATCCACAGAAATGCTGGCTTTTTAGGGCTGCAAATTCTGCGAAAAGAATTGTTTTGAGAAAATGGAAATGTGATGAGAGGCCGACCTGTTCAGAATGGGTGGAGGACTTGAGGCAAGTGGCCAGAATTGAGAAGGTTATCCTTCGCAGGAACAAAAAGTTGAAATTGTTTGATGATATGTGGGGTGGGTTTTTGGATGACATGTGATAATAAATTGGTCTGTTTTGCTTTTTAGATTCTGTGAAGGTTGGGGGTGGTTATGGGCTGTAGATTCTATGCAATGAGTTATACGATTACAATCCTGATAAGTTTGTTGTTTGTATGTTTTCTATAAATTTCAATAAAATTAATAATAAAAAAAAATACAATGGCTATCTTCTAGACAGAACTCAGTAACAATAAATGTGTTGTGGACATAACTCAAAACAAAACAAATTAAATCATTACAAAACAGTCCTCTTAGTTAATGCAATGATACAGCTAAATTGCAATATCGTCGGTATCCAAATTAATCTAAATATTAACATAACTCAAGAAACAATTGATCAAAATGATTACAAATTAATATTTTAAATGCTGCATTGGCACTACTGCACTTAAAATATCCTTAATTCCCTGCATGTACATGTTTCAGCCCTCGAGCGCGAATTAATGCTGGACCTTCTTCAGGGGAAATATGTATGCATGGTCTGCTGATTACTTTAATCTTGAGAATTCCTTATTCTCCATTTGATTTATTTCTAGACTCAAATGACGATCCCAACACTGAGATTTTAACTCAGAGGTTACAGCCCATTTCCCTTAAGAGCTATTTTCTGATGGAGGCGCCAGAACTTTGCGGCTTACATCCAGCTCCCAAAGATTATTCCCAAACAATGTGCATGTTTGATGAGGCCCCGTGAATGTTCATTTTCTGCATGAATAGGTGCAGACTTGGAAGAGAATTTACTCCATTTTGTAGATTTACCCCGTCCTGTATTCTTCCCAGGTATCGTTTGGCAGACTCTAACGTGTTAGAGGCTGAAGACTAGCATCAATTACTGTGCACATGTGTACTCACCAGTGCTGTGCACGCAATGCTCGATCGTGAGTTACTGTTGTGCAGCATGCCGGGCATTGGTTACTGTGCACATATAAGTAAGCCTTGACTGTAACAGCGCCACGATGCCCGAGGGCCGTATGTGTGCTTTATAAATGTAAATAAATAAATAAATAAAATATAGCCTCCGTATTCATTAGTGTATCACAGGATTGCTGCCTGTCCTTACTTTGCATGGCATGCCTGTCCATCAGCTACTAATCACGGGTTTCCATTCCATCAGTCATAGCGTCACAGAAAGTCTGCACGTTCATCAAAGTTCATGGAATGCCTGCCCATCAGTTACTCTGCCATATAATGTCTGCCCATCATTTAGCATGCATGCAATGCCCGCCAATTAGTTACTGTGGGAATAATGCCCGCCCAGAATTAGGTCTGGCTGTACAGAGCGCAATCTCTGAAGCAGACATAATGCTGTGAGATAAAATGGCGTCCTTGAGAAGATTAGTTTAAGGGAGCATCCAACATGGCAGCTATCCAGCTGACGCATTACATGGGTCTTTCTACAAAGTGTCTCATTAGGCTCTCTGCAATTCCTGTTTCCTCATGCCTTCCCCACTATCTCCTGCTTGATAGTTCATGCTGGCGGTCAGATGAGAGATGGGAGCCTCACACAGGAGTGCACAATCTCATTCACTGGATGTAAGTCTTGGCGTGGCGGTACCATGTGGTGTGAGTCTCACAAAATGGAGCACAGCCTCACACATTGGGTGTGATTGCCAAACAGCATCCCTCACAGGGTGTGCAAGGCAAACCTCACAGCATTCTCACTCAGCACGGACCAGTCACAGTATCACTCTTGGAGTGAGTCTCACTTCTGGAGGAGCTGCCTCAATCAATGGATGTGAGTGATCCTCAGATGTGGGACTATTCATTTAGAGGGAGCCTAAAACAATATTGAAAGAACTCACTACTTGGACGAGTCTCTCACACCTGTCATTTCATATTTTGGACTTTCTCATCACTTGTACGCTGATGACACGCAACTCTTTCTATACTTTTCATCTTTTACTCCGGAAATACACCATACCCTTACAACTTGTCATTCTGCCATGAAATCTTAGATGGCATCTCACTTTTGACTCTAATCTCTCTTTTACTCAACACATCCCTCTCACGTCTCACTTTTGTTGTTTTCATCTCTATAATATTCATAAAGTTTGTTATTCTTTTACTTTCCACGCTACGAAGCTTCTTATCTCTTCTATCATTTTTTCGTGGCTTTTTTACTGTTCTGTCACACTATTTGGTCTTCCATTATCTGGTCTTGCTCCTTTAAAATGTGTTTACCATTCCTCAGTTCGGGTACTCTGTTCACAGCATAACTTGTCTCACTTGGCTGGCTACCCTTCCATTCTCAACTTAAATTTCATTTCCTCTGCCTAGTCTTCAAATCTCTTTACGGTTTAGCTCCTGATTGTCTTGCGGAACTTCAAATATCTTTATGGTTTAGCTCCTGAACATCTTGCTAAACTTGTGTCCTTTTATACTCGTTCTTTGTCCCTTCATTCTACTTCCCTCTTTAAAGTGAATGTTTTCCCCCTCCCTGTGCTCAGTCCCGCTTTTGGTCTTTTCAGCTTGTTGCTCCCCTTCATGGGAACACTCTCCCTCTCTCTCTTCGGTCTATCTCTGTGTACTCTCTTTTTCGGGTCCCTTTGAAGAATCACCCCTCCATCGTCTCCGATTGTCCGCTCTCAGAATTGTTGTTGTCTGAGCATTACAATTATCATTATTGATGTACCGTTTAATTTTAAAGCGCTTTATAAATACAATGAAATACAAAAATACAAAATACACCCAGCAGCACAGTTCTTTTTTTGTGTGAGTCTTGCATCCCTTGGCACAGTCTCCCAAGTTGGGTGTATATTGCACCTGGGAGCCCATCCCACCCATTGTGTTTGCGTTGCCAGGTTTAAGGACAAGTTCACAAATTGAGTTTGAGTTTGAGTTGGAACTAGTGGTCAGTTACAAGAAGTTCTCTATACAGCCTAGGAGCAGCGGGTCCATGCAGGGGGGTGGTCATAGGAAAAGGGGGATGCCCAAGGACTTGGTAATACTGGCTCTGTTGCTCCTGTGTTCTGTGTAGAGAGGTACATGTGTGTAGCAAGCATCAACAGTCATGTGCGAGGCTCCTGTAGCATGGGCCCTGGAGCACATTTGATGCCATTTCCTCCAGAATTTTCTGTTGGATGTGGTTCTGCGGAGTGGGTGCTGGAGGACAGACCACTGCTGTAGTAGTCTCCCGCCATTGTGCAGGGCTATGGTTGTCCGGCTCTGGTGGGTGACTGGTGTAGAGAAGCAGGTGGATATGTCACCCCTAGCTCCCACCCCCTCACCTACGTCATACTGGAACAGCAGCAGAAGAGCCCTATGTGGGACACCAGGTATTATTCATCGAGTTTATGAGAGACGATGTGCACTCAGACAATGGTATTGAATGTGCCCTCGCACTGAAAAGGTGGAAGGATGTCAACACACACCAATGGACATCATAGAGCTATAAGTGAAATCTGACAAGGGCAGAGTGATGTCATGAAGAAAAGATACTGAGAAGTACTGAAACAATATGCAAATACTTAAAGAATAAAGAAGTAACAAGAGAAAAATGTAATTGAATATAAAGAAATCATGTATGCAAAGAACATAAAGTAACCTGCTGACTAATAAGTGTATATAAGCAGAAACGCAAGGTAGACAAGAAGAGGCTAGCTGAAGAAGAAAATATAACGTGGTTAGGGTGGCCATGATGGAAAGATGGATAACAGACCCATATTGAAACCAATCAAGCTACCTCAGAGGCAGAACAGCTTTGTGTGAGTCTATTGGACTCGGATCAAGTATGCTACTTCAAGGAATAATTGCAAGTCCCAAGCGGCGTCAAAAGGATAAACCATGTACGTAAGACATTTCTCTTACATTAAGTAAAGAGGAAAACATCCGCAAGAGCCAAGTATTGGACAATTAAGATGTGAAAAGCCTATGCAATGTGGTGTGAGCAAGTCTCTAGAGGCCGAGAGGAGTAATGGCACCTAGCAATAGAAAGTCAAAATTTACAAATTTGTGGTATCGTCACACGTGATTCAGAAGTCGAAAACAATAGCTACTATTCAGTACGCTCCAGACACAGATAATGCTGTACCTACACTCAATTAAAAGTTCCAGAATGCAGAACAGGCTGCAGGGTCAACTACAAAGGAGAAGCCGTCGGACCGATGAGAGATTATGGACCAAGTGGGAAAGTGGGAAGTAGTATACCAACTATGCCGATGACACCCAGGTTGTCCTGGAATTGTCAGGCATTTATGCCCAGGATGCCCATGCGATCAATTTAATCTGGTGGCAAATTCTCTTGCCCTCAGCACAGGCAAAACTGAACTCCTGATCATGGCCTTCCCCGAGTGACTCAAAAAACTACACACGGACTACAAGTTCTTTACCATCGCGGACAGTAGATTGTGCTCTTTTGACTGTGGATGTAAACATAGCAATAATAAAACGAGCTTTTGCTTTGATGCATGTTACCAGCCTTGCTGTTCATGGGTTTTCCTCTTGGTCTCTGTAGCACAATCAGTTAATGCGAGCACCTGCTACCTGTGAGATCGGGGGTTCGAGCTCAGCCTGCCATAGCAAAGTTCAGTTTGTTTTTTATGTGCACTTCCTTTGTAATTGTTTTCAACCCTCTCTTTCCACAAAAACCAGGACTGGCACCCCTCCTTTTCCCAAAACTGGGATGGATTTCTCTTCCAAATCTTTAAAAAAAAAACGCATTAAGAAGGGTGGGGTCACAACCCCACTTATTGTACACCCAATTCCATTAAACCTGTCAGAAAGACCAGCCCACCCTTCTCTAGGGTTGTCGCTGTGTCACCCCAAGCATTTTACAGTGTATTTGTGGGGTGCTAAAGGCCTCTTCCAAGAGCAGGAGAGCGGTTCCAGCAGCGAGGCAGCATCGAGGCCCCCTGCTGCTGCGGAATTTCACACTTCTTTAGCGGCCTGCCGTTTCCGAGTTTTCTATAAGCACAGCACAGATTGTGCAGCTCCCTTCCCCCACACATTTCGGATTTATCTCCGCTGACCTACTTTTTTCTCTTTTTCTGCGCGATTAAAATCCAAGACTGGAGCGAGATGCAGGCGCCATCCCTCCCGTGGTTCCTGCCAAAGGGAGACGGTGGGTTGCGCAGCATCGGCGCTGTTGCCGGCAGATGGGGGAAGCATGGAGTACAGACTGCGCCGATCCCCGCACACGCTCCAAGGGCCCGATTCGTGGAATTTTTTGCACAGTTCAAAGTGACTTTGCACTGCCGACAAAAACCCTGAGTCATGTGCAAAGTGTATTTCTGCAGTGCAACGTCCGTGCAAAGTAATGTTGTACTGCAAAAATGACTATGTACTATCTTTGTACAGACTTTGCACTGCAAAAATACACTTCGCAAAGTTCCATGAATGAAAAACAACAATTCACACATCTGTAATCTGTTCCTCCAATACGGGAGGTCAAAATGACACAAGATGACCTGGTCAAATACTTGGCCTGGGATAACTTTATACAGGCATACTGATACTGTGGACATGGACCTAATTATTGCATTGTCCACTGGAAAAAACCGGGGGACTAGACAAAGGTGTATTCTCTAGTCATCTGTCGACACGTGTTTCAGACATTCTACTAAAATACGTTTTTTTCCTGGTGTTCTCAGACTGCTGTTTGTTAGGCCTTCAACAGGAAGTTCAAAAGAAGAGAAAATGATATCTCTCCTGCAATGGAGCATGCATGACTTTATTCAATGTTCGAGTTTACCAGACCGAGTATCTGGAGAAGGGGCTTAAAGCACCAAGGAGTCAGGTCTCCATCACAGAGGCCGCTAAGCCTGTGGTCTGCTTTTTAAGATTAAACAATCGGGCTGATGCTGGGTAATTTTAACCACTTCAAGGACATGGAAAGTGGCTCTCTATATGAAGGAGCAAGCAGTTGGCCCCTCAGGGGGAGCTGCACATTCGTTCCTCTGAGGTCGCAACTTGAGTGCCGCAATGAAGGAAATAATAATGTGAATTACTAACACCTGTAAACAAGCGCTCCGAAACTGTATCCACCATAATGACGACGCTATATGAAACACCAGGAATTATTATATTAATATTATTTTTCAAAAGGGATTTGGTTGTTTTTCAGGTCTTTAAATAGAATGAATGAATTAGTGCATGCTCACGGATTCAAATTCGGGCCGACCATTTGCCAGAACAGACACTTGCGTAAAATCACACAAAAACCTTAGAAAAGGGCTCAGTGATGACTCCTTTTACACTTTGCCAGCAATGCTATAGGTAAATGACTTGGTTTAGTAAAGGCCAATCGAATGAAGTGTGCATATTTCACGGTAAAATCGTCACGTCCTGTGACGTCACTCATGGCTGCATTTCTCAACGAGTCTCCATACTTTTTGACTTGTGTCATGAAATGAGCAAAAGGGGTGCGGTTCTGCGCAGAACCCCGTGCGACTGACTCCTCCCCAACCCCGGTGGCTGTTATTCAGCAGTGTATTGACTCTGAAGACCTAGTAACCGTTGGACAGCACCGACGCGAGCAGCCCGCCTCCGCAGCGTCAATCCTTCCTTCCCAAAGGCCACGCACTTCCCTACAGCTTAAGAAAATGGCAAATCCCCTGCGTTCGGCTGGTAATCCCCCTGTGACAGGCAGTAATCGCAGGCCCTGAGCTCCCGCCATCTGCCCTTCCGGGACGCAGCGAGGAGGCAGCAGACTCGCGCATAGGGGGTTTAGTGGCAGGGCTGTGACCAGCGCCAAAAGGGGCCTAAGGAGTCTCTAAAGCCGGGACAAGGGTCAGTGCGGGGGCAGACAAACCCTCGCGCGTTGCTTGGAGGTATTACCATCCCTCTACAAATCGTGTCTATGTGGGTCAACAACGTGCATTTTAAGGTCTATTTCGGAGAATATGTTGACACACTTGATTGGTCCACATTAGAGACCAAATACCGGCAGCTGAAAATCCTTGGGCCTAATGGGATTACATTAGGAAATGGCAATGTAGCTCGCAAGGGCAGTACAAAGGGCCAAGAGGGCTCTTTTCCTGTTGCACCGCCCCTTTGGGACTGGAATGCTGGCAGTTTCGGGCACAACATGCGCTGTCTTTGCTCTGGGCTGGGAGCTGTGGGTGAGTAGGCACATAGGGCAGGTTAGTCATTCCGGCTTCTTTGCCATCCACCCTTCTAGCTACAGGTGGCCAACCTATGCAGAGCTAGTCCCCTCATCACGCCTTCATTCCTGTGATCTGGTGGGAGGGAAAGTCTCCTTTCTTCTACTTCGCCGGAAGTGGTGTCAGTTTAACTGGGTCATCCTCCACTTGAAGCAATAGGGGGGGGTTGGTCTGGGCTCACCTGCTCTCATCTCCCTTGATTCCCTTCGCTTGTTGCATCTGTTTGATCATCTCCGGGCGGCTGTTCACCCAATGGCCTTATCAGTGTTGGGCCACCTAAATCTGTTCCCTCGGCATAGGGTGACCAGACATCCCGGATTTTACAGGACCGTCCCAGAATTTTGCCCTTGTTCCCAGCGTCCTGAGACTTTTTTGAGTTTTCAAACCCTGACCCGGGTTTTGGGAATGGCTGGCTATTGTCCCGGTTTTTGCCAGTGACCCTCGAACATATGCTGAGATCGGGCAGGTGGAGGGCATGAAACGCCTGAGTTTTGCTTGCGTTTGATGCCCCCCCTTCCTCCATGTTTTCTCTCCTCCAATGAGAGCTTTGAGCTTTCAATGAACACCTACTTACATTTACTTTGTGCAAAAAAGGCCACCGACATAGACGTAGGACTACAATTTCATTGGAGTCCCATGTGGCGAAACTCTAGTCCTACTTCTATGTCGGTGGCCCGTCCCAGTTTTTTTTGTTTAAAAATCTGGTTACCCTACCTTGGCACCTTCGGTTCCCCTGTGCTTCTTGACACCTGAAGCATTGCAAGTTATCGTGCGATCAGTGTTGGCTGCTGTGACCGTCGTGCTTCGGGCCTTTGTTAGTGGGGTGCTGCCGAATATGGCATCTGAGTTTCATGCCTGGAGCTTAGTGGGCAGGTCTGGCATTTGTAGTGGTTTTGGCTTGTTGGCTTTACTTGTGCATTGTGTCAATCCAGAAAGGGGTCACCTGCAGACCCCTCTCCTGGAGTGGGGGTTTTCTGGCCACTCCGCAACGAACCAATGAGGATTCTACACATGTCTTTGGGGGATCGCCCCACAGTATCTAGAAAATGAGATCAAAACAGTGCTTGTTAAAGCTGATCTGGCAAGCGTTATTAGTCAAGACTTGACAGTCATCGAAGGCAACTTCGGGGTAATGGGGTTCTGCCCCAGCAAATGCTGGGTTTTTCCACATCACACACAGCAGGCAAATATTGCTTTTGCTCTTTGTATATTGTACCAGTAAAGCACATTTTGTAAAGAGGTGGTGGGACCTATTGCCAAGCCTGTTTACATGGGTCTGGTAAGGCTCACATGTCTGTTCCTGCTTCTCTATTGGACCATAAAGATAGCTTGACGAGTTGAGACCCTGCCCAGAAGCCTGCAGGCAATGGTATTGATTCCTTGGAAGGCCGACTCGGCCTTTCAACTGCCTGAACAATACTGCACAGCATAATTGCATTATCTATAATTCAAGGATCTAAGGCCATTTTAGTTTCTTGTGTGCACTATAAATATCACTCAATTCAATTGTATGTTAGATATATCCATTGCTTTTCTTTGGTTCCGTTTCCTGAGTGCTGTTGTTGCTGGAGGTGGTGTTGGGGTAGGGGTTCCGAGGCAATTACTTGTTCACGTTACCACTGAGGTCGGGTTACTGATGCTTGTATGCAGCCAAAAGTACTAAGCCTGTGACGCCGGTCACGAGCTTTGCAACTACAGTTCACTGACCCCAAAACGGCATCCAAAGTAATGTTATCCAGGTGAATCCATGACACCCAAATCAACATGCCACAGTCCTCTAAAAATTGCACGTTTAGCCCAGGCTAGCAGACCTCCATCCATACTCCCCTTTATAGAGAGGATGGCAGCTAAGTGGGCCCCGCCAGGATTCTCACCTAAAGGTGCCATGCAGCTGTGTGCATTAAGCGCTCAATAGCGGAGTCGTCTTAGCCCCGAATGCAAGTGATATCGTCCTTGCTTGCTTAACTTTTCATGGATAAATGTTAAAAATAGGCAGGCAAGTCTGCAGAATAGATGGGATCACGATGAACAGATTGAGTGGAAGCCTGCATTGGAGTCCAGGGGATTTTGCAGGAGCAGCCAAGTGGCAAGGCGTTGTGCGGCCTCCTGTCTCTTCCCACTGGTTCTTGGTCAGGTTGGACTGGGCCACTATTTTTGCTGAAAGCAGATCCGGGCTTCCATCCGTTACAATCTTTTAAGTAGGAGAGATTGCCCATCAAGATGAGAGCCTATTACGAGGATCTTCCCCTTGATAACATCCCAACCCTTTCCTCCCTTGTTGCCACATGCTGTGGCAACAATAAGAAATTGGCCCAAACCAATTAGGTCGGAGATTTACATGTTGTCGGACACCCTAGAAACTGGACAGACTCACGTTAGTTGCCACTCACATTTATTCTTAGGCTCTCTATAATTGTTGGCTGTTTTGTTGGATGTGAAAGAGGGGATAATCACGGGCCCTGGTTGTAGTATTGACCGCTTCGTTTCCAATATCATGAAGGGGAGTATGGATGGAGGTCTTCTAGCCTGGACTAAACGTGCCACAGTGATGGGGAAAATTGATATAGAAGCTGTGGAATCCTACCCACAAACCCAGAAATGAACCTTTAAGAGCTGACGATCGGACCATCTGCTGCAAAGCTCGTGCAGGCAAAGGGCGCGGTGTTGTGTGACGCAGGACTGCAGGAGACGCTACCCGTGTATACGTAGCATGTTGCAGTACGTCCACGCTTGGGAACCTTTAAGAGCGGAGGTTCGAACCCTTTGCGGCAAAGCCTGTGCAGGGCGCGGGCACAGTGTTGTACGACGCAGGACCGCAGTAGATGCTGCCTGTTGATACGCAGCACATTGTGCTACGTCCACGCTTCTGAAACTTTAAGAGCTGAAGATCGGACCCTCTGCATCAAAGCCCATGCAGGGCAAGAGTACAGTGTTGTGTGACACAGTTGTTTCGCGACAAAGGTGTCGGAGCTCAGAGTGCAAGCATGCAGCACAGCCATCGACCAGCAGCGACTGCAAGGTAAGAAAGGCGAGGGCGGGGGGCACATCCATTACTGCGTCCCACTAAACTGCCCTACCTCGCACTTACTTTGATTTGAATGCATGCCTCATTCTATGCTGCCTGCACGCACCCACTAGGCTTCCCCTTTCCCATGCCACCGTACTTTGTTCTTTTGTGTCTCTGAAATTGTTTCTCTGCATTTCTCTTGTACTCCTCTGTATTTTTTCCTTCTTGGTGAACGTTTTGGCCTCTGTCACTGTTCTGTGCATTTCTCCTGCATTTATTCTGCATGTTTTCCTTCTAGGTGAGTGTTCATGCGTGTGCTTGCACATGCCTTACTGATGTGTCCACTAAGCATTTATATTCCTCTCTAGGTTCACTATCACTACATTGGTAACCACTGGTGTCCTCTAGGCCTTTCCTCTCTAGGCTTTGCTGAGCCTGATTGTCTCCCATCGCTGTTTCCACTCACTGCTTATGCTGCCCTTGTTTTACCTTCTCTGTCTATGCTCTGCTGTTGCCTGTTGTTTCCCTCTGTCCCCCCATTTTACCTTAATCCTCTCCTGTACACCACGCGAGCCATAGCTCTGCTCAGTGCTTTCTTCTCGCTCTCCTCTCTCCTGACCCCTCAATTTTCTCTATCACACCCTCTATGGTGCTCTCAATCTCCCCCATCTTCTCCACCTGCTTCTCTATCTCCTATCCTACTCCTCTCACTAAGACTGGAAGGACGAAGCTCAAGGAGGATACCTTGGTCTCCAATCCAGGCCTTCCCATCGCTGACACCCATGCCAGTGCCTCCTCCAGACAGACTCTCACCGACATCCTGTTTGCCGTTCCTTCTCCCAACCTATGGTCCCATCATATGGTCACACTTCTCTCTCTTTCTTTGTCTTCTCCCATTAATGGTGGCACCAGGTGGGAGGTCCTCTTGACCTCCAGAGTCATCAGTAATGTCTATCTAAATGGCACTGTCATGGTCCAGGGCTCTAAACCCAATTTCCTGATATTTGATAGGTGCCTCCCTCTCCCCATCAACTTCCTTTCTTCTCTTGCTACTCTTCCTACCATTTCTCTGGCTCCTCAACCACCTCTGTGCTCCACCTCTCTGGCTTCTCCGTCACCTACAGCCTCTCTGGCTCCTATGACAGCCCACCTCCCCTCTGGCTTCCTTGCCATCTACCACCTCTCTGGCTCTTCTGCTGGCTCCTCCTTCCATCTCTCTGGCTTCTCTGTCACTACCGATGGGTACTCCTCTCTCTTGTACCCCTCCCTGGAAGTCTTTCAAAAGTGGAAACCTACTCCACGTGGCTACTCTCAACTCTCGCTCTGCTGTCAAACACTCCTCTGACATCTGCCACCTCCTTGAACTCCTGGACGTGGATGTGCTCGCTCTTACCGAGACATGGTTCAAGGCCAGCTCTGTCATGAGTTTTGATACAGTCCTCCCTGAGGGCTACAAGAGCTTATCAGAACCTAGGGCCAACAGGCCTGGAGTGGGAGTGGCCCTGATCTTTCCAGAGTGGATCCCTGCTTCCATCATCCCCATTCAAACTTATTCCTCCTTTGAATCCCTGGTCTGCAAGCTTTCTATCGCTCACAGCCTCTCTCTGACCTTGGCCACCACCTACAGGCCATTCCTCTCTGAATGGGCTGATCTCACATCCTCTCTCCTTTCCTCTACCTCTCAGCTTCTCCTTCTTGGGGATCTCAACATCCAGCTGGACTCACCAGACACCTCCTCTGGGATTTTCCGCAACCAATGACCTCTTTCCTCTCTGATCGGCCCTCCCAGGTCCAACTGGGGTCCTTCCTATCATCTATCTTCCTCTCCACCTGTGGGGTTCCCCAGGGGTCTAACCTCTCACCTTGGCTCTTCAACCAATACCTGGCAACTCTCGCCCACTGCATTTCCTTTTTATGCTCAAATTTCCAGTGCTACGCTGATGACACTCAACTCATTTTCCGACTGCCCTCGGCCACCCCCTCGCCCTCTCTCATCTCTGACTGCCTAACTGCCATTCAAGATTGGTGTGCCGCAAATGACCTTTGTCTGAATGCCAGCAAGACTGATATCCTCCTCATTGGCACATCCTCTCCATCCTTTTCCCTCACTCTATGGTCGGCCTCCCTTGGCCTTCCTCCTACCCCTACCTGCGTGGCTAAGAACCTCGGGGTCATGTTCGACTCCCCACTTTCCTTCTCCGCCCACATCCCTGAGGTCTCTAAAAAGTCACATTTCCGACTGCACCTCCTCAGAGGTACTCTGCCTTTCCTCTCCTTCCCTCAGAAGCTCACTGTCTGCCAAGCCCTGGTTCTCTCTAAGTTGGACTATTGTAACAGCCTCTTTCTAAATCTACTGGCCTCTACTCTCCGCCCTCTACAACCTATCCAGAACAGTACTGCGAGACTTGTCCTTGGCCTCAAGCCCTGGGATCGTATCTCTCCAGCTCTGAAATCACTCCATTGGCTCCCAGTGGATGCAAGGATTAAATTCAAAACCCTCTGCATCGTCCACAAGGCTTTCTGGGGGCTGGGGCCAAAATACCTTCGGCTATCCCTCCGCAAATACCTCCCCTCTCGCGCTCTTTGCTCCTCTACCTCTAACTCCCTCAGGGTCAGTCATTTTTCAAAGATCTCTGTCTTCGGATCGGGCCTCCCTTTGGCACAGCCTCCCTGCCACTCTAAAACTTGAGGAGATCCATCTCCGGTTCCGGAAGCACCTCAAGACCTTCCTCTTTGCTTCTGCTTTCGCTCCCCCTCTCCCCTGCTGATCTGCTCTCTCTTGGCACTGTGCACCTGCCCACCCTCTGTCCCCTGGGCCCATGTACCTGCTCACCCTGCCACCCCCCTGCACTGCCTCCCGGCCACCCCTTGCACTGGGGACTGTATCTGTACCCATACAGCCCCCCTCATTTTATTTTCTTCTTTTTCTGCACTTATCAAACTACCCAGTCTGCTGCCTTAAACACAGCACTTGCCACTTGCCGGCTGCACTACCTCTCTTTATTGCCTCAATGTTCTATTTATTATTTATTCTGCTCTCCTCTGCTCCGCACCTTCCACTCTCCCCCTTCCATGCACTTTTTCCCTTTTTCCCTTTCCCATGCACATGCACGTTCCCAATGTCACTGGGCCTAGTAAGATCGTTGTTGTGTTGTGTTCTCCCCTGTTCCCCTCCCTTGCCTAGTCGTGCTCTGAAACACTTGTGTATGAGCGCGATACAAATAAAACATCATATCATATCATATCTACATTCTACCCTCTGTTCTGACACACTCAGCCAGACACACCTTGGATGTTCTCATCTCCTCAGACATTCCTCTCGCTAATCCGCTTACCACTCATCTCTCCTGGACTGACCACTTCCTTCTTTCTTCTCACTTGAAGCTCCCTGTCCCCTTGGCAAAGCCCCACCCAGCAATGCTACCTTCCTTCGTGGTCATTCGACCTATGGAGTGAGTGTCAGTGGCCACCTTTGCCTCAGCTTTCTCTCCGCCCACCTACTCCTGCGTCTGACTCCCTCTCTGACACAGCCCTTTCCAACCTACACCTTTCGATCTGTAACACTCTGGATATCCTTGCCCCTGTTATGAGGATCCACCTGAAGCCTGCCACTATAAGTGCAGCTATTTATACGACTCTGATCTGGCTGCTCTGAAACGCAAGTGCAGAGTAGCTGAGCAGAAGTGGGGGGCATCAGGTGCACTACTCCTCTAGCAAACTGGCCCGCCGCCAGCTCCAAAGGCATTACAGACTCTCCATCTTCTCTAAGAAGAGGGCTCATATTCAAGCCTGCATCTCTGCGGCCTCTAACAACATGGCCAAACTTTTCAAAATCTGCAAGGAGCTGACCTATCCTACTGTAGTATATACCTCCTTTAAACCCACCCAGGCCCTCTGCACAGCTCTGGCTTCTCATTTCACCACGAAAACCCAGGATATCCAGTCTGCACTCTCCTCTTCTTCTGCTGTTTTACCCTCTACCTTTGTCAGGCCCTCTTTGGCCTCCCACTCCCCTCTGTCTCTCCTCCATCTCTCCGGTAACTCCTGATGATGTTTCTAGAAAAGTCTGGTCTATGAAAGTCTCATCGAACAGGTGACCCCTGCTCCTCCAGAACCATTAAGGATAACATTGTCTCTCTCGCTCCAGCCTTGGACAATTTCTGTAATCACTCCTTCGCCACTGGTTCCTCCCCCTCTCTTCTGAAGCACTCCCTTGAACACCCTCTACTAAAAAAGCCTTCTGCCCATCCCTCCATTCTGGCAAACTATTGCCCGATCTCTGTCACCCCTTTCCTGGGCAAACTCTTGGAGAAGTTGGCTATCTCCCAGCTTGTGGAGGGCCACAATGAATCTCTTGGTTGCCTCCAAGACCACCAGCCTGGCTTCAGATCAGCCAGAGGCACATAAACTGCTATCCTGAACACACATGAAGACCTGCTCTCTAACCTTGACTCCAGCTCTCCCTCTGTTCTCAATCCCCTTGACCCTTTCTCTGCATTTGACACAGTCAACCATGCCATCCTGATTAATCATCTCCGCGAGACCCTGAGCATCATGGATCAGGCCCTGGCATGGCTGACCTCCTTCCTCTTGGACCGACCCTCCCAGGTTCAGCTTGGGTCCTTTCTCTCCGCCACCTCTCTCTCCACATGTGGTGTTCCCCAGGGATCTATCCTCTCACCTTGGCTCTTCAATTTGTATCTGGCCCCTTTGGCTTTCCTGATCTCTACCCTTTCCTCAAACTTTCAGTGTTATGCAGATGACATGCAGCTCTCCTTTAGTCTGCTCTCGGCCTCCTCCTCGCTCATCCCTGTCTATCCGCTATTCAGGCATGGTGCACCTCTAACGACCTCTGCCTTAATGCCAGTAAGATTGATATCCTTCTCATTGGGACTCCTGCTCCCACTTTTCTTCCCTCTCTCTGGCCACTCCTCTTGGGGCCTCTCCCATCACCCTCTTGTGAGACAAAAACCTTGCAGTCTTCTTCGACTCCATTCTCTTCTTCTCTCCTCATATCACAGACCTTGCCAAGAAGGCCCATTTCCAGCTGCACCTCTTCAGAGGTATTGTCCCGTTTCTTACCTTCCCCCAGAAGCTCACTGTCTCCAGAGTTCTGGTTCTCTGTAGGCTGGACTATTGAAACAGCCTCTTTCTCAAACTACCTAACTCTACACTTCGTCCTCTTCAAGTCATCCAGAACAGGACCGCAAGACTTATCCTTGGCATGAACCCCAGGGACCGCATCTCTCCAGCCCTGCGATCCCTCCACTGGCTCCCGGTGGCTGCAAGGATCAAGTTCAAGACCCTCTGCATCGTCCACAAGGCTTTCAACTTTCTCTTCCTAAATATCTTCCTTCTAGAGGCCCCCGCTCATCTACCTCTAATTCTATGCGGGTCAATCGCTCCTCCAAGCAGATAATGGGCGGGTAGATATCTCCCCTCTGCAGTTGCCTCCCTCTGGAATGGCCTCTCTGCCTCTGCCTTCAGTCAGACCTCTGTATGTTCCGGAAGCTCCTCAAGACCTTCCTTTCCTCCTCCTTTTTCTTGCTCCCTCTACCCTGCTAAGCTACCCTTGCTCCTTCGTCCATCTGCTGACTGGCTGCTTGGTGGCCTTTGAGTCTTACAGGGCACCAACCCCCCACCGGACCAGTCCCCCAGCACTTGCCGCCTGGCCCACCTTGGACTGCGGCCTGGCTTACCACCTTGCACTACTTGGTCGAGTTGCTCTCTGTACCCCCAGCCTTCCTTGGACTTAACTCAGAACCCTTCTTCTCTGTTTGCACTTCCCGCTGTTCCCTCTCCTGTGCATTTCGTGTTTTGCACTTGCACAATCTAAATGACACTAGGCCTAGTAGCATTGTTTGTCTTGTCTTCCCACTTTTCCCCTTCCCTTGCCTGGTTGCACCTTGAAACACTTGTGTATAAGCACATAATAAATAACAAATTAATGAATGAATGAATCAATCAATCATTAGCAGCTGGTCAAAAGAGGAAGAGAATGCCTTGAAATCTGGAAGCTCTAACTTGTATCTTAGCGTTAACTGTCCCTACAAAAGTGCATTTCTAAACGTTTGGGTATATTACTATGTCTAACTAGTCCTGGAAATGGAAAGAGAACCGCCCCACCCCCAACCACCCTTCATGGGGGCAGGAGAAGAGGGTTCTGTGGGCGGGGCTGAGGGGTAGACATCCAGCTCAAGTCGAGCAGTACCCTATCTCTTCAGGAAAGTCAATCCTGGAGATTGGCATAAAAGCCAAGAGCATTTTGGGGACATAAGAATGACCACATTTGACATTTGAAATGTGTCTGTGATAGTGATTCACCATGAAACCCTCCTCATCAAGTAATGCAAACTGGGCTCTCTGCTTTTTCCACTTGTCTCACTATTCACCCTAACAAAAGATGTCTCTACATCCCAAAACATACATGCCCATTTGGACACTTGGTCCACAGGATGCGAGGAAGCAATTTTTGCACAGGGCTTGTCATAAATTAAACATTCAGTTAGCTGGTGGGTGTCTTCAGAAGCCTTCCTGTGGGTAGGCACGGGAGAGAGCTTCCGGTTGTTAAAGGTCAAGCGGCACCCAGCTGTAAGAGGCTGCAAGTAGTGGAACTGCAAAATTTATAGCGACAGTGGAACCGAGGTCACATTCGACAGAGTAAGTTAGCACCATTGGTTGGGTTTCCTAATGCAAACTATGGGCCTCATTACAAAACCGGCACGGCTGCCGCCAGAGTTGCATTTTTACTGGCACCCGCGAATGGGCAAGAAGCGGGTCATGCTGAGTTTGGCGGACCTGGTAATTGCCCATTCGCGGGTGTCGGTAATAAGGGACTCCCCATCCCCATTCGGCCCCATAGGGTTGAATGGGAATGGGACGTCGGATGCACCGGCACCATTCAGAAAGGTGCCGCTGCATCCGACGTGCTGTGCTCGTGGGTGCCGCTCTGCCCGTCAGGTCAGAGCTGGCGGTCTGACAGGAGCTGGTGAGCACAGCTCGTAGTATGGCGGTCCGGGAACTACGGAACCGGCATGCTTACCAGTACTGTAGTTCCCGGACCGCTTGTAATGAGGCCCTATGACTGCTTGGGAATAAGATTCCATGAGAATGGTGTGTGGACTGCCCAATTGGACAAAGCCGGTGCCACCCTGGAGAAATATAGTGGAGCAGCTCTTGAGATTTATAAAAAGCAAACACCTATGCCCTGTTTGGCAGGGTGTGGGGGGGCAATATGGGGCTATCTCAACACTTCTCATTTGACTACAATAGAAAATACACATCTGAAAAATGTGCTGATGTTACCCCAGGGTTAACGAAATCCACTCGTTCGCCTGGAGACTGGAGTGTCTCCTATTGGTCATGGGGCTGCTTTCAAGACGGTCCTATACTGGTTGAGGCTCTGCCATATTGGGGGTCTCAGGAAATATCGAGAAGCACTGGCCCACCTGTTGATCCTGAATGGAGGCATAGACTCTGTGGGTCAAGCAAGTGAGGAACACTCGGAGTGCTCTGAACGAGCCCACATTACGGTTGAACCCTATGAATGATAATGTGCCCACAAAGATTAAGAGAGCCATTGTCATTCTTACTAGAACCAAAATGGAGGAAGACGGGTGTCAACTAAGACCTGGACCTGGTTATCTAGCAAACAAAACAGAATTTTTATGTTTGAACTGTTTCTTGATGCAGTTACCCCCCCGCCCCCCCGCACCCCTATATGTGCGTGCATTATTTCTGGGATTTAGGATGGGCACCCTCAGGGTTGCAGCATTTACCAAAACATGGGGCAATGTAGGTTCGGGCACCCGTCCTCTGTTGAGGAAACTGTGTCCCGTTTTCTGTCTCTGAGTCCAAGGTTAAGTAGGCTGAGAAACGATTACTTACATCCAATGCTGCGAGCTGCAGGTATTCGGGCTGTGGAACTGGCCATGGCATTTTGCAGAAGTACTAACAATATGGACATTGTTCACATCACTGCAGACTATATATTCACCGGGCTTGGATGTTAAGGCTGAAATATCTAACAGCGCACCAAGCTGTCAATCATCCTTCGAGGTGAGTGTTGTATCTGATACAATAACAGAGTGCATACCTTGGCCTTAGTGTGCATGTCAAACACCATGTTAGGATGGAAAGTTTATTTAGTGCCCTCCTGTTACATAGTTTACAGTGATTCTTTGGCGCTGCGAGTGCACTCTCCCCTTGGCCTTTATTTATCTTAATTCTTGTAAACTCGCCAGATCGCCCGCACGCCTCAAGGAGCACAAAAAGGACAAACAACAGACACGACAAAACAATGCAGAGTCCAGAAGTCGCAGTGCTACAGTACCAGGAAATACGAAGTATGGAGCAATGAAGAGGAAGGTTTTAGCCTTCTTTTTGAACTCTACCAGAGATGTGGTATTTTGGAGATCCAAAGGAATAGGATTCCAAATGGCAGGAGCCACAACATCGAAGATTGTTTTACCAAATTTAGCTAAACGAAATCTGGGCTGGTCAAGTTTAGCCTGGTCAAATGAGCGCAGGTATCGCGTAGGCGCATACCGCTGGATGCGCTCAGTGAGATAGCTGGGTGCAGCCTGAGTCATGCACTTAAAAGTAAGCGTCAGAATCCTAAAAGACACACAGTGCTTGACTGGCAACCAGTGCAGATTTTGTCTGGCTGCAGGAATGGATTGCCTATTATACATGCCCAGAACCATCCTTACTGCCCCGTTTTGCGCAACATGAAGGGCGGTCAAGTTGGAGTGCGCAGTACCAGCCAACAGCCTTGAATTGATCAAAGCAGAGGCGAGCAGGAACATAATTTTCACGTATTGATATGGACGTAAGTGGCCTAACTGCTTATTGATCCAGCAGATCAGATCTTGGCAACATGTGGTTTCATGGTGAGCTCGGAATCGAGTGTGACACCAAGTGTTTTGACAGTCCTAGCCCCTGGCATAGAGACATTTAGCAATCAGGAAGGAGGCATATCCCGAAGAGAGACTTTTTAACAAGTAGCTTGTGGCAGTAATGAGAATCTCCGTCTTATCTGAATTAAGGGCCATTGAATTATCCAATTCAATGGCCCTTACATTGAATTGGATGATGGTGTAAACGCCATTTACACCATCATCCAAGGATGGATGATGGTGTAAATGGCGTTGATGGCATGAGAGTCTTGAGAGTATATGCCCGATAGTTCAAGGATGACCTGGGTGTCATCGGCATAGTTGGTTTATTTTAAAATGTCTTTATCAGCATTTATATGTAGGCATAAACACATGCATCAAATGCATCCTTTCTTGCAATACATTTCGCCTGTATGCATATTCACGTGTCATTAACAACAGGTCACTCCAACAACAACACAAACTTTCTTCACTTGTCCGGCATCCTTATATACTTATCATGTTACTTAACTTTACGGATGGTCAGAGGTATCGCGTGCAAGATTCGTTGTCCCAGGTCTTGGCACCGCACCCAAGACAGCAATAATGGCACAGAGTTCATTGTTTACATCAGGGTTCAGCTGGCTTGTAGATAGTCTATGGTTGTTCATGGAGGTTTATCATCTGAGGGATGAAACATGTCCCAGACCAGCGTTTTCCAAGCTTCAAAGTTAACACCTGCATTCTCATCTGATCTAAAAATCGCTCTATTCCATACTCTGAACCCTGCCTCTGCCCAACGTTAAAATTCCTTATACCAGCGTATGTATTGTGGGCCCCTGGTTGATTTCCAGACCATCTCTATGGACCTTTTGGCCAGTATGCATGCCATGTCCATGAATTTTACCACCTTCTTGAACTTACTGTCTCTGGGGTATGCCCCCAGCAAGCATTATTGCGGGGTCCATTCATATCGTACTACTGGCCTGTTCTATTTATACCAAGAATGGTGTATGTGCACACAACCCCAGAACATGTGTATTAGCCCTGCTTCTGCTGCACCACACCAGGGGCACAGTGTTTGTGTGTTGTTGAATTTGGCTATCCTATGTGGTGTCATATAGGTGCGATATAGAAAGTTCGGCATAGTTGGTATACACCAAGGTTATCAAGCATCAGGAGAAGAGGGAAAATGTAGATACTAAAGAGAGTGAGTGAAAGTGAAGAACCCTGTGGGATAAGTCATGTAAGAGTAGTGGAAGAAGAAGAAGCATCATGAATGGCAACTCATGCAGTACGTGGACCCGGAAAGGAAACCAGCCATTGCATGGATAAGTTAGAACAGCCCACCAGGGATTGCAACCTGGAGGCTAAGTGATCGTGGTCGACCAAGTCGAACGCAGCAGATAAATCCAGTAGTATGAGAAGTGCTGGATTGCCACGATCAACAATGGCCGCCAGATTGGATTTTAAATCGAGCATGGCGGTCTCGGTCCCATGCCGGGCACGATATCCAGACTGACGAGGACCAAGGAGGGAATGATCCTAAATGAATTTCTGAAGTTGAAGATAAGCCACACGATCCATTACCTTCAATAAAAAGGGAATGTTCGTGATGGGGCGGTAGTGCTTGGGTTGACAAGGATCAAGGTTGTCCTTTTTAAGCAATGGAGTAATCCATGCCTCCTTAAGATTAATTGGCACCTCTCCCTCCAAAAAAGATTTGTTGAAGAGCTTGGTGACCCAAGAGCCGATGGTATCAATGGACTCGCAGGTGGTAGGTTTCATATCTAAGATAATCTTATTGACCTCCACCACAGTACAAGGAGTGAAAGCAAAGGTTGGCTTGGGCGTTGATTGCTGCATAGCAGGGTTTGTACCAGGCGTGGGTATAAAAATAGGGGTGTCATGAGAAACAGACTTCCGGGAAGACACAAGATTCCCGATGCGAGGCAGTTTTCGCTATGAAGGCATTGTGAATGGTTTGACACCATGCAGAGTCTTGAACAATATTGGTCTTGGTGTGAGTCTCACTATTCTGGAGGCTTGCAGAAAGCTCCTTGGAGCTTGATTTAGCTTGGAATATTCTGTTATTATAGGAGGACTTAGCCAAGATGACGGCGGTCTTGAATTCTTTAACAGCAAGTATATATGCAGCCATGGGGACTGGTGACAGATTTTTCCATCAGGCGCACTCAGCTGCTCTCCTAAGGTGTCTGAAGGTGAGAATGTCCTCATTAAACCAATGATGTAAAAGGGTTTCTGGCTTTACACACTTAACAGAAAGGGGGGCAAGATCCTCTATAATGGAATCTAGGGTGGATTTTACTACAATTCTGATGTGTAGAAACATATTCATTCTATTTGCTAACTTTGAAAAAAAGTTTTGGAATTGCACTAGATCCATCACGCGCGAGCCATATGATATTTTATTATTGGTTCTGATGTGGAATACATGGACCCGGCTGATGTATAGTGAATAGATCCTGGTAGGGACGGGCATGACGTCACTGCAGCGAACACGATGATGTCACTGCGCACATAACGTAAATAACGGCCATCTAGGAATGGCGTTAGACATGCAAAGAGAATAGCTCACGTTTCCATACCTGTTGATATCCCTACCAGACTAGGTAAGAGTGGGAGTATGGTATAACCCCGTGCAGCACACCATTAGCCACCCCCTAGGGGAGCTTTGCAACATACTGATTGTAGTCTCTTTGGACTGTGCAGAATTGTGGGAGCATATATGTGGTCCAGATCTAAGGAGGTCCTAATCTTGTACATCACTTCCCGATGATCCCTATGGAAAGGCACTGACTGACTCCTAAGTACGTGAGTTGCTTGATTTACCCGATACTAATAGATCTATCCATAGGCTGCAGTGAAGCTGCTAAACTCGATGCGCAATGCTCTCTGCCTTTTCTGTCTCCAGTTCTTGTAGATGGGGGACTAATGAGAGCTAGAAAAATGGAGACCACTTCCAGAGAACCCAGTTAATCCGATGCCATACCCTTCATAGGTAAGATTCTAGTGGCAGGATGCATCTACATATTGTTACAGGTTATTATAGAACCCACAACTGAGGTTGTGTGTTCTAGGATAGCAAGAGGAAGTAAGGCTGACACTCCTATAACAAGGAAGCCAGCTAAAGCAACAAATAATGGATGCTTGGAGTCATTGGAAAGAACCCCCAAGTTGCCTTCAAGGTATTTTATTGACTATTATATCTGATTCCCGAGTGCAGAGGGTCATTGCAGATCTAATTAGAAGATCACTATATCATATTAAAAAGTGTCTTTATCCAACAGGGTCTGACAGAGAGACCGGAGATTACAAAATTGAACCACATCGCCAGGTTCTATATATAGCACACACAAGTGGAACATGTTGCCCCTGAAGAATGGCCAGCATTGAAGTGCTTGGTTAGGACAGAAACTTGTACAAGTTGAGCTTGCTGTGCACAAGAATAATAGCACAAACAATACACTTTAGTGAGAATAATCCGACGTACAAATTGTACACAGATTGCTGTACTTTTGGTGAATTGTTTATATGTTTTTATGTACTTGTGGTTTTATACAGAACTTTTAATATTTTAAAACAATATTTTTGATTGTGTGTTTAGGACTAATACAATTGCAACTTTTTAAAATAATAAATTTCTGGTATCAGCCTAATGATGTATAATGTCTTTCTGTCTTTGTGAGTGATGACACTTACTGTTTACCTTCCTTTTGTATAATTAATGCAAATCAACACCAGACATTGATCAAGGAAATCAACTCTAGTAAAACGAACTTGGATTCAGGCACTTGCCGTAGTATGGAGACCACAACACTCCAGGAAGTGGATGAGGCACTAAACATTCTGGAATAAGGAGGCCTGCCTGCTCGTGCCTATTATGTTCTTGGAGCTCTTGTGGCCCTAGGACACAATCAAATATTCTTTTGCACCATTTGGGTTCTAGGATCAATTCAACCAGACGGTATTCTCCAGATCACCTCCCCCCATAGCTTGCAGCGTGCCCCAGGATTCTCTCATCCATGAGTTTCAGTCTATACACAGTGCCACTGGGTGTTTGCTGGTAGAGTGGGAGGTCTATATCCATCAGTGTGAGGAATATGCGTGTCTGCTGCTGATATCCAACGCACAGGGGCTTGTTTCTCTTGCATTCAGGCCTGGATGTTCTTCAGGCTCTTTGAAGGCAGAGTTCATTTTAATTTCCTGTGGGAACCACGGATAACTGCTGCAAGCCTGGCTGGAATCCATGAAGTTGGATTATTTCTCCCCCTTCTCCAAGAGTGTGCAACCTTTGACTGTCCAGATGTTTTGGACTATAACTCCCATCATCCCTTGCAAGCATAGTCAATAGCGAAGGATAATGGAAGTCATAGTCCAAAAGATCTGGAGGGATCTAGGTTGCTGATCCCTGCAGTACTCTGTCCAAAGGTGCTCTGTTTTTGGAGTTCTTTTTGGACTCAGAATTTGAGCTTCATTAAGCTTCATGTGGTGAAGAAGACTTAAGTAGACAACTTTCAGGTAATGTTAGTAAACACAATTAAGCCTGCTGTCCTTGTTGAGAACTTTAAATCCATGATGAAACTTCAGTATTTGCACATGCAGATGGCAACATGCATTGCTAATGGGTTTTCCAAAAAGCCACACGTCTTCTAATGAGATCTGTCCTCCATGTGGCCACCAGACTGATAGTCGCCCAAAGGGAACTGGACCATGTTCCCCTTATCCTTGAACCTTTGCCTTTACTGCAATTGGAATAGTGTTATCTGTTTACACTGGTCATCCTCATGTATACACCGCTGAGACAGTGACACCTCTTTACTTAGCAAAGAAACTGCACATCCCCTGAGGTTCCCAGATCATACAAAGTGGTGATATGTTGGCTCTTTAAATTTATTTATTTTTTTATTTATTTGCATTTGTTAAGCGCGCTTGCAGCCCATAAGGCATCGAGGCGCTGTTACAGAGGATAAGAAAACTTAGGATTACAGACAGGTGCCAGGAGGAATTGCTAAAGTGGCAAAGAGGAAAACCCCAGAACACGGGTTAAGTCATTATGTCCCAGGGCTCTAGAATTCCTTTCCGGTATCCCTGTTCCTGAACCCGAATGAGTTTATTTGAGAAAGAGTGGACATTTCCTATCTTTGAAATGTGCAAACCGTGGCAATAAAATGGGTGTTCCTGTTATGTTAGTATATTTATAACGTGCCAAAGCCTGAGGGCATGCAGACGCCAGGATTGGGCAGGAAGGGAGCACTAGGTGATAAGGAAGTTTATTTATTTTTCAGAAATAAAGATGTTTTGAGCTGTTTTCTAAAGGCTAGGTGATTTTCTATTTTGCGCAAGTGTTCTGGCAGGGTATTCCAGGCCTGTGATGTCTGCACAAGAAAGGCGCGACCATATCCATGAGCTCACTTTACACGGTCTACTTCCAACAGGCAGGCCTAAGAGGAATGAAGATTTCTTTTGGGTTGATAAACCTTTAATCTATCTTTAAGGTAGACTGTGCCACTACCAAAAACACACTTGTGGCAGATGGAAAACAGCTTGAACTGGATGCGCGCCGATACTGGGAGCCAGTGAAGCTTCTTTTGCGCCGTGGATGTTGCTTCGGAATGCTTCATCTTGTATACGATGCGGACCGTAGCATTTTGGCTCTTTTGAAGTTTTTGATTATCTATCTTGTTGGCGCCTCCCAGCAGGGCATTGCAGCAGTCTACAAGAGGGAGTATCACTGCTCTGACGAGTTTGGCACGGTTTTCTATAGAAACTAGTGGGGCGACTTGCCATAGCACCTTAAAGTGGTAGTTAGTGCTTTTGGTTATAGCTACTACATGGGCGTCACTGGCCAAACTGTCTTCCATGTGGGTACCTAGGGTCTTTACCTTGTGCACAACCATAATCTGGCTGTCATCGATTTCAAAGCTGGCGTACATAAGATCCAGTCTTTCTCTGGCTTGCCAGGGACCGAACAACATCAAATTCGGTCTTTGCTGCGTTCAGGCAAAGCCAGTTAGTTGACATCCAGCTCTTAATGGTTTGGTACACTGAGTACAGCATCTATTGGTCCTTTTTGTAATCCCTGCTGATCTCCAATGTTCACTGAAAGTCATCGGCATAGTTACAGAAAAATAAATTTAAAGACTCTAGGTCCAAACATAGTGAGAAGATATAAACATTGAACAACAAAGGAGAGAGGCAGGCCCCCTGGGGCACACCGCGTGCGATGGTTTCTGCTTCGGACGCACCATCACCCCAGTGAACCCTCCAGGAAAGACTTGAGCCAGCTTAACGCCTCCATGGAGAGCCCCCCACGGTAGCCATTCGATCCAGGAGCATTCCATGGTCTTGCAAGTCAAAGGCTGCTGATAAGTCCAACAACATCAGCAGCCCTGACTTGCTTTGTTCCAATTTAGAGAGCTTATGGGTCTGTTGATCAAGCAGTATACCTTTGATACCATGAAAGCTACGAAAGCCAGACTGTTTCTTGTGTAGGATACCAGCTCCCAAGACATACGACTGGAGCTGTAAAGTGGCGACCTTATCAATTACCTTAAGGAAGAAGAGAGTGTTTGTGATAGGCCTTGCAGCTGCATGTTGAGGCAAAGACTATCTGTCTGTTTTATCCTTTTAGCAACTGTATTTGTAAACTGTTTTGTTTAAATATTAATGAGGCATTACAGCTCAAAGCGAGAGCGCTGTAACAGCTGTTATTGGGTCACACTCGAGCTATGGGCCAGAGGCGAAGTAAAGGGGGCAATACAAGGGTAAGGTATATTATGTGGTACACGCCTCAACCCTGGTCTTTGATGTTACTATTTTATGGTAAAATGACAACGGGCTAAAATGACATGAAAACAGTTGGAGTAAGTGCTAACCTTAAAGTGAGCATTGTCCAGGCGGAATGTTGCGTAAGGTTCATGCTGAGAAATAATGCAGTTTGTTGGGAGAGGAACAGCAGGCCTTATAACAGCACTTAAGGTCTTCTTTCGACCCATTGTTTGCAATGGCCTGCCAACATTCCAATGTTATAACGTTATAACGTGGCGTTCATTCCCGTTCCAGGGGCTGGAATTGGGGATTACGGCCCGGCATTCGCTCGGGCCAATAACAAGGGATCCAGACCGTTCCCCCCGTTCCAGGGGCCGGAACGGGGGATGGAGGCCATTAGCACCCTGGGTTGCCAAAGCGGTAACCCGGGGGGGCTTAAAAAAAGGGGGTTTCTGCCCTACAATGGGACATGTGCAACTTTGCCGCTGTAGGAAGGAAAATCCTTTTTGAAGATGGCTACCATGGAAAGGGAAGCGGGGCTCCATATGGATCCCCGCTTCCCTTTCCATGGTGGCCTGCAGTAACAAGGGAAAGGAGCGGATGCAGCGGCGACAATCGCTGCCGCTGAATTAAGGGAAGTAGGAGGCAGGGGTTGAAGAAAAAAAAATAAAAGGAAGGAGGGTGGGGGGTAGATGGCGGCGGGGGGTGTGCCGGCCGTCGGTGGCATGGAAGACAGGTTTGTACCAGTGGTTCAAGCCTGCGTTCCTAGCCACCTGATTGGCTGGCTCCCCCTGCCCGATGATTGCTGACAATTGTTTTAAATATCGTTATACTTTGAAGTAGCGACTGACCACTTTCATGTGGTATGGCGTTCTGACACCACCACTGATCATGGTTTTCACTTTATAAGTATGATATATACGATAATAATACCTTGGTGCTCGCTTGTGATGGTAGTTTATGGTGTATAGGATGATGGAAACTGTCCTTGAAAAGGGTGGTCTGGTATCAAGCAGCTTTGGGGTTGGTCCAATCAATACAAGGAGGCCGAATGCATTGCTCATGGATTGGACACATGATTTGCTGATATTGCGGCATCTCGGTTTGAGGATAAATCTGTTATCGAGAAACCTCAGAGCCATGGTGCACTGCGAGTACACAGATTACAGAATGATGGCAATGGCATTGGACCAGAATCGTCAGATATCAAGAGATCCCGTCGTGGATTTAATACACACAATGAAGCAAATGGCATGGGACATGGAGTGGGCGCATCAGTGGCTGTTAGCGGAGATTGCTCGTAATGAGACATCTCAGCTGTTGCTCACGCGGATAATATAGAGTACACAGAATAATGGAAATTGCACTCGACCAGAATTGGCTGGTATTAAGAGGTTTTAGGGGCGGACACAGGAGAATGAGTCAAATTGTACAGGACAAGAAACAAGCACATCTGTTGCTGATATTTTATAAATGCAAATAGAAGATAACGCTGGTATCAAGAAATGTAGGCGCTGCGGCACACGGGGCGTGCCCGCAATATACGCAATATAGAACTTGTACTGGATCGCGAAGGGCAGGCATGAAGAGGTTATGGCGCGGACAGAATAAGTAAAATGAAGAGAATTGCATCAGACAATCATTGGGCCCATCAATGGCTGTTAGGGGATAGATAATGCGTGTAATGAGAAACCTCAGATCGTGGTTGCGCTGGTGATATAGGGCATTTGGAGTACTGGAAATGATACTGGACCGGAGATGACAGATATCAAGAGGGCTTGGGGTGTACACAATCAATATAATCAGGCATTGGGCGTGCCAATGGCCTCAGGGTGCACACAGCCAATAATACAATGGGGATGGAATCAGACATGGAGAGGATACATCAATGGCCTCAGGATGCACACAGCCAATAATACAATGGGGATGGAACCAGACATGGAGAGGATACATCAATGGCCTCAGGGTGCACACAGCCAATAATACAATGGGGATGGAACCAGACATGGAGAGGATACATCAATGGCCCCAGAAGATGAAGCTGCTCTTACGGGCCTCACGGCTGACAGCAGGGTTCACGTAGAGGGTACACGCGGGGGGACCTAGTCCACCCACTTTATTCAGGGGGTGAACTGAGTCCCCCCAGCTAAAATGAGAAACACTGAATGTCCTCTTTCAATTCATGAATTAAAGCCAACCTCGGGGGATCAAACCACAGTCGTCAGGTTTGCAGGCACTGCACTATAAAACATGATGAAAAATAACATACAACTACAGGTAAACTGTCCCATTTCGGTACTGCAAGTTCCATGGAAAACATTTGTATTAGTTCTTGCAGTTTAAAGCATGCACACCTTTTAAAGTTTTCAAAAACACTATTACAAGACAATATCCTCTCTTGGTTTTGTGTGTGTGTTGATTTTATGGAAGGCAAATGCCATTCATCCTGTTAAATTTGAGTGGGTATGCAAAGCCAGTTTAATGAAATGTGCACGTTTCATCTTGATATGGCAATTTCTGGCATTGCGTTTGTTGATGAGTCATCCCGCTTTAATTTTTAGGACTTGACCGCTGGCTGACAGAATGATGGGAACCGAATCTGAATTGGGAGGTCATTACGACCTTGGAGGTAGACATGCCGCTATATGCGGCATGGCTACCCTCATTCCGGGTATCGGGTCCGGGTTCCTGGAATGGGGAAATACTGGGCCATTCCGACCTTGGAGGGCACGGTATTTCCCCATTCCTGGAACCCATCGCCTTCCCATTCGAGCCCCCATAGGGCTCAATGGGAATGGGGAGCATGCTATCAACAGGCCCGTTAATAACGGGCCTGTTGTTAGCATGCTCGACCGCTCGTGGGATCCGCTAAGGACGCCTGGTTAAACCAGGCGTCCTTAGCGGGCCCCGCGAGCAGAACTCGTAATGAGGCGGTAGGGGGTTAACCGGGCCGGCAGCTCTATCGGCCCCGTTAACCCCCTACCGCCAAGGTCGTAATGACCTCCATGGACTGTCCACATCAACTGGCTCAGAAGATGAATCCACTCTTAGGTTGCACCAAGTTAATGGAACGATGGGAAGTGAAGCGGACATGGACTGCGCACATCAAAAGCCTTAGAAGATGAAGTCAGTCTTTGGGTGCACACAGGCAACGGAACGATGGAAACTGAATTGGACACAGACTGCCAACATCAACGCCCTCAGAAGATGAATCCAGTCTTAGGATGTACACAGGCAATGGTATTATGGGAACTGCATCGGACATGGACTGTGTACATCATTGGCCTCAGATGATTAATTCAGTCTTGGGGTGCACACAGTGAATAGAAAGATGGGACGTGAATCGAACACGGACTGTGCACATCAACCTCCTTAGAAGAGGAATCCAGTCTTAGGTTACACACAGCCAATAGAATGGTGGGAACTGAATTGGGCATGGACTGGACACACCAATGGTGGTTAGAAGATGGTGTCTTGAGCTCACAATTGCTAGGTTCATGCAGAGAACCTTCCATGACAAGCTAACACTATACACTGGAGAAAGGTTTCCATACAGAATATGGTCCTAAACTGGCCGAACCCCCTCCAAGAGGCATCACTGTTCAGTGGAAGGGCTCTTCGTGTATGTGAGGTCCTCTAGGGGGGTGTTCCCACATAGGCATGGGACCATTTCATGCAAGAAGGGACTTGTAGCAAAATAAACAGTGAATAAGGAACCGACACCAGGAGCCATAACACAGAGTGAGAAAGGGTAAAGCTGGAGACCCATAAGGGGTATGGCAGACACGAAATGGTAGGATTGGGCACGTCTGGTGACTCCCTGTGTGCTGTTAAATACTGGCATCTCTTTGCGTGCACATTGAAGAGAGAAGGGATGGAGCTAGCACAGAAAGTGGCAACCCTGAGTTCCAGAAGATGGTGGTGACAATGGGACAATGCCCAGGGTGAGAAGCAACGGAAACATGGCACAAGAACATCAACATTGTGAATGTTATGTTATGTTTTGAAGCTTTTATACCCTGCATAATCACCAGTGGTCCCACAGCGCCGGACTATACATTGTTGGCCGATTCATGGAAAAGTGCACAGAAACTCTGCTACGCCTGCGCGCCAAGAACGTCACTGCACAAGCCTATTCCATGAAGGTGTAGAGCGCGCAGGAAAATGTCTGCGAGCTCTGTGTATTCATGGAATCGTTTGTGCAAAGTAACCGTGTACACAAGTCGCGGTCGGAATGCCCCTGTCACGCCCCCACCATCTTTGCATGCTGCCCAGGCGCGAATACATGCACACACAAAACAGTGGGTCTGCATCTCAAGGGCCCTGCGCAGGGGTCCACGGTAACTGTTACCTGCACCCCAACAACATGCGTAAAATTTGTTGTAACTCTGGTAAAACTTCAGGTGGCGGAGAGTGTGAGAGCTTTGCTTGGCTATTTTCCTGCTGGTAGGTTGCGCAATCAGGTCCCTGAATAGGTATTGTCCCGCAAAATAGTGGGCGTGCGATGGACTGCGTTCGGGCCGTCCCCCATAACGCCCACTTTTTTGCATATGTTCTTCCCCATTTTTTGTGTATCGCCCCCTTCCCCGTCATCTGCGCAAGCCACGCCCACGCTCTGCATGGGGTCTCGCGCAAGCCACTCGCTGCTCACAGTGCCGTGCAGGCCCGCCGCGAAATCCACGCAAGACCAAGGAGAATCCCCTGCATTTGATTACATGAATCGACGAACGGGATTACGCACGCAGTTTGATGCGCAAGTTGCCTATTTTCTGCGCAAATAATTCCATGAATCAGGCCCCTAAGGTATCGACTGCTTTCCTGAAAGGCATGAGTGAAATAGAAGTATATATGCTGAAAACAAACCCACGCTCCATCAAACTCTGGCAAAGTTCAAAAATCCTTTACCGCAGTGCGGCCTGAATGACTGAATGAATGAATGAATGGCCAGAGCACGCAGTGCGAGCCCGACCTCTCCAGGATTCCACGTTAGGCCCAGGGCCCCCTAAGGACGGCCAGCTTAATCTTCTTACTGGCTGTCTCCTTTCCTCCTATGCTCCCCATCCCTGTGCTTTCAGCTTAGAATGTGACTCTCATCTCACACAGTCAAGAGGGGGAGGACGGGTTGCCTAGCAACTGGTATCCCACAATTCCCTCAAGGGCTCAAATAGGATGAAAGCGCACTCAAAGAACAAAAAACACGCAAAGCCTGCCTTATTCTTTTCCTCAAGCTGATGTTGGCCTGTAGTTAAACTGGGAGGCTGCACAAGAGGCCTGTGCCTCCTCCGAAAAGCCAGTAGGGCTGGTGATGAGTCAGTCTGAAGAGCGACTGACGGTTTACCAACCCTGCCAGCCTTTTGGGGAGACACACACGCCTTTGTGGAAATCTCCCTGTTGCCCGACAACGGACTGATTCTCCCCCACCCGCGTTGCCTACGATAGGCAACGGTCGGCCAGGGAGTTTATGACCACGTGAGGAAGCCCCTTCCTGTCATGCGCACCTTGGTTACAGTCTGAAGCGTCCAGTCTGGTGTACTGGCAACAGACAACCGGCCACATTGCGGAAAGGATGACCGGCAAGAGAAGATGAATACTCGCTGCCAGGTGACCCCTGGGTAGCTTCTCTCCACCTCGATGCCCCCCACGCCTTTCTTGTATCACTCTGTTGCCTTCTAGCTAGAGTTGTTCTATATCTTTTTTTATTTATTTAAGGTGCATCTGTTGTGCTGTATACATCCCATATGTAGTCATGGTTTTATTTTCCCTGGCCTGGTGGTTTGTCCACTCTCCTCCCCCCGGGTCAAGGAGGGACCACTGCCCCCCCCCCCTTCCCCACAGACCAGCTGCAAAGAAAGGGGCGCTAGGCAACCTCCAAGGTGTAAAGATGTTAACTCCATTCCTACCCATACCATATCACGTTGTTTCTTTTCCTTTCACAAATGACACTAGACATCAGGGTGTTTTTTTAGACTCCCAAAGATGACCCCTGCTTTAATAAACAATAACAAAACCCGTAAACTTGAAACAGCCAAATAGTTCTCCTTATGGCACCCTGCCCCGGCATGACCCTCGCATTGGGGTCACCTAAAGGGATCATGGAGGGAGCGCCAGGGTGAACCAACGGAGTAGGCTCCTCCTTCCTGCCCATCACCCCCCTCTTCCCGAATATGGGGCACCTACCTCTTAAACATCTTATCCTTACCACCCCCTACTAATGCCATTTACCTACCCCCACCTTAATCCTAACACTACTAAAACAGAAGGGAACATAGCCACACTCTAAGCCCAACTATACGCGCATTTACCTATATAAATAAATATATACATTCAATAGAGGGTGTGGCTTCTGCAGTCAGCCACACCCAATAGCCCTCCAGCGTTATATGGGCCCTGGCAAAGTACCTTTAGTGCCTGCCCCCACCCCCCCCATCACTGCTTACGTGGGCTGGTCTGCCTCAAATGGTGTTCACTGTACGAGCGGCGCCCCATGCCTATGTAGGGAGCTGCTGGCACCACCGCGGTGGGATCCAGCTGCTGCTTGCTTTTTGCACAGCACACGTTTTTTTATTGTTTTTAGGCTCAGGCGGGCGCTGCAATCACTTCCATGCACTGGAGAGCTGTGGATCCCTGCAGCGCAGAGGCGTAGACAGTGTAAGGCCTGAGCGGGCCAGGACCACCCAAACTCAACAGCACTTTGTGGGCATTTACAGATGTTAATGGCACTGCGGTGGGCCTAACTACATTAGCTTGAGGCCCCACTTGTTAGAAAATCCTAGCTACGCCTCTGATGCAGCGCCCCTTGTCCACGTGGAACGCCACAATCACTGTGGCGCACCCCGGGAGATCCTTTGATTCAATGTGGCACGCTGTTGCTGTGGGGGGTGCCGTGTGCCCTCACCGCTGCTGCCTTGAGCCGGCCACTGCGTCATTGCGCCTGAGCAACGCTGATGGATGGGCAGTCCTTCCCCAAGTGGTGGCACTCTCAGTCTAAAGTTGTACCCATGCTCGTACCCGTTTTTTGAAAGCACCCTCTTTCCTTGTTTTTGAACCTTCATTTTACCCCTTTCATTTCCGAAAACAAGGTGTAGGTAAGGTCCGTTACGCCACCCTTATGCTTGAAAATGCAGATTGCCACCAATTTCTCTTCTAGATTCCTTTTTCTCTGGAATATACAGACTGGTTTTACGGATAGGCCTCCAAGCTTCCTTTCCTATGATTCATTTCGTGTGATGTAGGTTTGTGGGCTTGTTGTTCTAGATGGGATCAGGATTGCCCGGGTTTTGGAGCCTCCGCTAAGAAGGTCCTTCTGGCTAAACACATACACCTATGTTTTGCCTAAGAATGTCTTTTTTATTGTACTGGTTTTGCCTCACTAAAAAATGGATTCACTTTTGGTTTATCACAGACTGGGCCTTACAAATTTACACAGAAATGCGCACATAGTGCAAGTTTGCTTTAAGGTTTCTTCAATAAAATCCCTAGCTACAGGGTATGATCATTTTGCCTGGCTGGGAAAGTGCAAGGTGATAGCAAGGAACTTTACATGTGGCACTAACAACAAATTGACCGTGAATTACATGCACAGGTTTAATACGAAAGCTTTTCAAGGATACATGCGTGGAAACTCAACATAGTACACCCATCATGTCCCCTTAGTTAATTGATTGAACTAAATCACGGTGAAGTATTGTAGATGCAGCACTTAAATTAGTAGTGTGTATGGTTTAATCGCATGACTCCTACTCCACTTAATATTGTGCTACCGTGAATTTCCCTGATATCAAATTATGGAATGACGCTTAATTGGGCAAGCTCTTATATCATAGCCTTTACACTTGCCAATCCATACTTCCTCAAAGAAAACGACTTTTCTACTACTCTTTGACCTCCTAGGGTCATTCAAGACCGCGCCACTGTATATCATTGGCATCTCAGGTCCGTCACCCAAATGGTTGTTGGCACCGTGGTGGGTTGCTCTCCTTTGGTGCTTGGCTTCTTGAGACTGTCCCGTCCGCCCCTTTCTGGTCCTTGGCTCCCTAGCATAGTTGCCTTCTCGTGATAGGTATGGGCCAACAAGTACCAGCATGCCTGTGAAAATCTAGGATTGGCATCATGCATGACACTGGCTCACTGGGAAGCTATGCCCTTGTGAGTTGCTCCTCTGGCTTTGTCGCGCTCTGGTCTTTGACTCCCTGGTGAGTCACTCTTCTCTGTTCAGTCACTCTTCTGGTCCTTGGCAGGTCGGTGTCCTCTGGTTCTCGACTCATCTGGTCCATCAAACCTCGGATCATTGCCTCCCTGCGAGTTTCTCTGTTCCATTATTTCTATGGTGTTTAGCAAATGTTGCCTCGTTGGCTTTGTTCGTTGCTAGTTGATGGTCCAAATCCATCTACATCAAACCAATATCCCATGTTAGAGTGAGCGCTGCCATACTTTCCAAACTGCCTCATTCCATTTGGGAAATGCTACTTCAGTCATGGTTTTAACTTTGCATTCTGGAACGTGCAGACCCAGATTGCCATATTTGTAAATCCAGGACTAAAAGTACCATAGTGCAAAGGTAAAACCAGGACTTGACTAGTCGCTGGAGTGGGGCATGTGGGCATGTGTACAGTGCCACACTGGGGGTGTCTGAGGAGTCAGTGGGCAGTCATAAGCGATGTCCTGGGAAACTCAGTAGAAACCGCAAGCCCTTCACTTTTTTGGGCTTAGTGTCACCTTATTTAGCAAGAGTTAGCCTAAAATTACTTTTGGCATAACAAGGCAAATGTGACCAACTGTGATGTTGTCAACATTAAAAACGTTGTCCCCAGTTACTAGGTTGTCCGTTGTGCAAGATATGGCGAGGAAAAACACCTGAAGATCATGCTGTATCCCACCATAACCAACAACACATCTCTAAACGCAACACCCCCACAGAAACTACACAGGTTGCACAATGGAATGCACACCAAAAGAAGGCATGTGTCCACACTCAATTTCCCTAAATAGTACACTAGCTCACCACAGATACACAGACTCAATCCTCCACACTCCTCAAACACAACTCTGACAGACACCACAGTCACATAAGTTACCAACCTGGCGCGCACTTTATCTACTGCTCTAGACAACTCACAAAATAAATGAAACGTACACACCACAGAGAGGCCTATCTTCGCATGTCTGCACACATCGGCATTCCTACAAAGCAACCTTGTCCTGCTCGTAAGTTAGCCTCATACCCTACCTCGTGCAGATCCTGAAATTCAAAGAAACAATGACAAACATAGACTGTGTGCTATACAAGACATAGCATAACAGGGCATAAGTTGGAGCTTCACTCATTCTCCTGTGGGGCAGTACTCAGGAGAGCTCATGTACTCTAGTGATTGGCAGCAAATGGGGGGACGTTAATGTTGTCTCTGCTGATGTATTTGCCCAGGATCACACACTTTGCTTAAACAGTGAAGCTGGAATTTTAATCCATTGTACAGTTTAGGCACTTGAACACATACCTTTCATGCTGCACTTGGTACAAATATTTACATGTTATAGTTCAAGGCCCACATTAATACTGCCTTCCATAGCATAGCTCTAAAGTTTCCCGTGGCTAAGTTTGTGAGAAAGCCATCCAGCCCTGTTTTGCTTGGAATTCTGAGACTTGTAGTTTTCCTAAATTCCAGGTGGTGGAAAAACATCAAATGGCAGAATCCAAAGGTAACTTGGGCAATCTGATAATTGTATTTGCAAAATACACATCTGATATTATGGCACCCGTGCAATGCGGCAGTTTTAGAGAGACATGCTCAGCTACGAGATTATTGGTTTAGCTTTATTTTTCAGTCAGTGGATGGAAAACTCGAAGTCCCAGCATGCAAAATAATGCAGGCCCAAAATATGTTTCCTTTTTACACTACTGTATTTTATTTATTTTGAGAATTGCTAATACACGTTGTGCAGCACAGTGTCTTGGATAAAGAATGGTTATCACAAACGTTTGATTTGCTATTGTGCAATACAGCACAATCCCTTTTTTGCATGTCAGTGTAGCTGACATGATATGATGTATGATGTGATAAGTCATTTATAACGCACCTGTACACAACTCTTTCTAGGCACGACAGACGAGGGACGGAAGACAGATGGAGGGCAAAACCAACCATCTTACTAGGCCTTGTGTCATTCAGATCGTGCAAGTGCGAGAGGCAAAGTCCAGTGGGGAGGGAGAGGAGAAGTGCCACGGGGAGGGAAGAAGTAAGTGCAATCGGGGCAGCAATGCTCTGAGTATGTGAAGCCAGGGCAGCACAGCTTTGGGTAAGTGCAGGGAGGCAGGAGACTGTAGGGTTCCAGATACAGCCCCTAAGTGCGCAGTAGGCCTGGAGGTGGTGCAGGGGCTCCTGGTCAAGGGCAAGCCTGGTACCCGTGATGTGAGGCTCAGATGGTAGCCAGGCAACCAGTCAGCGCAGCATAAAGGTTGGCCAACGGGGGACAAAGCGAGAGAAAGCAGAAGAAAAAAAGGACGGTCTCAAGCAGCTTCCAAAATTTCAGGTGGTCCGGCTCAAATTTGAGAGGGGCAGGGAGGCCATTCCATGACTAACCTTTCAAAGTGGTCTTTCGCTTCTGCATATGTTTGGGCATTTGGCATTGCTGGGGCACCTATTGACAAGGTAACAATCTGTGAGGCGTCTTTCAGATGTGAATGTCCCATCAGTGCCAAATGCCCAAGCATATGGAAAAGGAGGGAGCCCCCAGGAGCAAAACAAAGGAGTAATTGCAGGTCATAAAGGGCTGCCTGCAGCCCCATTCAGGACGCTCTGTGGAGCGACATTGTGTAATGGGCTTAGCTGCAATGTAAACAAGCCCAATTGCATACTTACAGGGCAGCATGGAGGGGAGTGGGAGCAAAGAGTACAGGAAGCAATTTCAACACTTTAGGACCGCCCACCCCCAAACACCATAAAACAAGGAGTGTGACAAAAAACAGCAACCTTTTTCTTGCAAATCAAGGAAGCACATCTCCTCGATTGCAAGGGGAAAAAGGACCCCTTTTACTCGGTTTTAGGGCCGAGGATGTGTACCATGATAATGGTTGAGTGCCGGTCGGGACTCCTTCCCTGAACCCCAGTGTTGGAAGCCAGTGCATGCTGGGGATTCTTCACCCAGGCTGTGGAAGGATGCAGGTCAGGTCTTCCTTCTTCATCAGCCCACCCGCCTGGCTTCGGGTTGGGCCGGGTAGCACCAGCAATGCCCTCTTCTGCTGGCCCCTCCCCGACTGGCCTCAGAGAAGGCCGGCAGGCCCCAAGGCCATGCAGCTGGTCCCAGGCCACCCCACTTATGCCGCCCAGGCTGGATGGCCCTGATGTCACCTGTGCCACCATCCGTTCATGGCACGGGGGTTGTCGACCCCGACTGGCCCCAGGGCGTACCATGCAGTTCCAGGTGCTGCTTACGTTGCCGCGTCATCTTGCACAAGCAGCCTGCGCCGTGACCTTCATTGCCCACTTGGCCTGGCTCCGGGGCAGGCAGACATGCCTTGTGGGTGCCTGGGCTGCATCAGGCATGCAGCCCAGGGCTCGCGGTACAAACCGTGTCACACCTGGCATAAACAGCTCTGCCCTTCTGGTCCTTGGAGCTCGAGGCCCCCTGCTCTTATTTGGCTGGCTTACCCTCCTTGTCCTATAACATTTATCTCTGACGGGTTTTCAGCTTGTTAAGTTCCCTCCCCTGCCCAGTCCATAGATTTTCTTCTTCAAGGCTCCATCCAGACTGAGGCTGGTGCTGGATGGTGCAGTACATGGTCTTTGGATAAAAACAAATGTACATAATTCAAATAAAATACTTTCATTTCCGCCCCGGTGTCTGTGTCTCTATTACCCGATATTCCGCTAGGCGGTGCGCAATATAACCCTTCTAGCCGGGACCTGATTGGACCAGGAGCTACACGTACATTAAGGTTCTGTGAGCGTGGAGCATGTTCCCTGCTCACAAATGACTATGCTCAAGTCCTATGGCTCATGATATGAACTGACTGTCTACGTGTGCCTCAAATGATGTATTTGTTTTAATTAAGAACCAATTTCTCAATTCCCAAGCTCTACGGTAAGACTATCATTTTGACTTTTGACCTATTTATTGAGCATTCAATTCCTGTATTCTGGATTTCAATGTACACACCCAGCACACGCCTATGTTTTTTGTAATGCAGGTATTTGAATGTATTTTTATATTATGGTATGTGTAGTTTTTGCTGACCCAGCAACCTGGTATAGTATATTTCAGACTTTCTACGAGCATTTAAAACGCACCACGAGCAGACTTAATTACATCAAGGTGCACATCTCCCATGGCTCAGTCAAATCTTAAAGCAGGCAGAGTTAGCAAAATAAGTGCATTGGCTAAACCAATGGTTTTGGCTTTTCCGTATGCATGGGATAAGACGCTGCCATAATAGTACTAGCATACTACAAGATGGCAACAGCTGCAAAGAGTGTTTTTTACCTGGGCATACTATGGAAATGCCTGGGCAAATGCCTATCTAATGCACACAGAAGAGCCTAAACTGTTGGCTTTGGCAGTGCTTGTTTTTAACATGAATTTAGTTCAAGAAACAAATAGATGCAGGTACACACATATTACTTATAAATCAAGGGGTTGAACTCACATGGGTTAAGCCATTTCTAGCACAACAGGAGCTGGTTTCTAGCTTCCATTAAGGCATTTCGGAAGACTTCTTAAAAATAGCTTAAAAATAGCATCACATCACCTTAAAAGACCAGAGTTATCGCAAAGAGATCCCAACAGGTGGGAATGGACCTAGGACTAGCAGTCAACGTAAGGGTAAACCTTCAAAGAAAACAAATAGGTTGTGTGTCTGTTAGGAAAGTTTCTCTGTGAAGCAACTTGTCCTCCATATTCTATGGATCCCCAACTTTTTGCTTTTGTTTTTACACCTTGTCCTGAATTTTGACAGTAAAGTGAAGCCTTCAGCCTCACTTCACTGGCCTTTTGCTCATTTGTTATTTGGAAACTGACTAGTCTTTCAGACTGTCAGTACTGGGAAACTGAGTCCTTTCTGTTTTTTACGTGTTATCTGTTTTGGGTAACTTTTTCATATTGCACAAATCATCTTTCAATACAGCAATGGGGATACTTTTGTATCATTCTAGACCTACACTCAAAGTATTTGTGGTTACATTTAAATGTGATTACTAAAGTCAAGCTGATGGCAGCAGATACATTTTTACAATGTTTGCTATATTTTTAGTTAGCTCTCTCGCGCTTACCCTGTTTGTCTACTAACTGTGGCTAGTGTCCTAACATGGCCGTGCCACAAGGCATTTCTCTTGTTTTTTGGCCATTATGTTCTGTGGCCCTCTTCCTGCTTTCTCAGGTTAGGGATTTCCTTTTATGGTCATGCATTTGACCGGGGAAGCAGTGGCTTTCGCGGGCCAGTGCATGCCATGTGCGTTGAGTCCCAGGAATTGGGTTAGGACTGTCTGGTCCCAATCCACATACTGGTGCTAGTATGTCTGGTTTGCATGCACAAGCCAGTCCCACAGTGGCCCCTGACTGGACCAGTGCTGGTGTGTGTGCGGAGTCTGATCACTGACTGGAATTTGGGATAAGAAGAGGAGTGCTGCAGGCATTCTGGCAGATCAGAAGAGGAGCCAGGTATCCTATGTAGCTGTGCAGACGGCAGACGACCTGAGGATGAGTCCTGAAGAGGCCTGGAAACTGTCTCCTGCTGCTGTCCCTGTGGAGCCCTGTCTGGCTACAGATCTCAGAAGACCCTTACTGGTGCTTCAACCCTTTGGACTGGTGGGACCAATCAGTCTCGATGTCCTATCTTGGTCCTGCAGCCTGGCATCGTCGGAAGCGTCCCTAAACTACCCGGCGGACTGACCTACTGCGTTTCACCAGAAGCATCATCATTATGCATTTTTACCCAGAACATATAGTCCCATAACTCGTCTTTCTGAAACATTTCAGCAGCCCACCATCAAAGGGTCCTGAACTGGAAGGCTTTATTTGACTGCGATAACTGAGACGACTGCTGTCACCCATGTGCGGTGACTGTCGCTAGAACTGGGCATCCTCCGTCTGGTAGAGTGTTGTGAAGAGTCCTGCATCGGTGCCTGCTGCATTATTCCACTGGAAATGGTTGCTGTCAGCTCCTGGACCCGACCGGAACATCGCTTGCACCTGCAACTCCTGGGCATCTGCTACTGAAACCGACATAGGGAAAACCTACCTCGAGCGACCCCCATCTGGCTTGCCAAGTCTGGGGAAAATTCTGAGTAAGGGTGGTGAGCAATCGCAATACTTACCGGTGGGCCTATCTCTTCCATTATTAAGTTTGTGAAGAGCTTTGATTTGTTTTAGAATACTTTGCTTTTGCAACCCTGATGAAAAAGCACACCAAAAGATAAGAAATGTACTTATCAGTAAATTCTTTTGAAAATCTTCTTGAATAATCTTCCCATCTACTGGAATGTTTGCCTAACTTTTTCCCAACTTCTAAAAGTACTTTGAAATTTAGTTTTCCTATTCCTGTGGAAGGTTGGTACAATTGTTAACTGCTTTCCTTACCTTTCAGGTATTGGTGGGGTGAACTGTATACTTTGCATTAACTAACTTTGGCAGTGTACATATTTTATAATAGTAGTATTGTGTGGTAACATTACCTGCTTGATTTATTTCCCTAGTGTGTTTTAGGTCCTAAAATAAATATAGTATTTGTATACTTACTGTCTAAGTGTAATCCTTATGCACTTCGCTGCATGGATTTATTGTGGACCTCTAACTCCACTCACCTCTCCTGAGGCTTACCCCTTACCGCTCTCCGGGATACCGTGATTGGTTTGGCTAAATTCCTAGAATTTCCCCTATTCACTATAACTAGGGTGGCCTCCTAAACTCTGTCCACCAGGTTAGAGTTTAGAAATCCATCTTAACAGTGTCAATCCTCACATCTCAGCTCTCTCCTATCTTCACTTCCCATGCCATTTATTTGGCAGCTCTTAGAGTACCACCTTATAGACAAAACTAAAAGAAATGTGTCTTTAGGTTTTTCTTGAATTTAAGGTGGTCTGGGGGGCTTTCATTTCCAGAGGTAGACTGTTCCAGGCTTTGGCTGCCCGCACCAAAAAGGCATGAGCCCATTCTTTTTTCCTTCTGTAAATGGGGAATTTCAGTAGCCCAAGGAAATTCGACCGAAGCCGTCGGTTACTCGGGTATATTTTGAATCCCTCCTTCAGAAACCCTGGGTCTTGGTTGTAATAGAACTGTGGCCCACGCAGAGGATGGTAAACAGGACACAATAGTTCCACCTGGAACTAGCGCAGAGAGCACAGGGCTGGTGCGAAGTGATCATGGATCGAGAGATAAAGAAAGGTTTGGTCTGTAGCGTTCTGGGTGAATTGTGGGTGATGTATATTTTTGAAGGCTCCGGTAGGTGGTGCTGATGTAGCTTAAATGTGACACTACTGCATTAAGCACCCCCTGGACACACAGAGGGAATGCCAGGGGGGGGGTATAGATGAGCATCCTAAGTCTGGGCATAGCTCTCTCACCATCGCTGCAACCGCGGAATCCTGGACATTTCCATATCCATGCATATCCCCTGGTTATCCACCACCTTAACTGGGATGGGGCATGTACTCATGTGTTTACGCCATTTATCAGGAGGTCATACAAAGGATGTCTCCCCCGCCCCTATTTCTGTCTTGGTGGGGATTGGTTTTAGAAAAGTAAAGGCTGATAGTCTTTCTATGTATTTGGGAACTGGTGATTCTATATTGGAAGGAATTTAAAGTATAACTGCATATCATCTGTATAATTATGTAGGTGAATTTCAAAAGACTGAATCACCGAAATAAGGGGGCACCATATACATTTAAAAAAGAGCGGACAACGCGTCTCCCTGAGGTGCCCCCATATGTGAAAGCCTTGTCTGTGGAGTTGCAGGGAATTATATAAACCGTTTGGCTATGACTGAGTTTGAAAGTCTTCATAAACTCCAGGCGTTTACCCTGGCCCCCAATTTCTAGTTTCAGGTTTTCAGGACAGGCTCTTCAAGTAAATGGCTGAGCGATCTAACAACGCCCGAGTCCACCTCCATTCTGCGCCCAATGCATAACAACAATGTTGCACTGGCTCTGTGGAAATCAGACTGCGTCATAGCTGGTGTATTTTGTACAGTTTGTATTGCTAAATTCGGAAAAATGTAACTGGTTATCTCACACTATAGAGGAAAAGAGAACTTGTATTTAAAGGTAACAAGTATCTCTTGGGATTCTTGATTATTTAAATCAAAATTATCAGTGTTAAATTTGATCAGCTTGAGACACACGAAGGTTAGGTTGACCAGGTGGGTTTCGAACTTACGACCATGAGGTTAAACAGATTCTTGCAGTACACAAATGTCCACTGAACCACAGACTGTGCACAGCAAATAGGGCTATTGCACACTTGCCACACGGACATGTGTCTGAACATCCACCAGGTCGACTTATGCCGTCATCCTTCAAACTGAGTATCACAAATGTGGGTAATAACGATACCAGTTCTAACACCTCACAGCAAGACACTGAAACTGGTTAGCTCTAGTGTGCAGTGCTGAACAAAACAGCAAGTATTCATATTATTACTACAGTGAACAGCGTAGCAGAGGGAAGCATACTCTTATCTCTGTAATCTCAAGTGTGATTGTTGTAGACCTGTTGTGCCTCCATCTCTCTGTGATTTGCGCTGTTTAGGCGCATGCAACACGCAATCCGAGGAGACGTGTTCACATGTGTACAGTCCTGAGCAAGGCCTATCTGCCTGTAGATGGCTATGATATCTGTGCCAGCTTGGTGCACTGAACAGTGGCAATACATGTTATCCTAGGGAGCATGACCTTCCTACGACATTGCCACATCGTCCACCCAGAAGACCCTTGAAGCTAGGGAAGCGCAGTGTCCTACACTCCCGGCTCAGGCATTCGTTGGGGAACGGGCCAGGAAACCGGGTAGGCTTTCCTGCAGAAACAGCAAGGGGGGGCACTGGGAGCAATGCTGTCCTGTAACCTCTCTTTCTTTCATCTCACTCTACTACCCAACTTCTAACTCACTGTCGCAACTTATTTCTCGTCAGTTCTCCTTGTTGCTTTCATACAACACATTCTCCATGTCCCTCTCTGTCCCAAAGGCTTTCTTCACTGCTGCATAAGAAACCTGCATATGTACATGGCAGGTGCCCCACTCTGCCCTAGTCCCACCTACCTTTTGCTGTTCCCCCAAGAAAATGTCCCCAGAATTACTTTCAGGCCAGTCAGTCTCTGGATGTGACCCTCAATCACTGTTGTGTGTATATGCCACAAGGGCTTTAAAAAGCACAGTAGCCTGCTTAGGAGCATTCAGTGGGGCTCATGGTTGTGCTGCCTGAGATCCAGTGGCGGAGACCGTTACGTGGAGACATGCACGTAGGCGGGTCCCCGCCGCCAAGTTTTGGTCATTTGCACGACAGAGTGTGTAGGTCACCTTTTGCCCTGCACATTTATACGCCGATGTGCAAATGAAGTGAACGGCACATGCCATGCGCACAAGGCAGGCAGCGTTTACAATGGATCCCTATGGCGTCCGTCTGAATTTAGCTGGCGCATAAAGGTAGGGGAACCCAGGGGGATACCCAGCATTTGCGTCCCGTAGAAACTGCATGCCAGCGCTGGAGCATTTGTATGGCGGAGAGCGAGGGAGGTGAAGGAAACACAAGTCGCGTTCTGCCCCTCCTCTCTACCATACAAATGTGGACGAAAATGAGCTGTGCCGTGAATGCCTGGCGCAAGGCTTGTACGCCATCCATCTACTTTATGGCTCAGTAGAAAAATAGCCCCATTGAGTGCAATGTTCTTCAGATGCCTGCATGCATGGCGCATATGCGCACTGCTTTGTACTGGGTTCTGCATGGGTGTGCGACGGGCCTTGTTGTGCTGTCCAGGGTGCTGTGGCCTCTAAGGCCAGGCGTGTGTGTGCGGAATTTGCCTGCAAGGAGCGCCACCCCACCCAAGTTCCGACTGAAAAGCATGAAGACAACCTGCACCCGCACACCTATGTGCACGCAATTGTGAGTGCAACACATAACACACGACTGTAGGCATAGTGAGCACACCAACCTCAGAAGCCTGCTCACGCGCATTGCGCATACGCAAATTGCATCAGCCTTTGGGTTCGATTCATGGAATATTTGCACAGTTCAAAGTGAATTTGCACTGCTGAAAAGTGCCTTTGCACTGCCGACGCAAACCCTGATTCATGGAACCGTGCAAAGCGTATTTTTGCAATGCAAAGTCCAGGCAAAGTCAGCGCATAGTCATTTTTGCAGTACAAAATGACTTTTCCTGGACTTTGCACTGCAAAAATACGCTTTGCACGGTTCCATGAATCAGGGTTTGCGTCGGCAGTGCAAAGGCACTTTTCGGCAGTGCAAGGTCACTTTGAACCGGGCAAATATTGCCTCGTTTGTGCTTTATTGAAAGCGGGACGTAGAGCTGCTAAACTTTCAGAATTCCGTTACTGTACTTAGCATACCTCTCATTCGATGAGAGCCCCTTCACCTTGCACCCCTGTTACTCTCACAGGAACCCCGTATCCCAACATAGACTTCACCGGCTCTCAGCAGCCCAACGCATGGGATTCCAACCACCTGGGAGCCTCGCTAGGTTGTGAGCTATTTCCGTTTGGTGATATTTCCACAAAGAATTGTGCATGTAACAGGATGGGCTCTTCTAGATGCGCGATGTCCAGAGGTGCGCAGGCCGCCTTATTCACCAAGGTGACGTGCGCAATGTTGAAGGGGACTTTGTGGCAGCGCAAGCCATGCACCGTCCAATCATTTTGAATGCATCAGTGCCCCCACATGAGAGCTGGTAGCGATTTCACTATGGGGGAGCAGAACTGTCCCAACATGGTAAAAAAAAGGTGCAAAAAAGAAAAAAACATTTGAATCCATGTCAAAACCATAGAAATCCACTCAGAACAGATGTGGTCCCCTGCTGCGACGAGCTCAAAGCAAAGCTCAGAGGGGTGTCACATCTTTCTGCATTCTGCTCATCCACTGCGGTCAGGGGAGAATGGGCGGGCCTCCCGCAATGTGGAAAAGTCCAACTCATCTGGGACTATGCGGGTGCGCTTTTCTTGCATGGAATTGCTGTCACAAGCCCATGGTATGACACAATGGAGCGTGCGCATTCATAAAGCAAGCGAGAATGTGCGTGTCAGAGGTGCGCACCTTCTCACCCCCTTGCTGAATTGCCCGCAGTTTCCGCCACCCCGCCCCTGCGTGTGAAGAGGATGGGCTGGCACATTCACGACTTGTGAGGCAGCGGCGTTTGGGGCATCGGGCCCACTGCGCTCCTGTACAGAGAGTGCGAGAAATGGGAACCATTCATTGGGAACCCTGTCTTTCTTGGGGAGGCGGGGCTGGTGTGAGGAGAAGGTGGGGCTGAAGGGCATTGCCCCATGCCAGTACACTGGAGCTTCATGGATCCCAAGCCTGGAGAATTTGCATAAAAGCAAAGAGCATTTTGGGAGCATAAAGATGCCCACAATTTTCCATAGGAAACACGTCTGTGACAGTGATTCAGTAAGGCACCGTTTTGCGCGATTAATGGAAGTTGAACGTTGCTCTTTTCTTACCCTAACAAAAAAAGCTGTAAAAGAAGAAAGAAAGAAAGAAAGAAAGAAAGCAAGCCTCTGGCCAGTAGGCGAGGCTTCGGCTGCTTGTGTATCCAGTCTCCCATGACAGTCGCCTGAAACAGGGGCTGAGGGAGCTTGGCCATCTCTGGGAGTTTCCCCGGGCAAGGTCTTGGGTGGGCCAGAGCAGACGCTCCATCTTGTTTCGGCCCATTTCCTGCTCTGTGTACAGAGGGATATCCTGCATGCTGTATGAAAGCACTGGTGCTGTGGGCATCGGATATCTGAGAGTGAGAATGCTATGTCCAGTGGAATAATAAAAAGTCATTTTTAAATCCTACGTCTTGCACCATTTTAGCAGCGTTTTGCAAAATGTGTATTGCGATTAAAATTGATGAATGGATTTTTTACGTGTGTCTACCATCCCTAAGTACAGGGGACACAGGGCCTGATTTACACAACCGTTTTTCAAGGTAATGTTATTGTCATTTGTACAAGCCTTTCACCATTGGTATTGTCCCAACGCGCTCTACGTTGAACGCCCTTCGGGGAAAGAAGTCCAGGTATGGTAAATTCGTCAGACAATTGTAGAATGTGTGTGTGCATTTTAGCCAATAAGAAGGTAAGTAGGCGTGGCCATATCCCTGCTGGTCAACCATGTCGAGCAGGCATGCAGATGGGGAAAACTCCATTGAAAAACGCTTTGCAAATCAGGCCCAAAGAAGCAGTCTCACTGCACTAGGCATACTACTAATAGTGCTGCCTTACTATCGTGTGTCTGAGGGCAGTAAGTGCAGCAGGCATTTCCATTTTGAAAGTGCATTTTGTGGGAAGTGCCTGCTATAAAACGAGCGCGCCACAGGCCCTGTCAATGGCGTGATTGCAGAAAGATATACCTTATAGATACTTCATGCACTATGCTGCTGTAACCTGTTTCAAGCATGTCATACATACCTCTCTTCTCACACGCTTTTGGTGGGTGTCACCCGCCTTGCAATCAGCGGAATTACCCGCCAAGCCCCCAACACGCGCATACACTCCAATGGGCCCTCACCCGCCAAAAACAATATGACGAAATCAGGTGTTTTCACCCGTGCTGGCGACACCAAATGTTGAGAGCTATGGTAATACCTGATTCACACCACACAAGTTGCCCCTCCAGTGGACCCCCGGGGATGAGGCTTGCCCAGAGACTGGAAAGTATCAACAGTATAACAGTATAATCAGAGAACAAGTCACACCTCAACTTCACCAGGAGCAAATAGAGATATCTATAACAAATGTTATGTTAAATGACATTTATTTGGTGACACCATTCTCGTGGCCTCAAAGCACTTTCTGGAGCGGGGGTTGCAGGGGTGTCCAGCCACACCCTTGTTCACTGTAATGGCTTGGGGGATTGCAGGGGTGGCCCCAGCTTCCTGAAAAAAAACCTTAAAAAAAATACATTGAAAAAAGGACCCTGTGGGGCAGGTTCACAATCACGGAAGTGAAGGGAAGAGGCGTTGCAGGGACATAGCGAGTCAGCGGCACACAGTGAAGTGTGCCGCCAAAGGGTAGATATGGGGGTGGGTGGCAGCGGGCTATCTGAAATGGCTGTGGAATGAAAAACCAAAAGTTATTTTTTAAAAAATAACATTCCTTTTTTTCTCCCTCAGTAATTTCCGATTCGAATGATTCAGGGTAATCCCGGGGGCTGATGGCAGGCTATATTTTTCAAGAGGTGTGAAATAGCAATACCATGGTAAGTACCAAATACAAGATTTCAGCAGGTAAAAAAGGGAATGAGGGGTATGGATTGAGTTAGCGATAGTGTTCATACATATAGAGTCTCTGTGGAACCATCACAACGTAGTGCTGATCAGAAAAATTCAAACAGTGTTCCTCCAAACTAGTGTTAACCCAGGTTGCTAGTTTCTAGTAATTATCGTGAAGTACTGAAATGAGTACAGCGACTGGTTGCGTGATGGGCTTGAGATGTGCTCCAGCGTACCCTTGAAGCGTGGAGGCTTGTTTGTCAATTAGGTGCCACAGTAACCTGAAAGACCCCGGAAAGAGAGGTCCGGCATTGCCCAGCCGACCGTCAGAAGTGACAGAGCACAGATGGACCGTGTTCTGGGTGAATGAGGTGGACCCACACCGCCAAGACGGAGTGATGGGCGAGCTACGAGAGCATACTGCCACATTCTGCTGATATACTCGCTGCACCGCTCAGTGCTGCTGTACAGGGAGCTTAGTGTTTTACATGTCTGTCACAACGAAAGGCTGTGGTAGGCTTGTTCCTTGTTTAGCGCTCTATCTAATCGTGGCTAGAAGATGTAAATGTCTTAATTAGCATTCTGTACCGTCTGATATAGGCATAGTGCACTGCTATTCCCAGAGCTTATTGGTTAAAATGAGTTAGTACAAATACAAAATGGACCCTGCTCTAGCTTAGACTGGCCCCTAATTCCTTAACCGGATAACCTGTCATGAATAACAGCTGAACCTTCCCGACGCAATTACACTGAAATATATCTATCCTACCTGTACGTTTAAAACATCCCAACAGAATGCACCCCTAGAGCCCCCTAATTAATAAGCCAGTTAAAACTTGAGGGAGACTAAAGCAAACAGACCCCTACCTTTAAATCAAAATTAAACAGGAACCAAGTTTATTTCATATCCAGTGTTCAAGCCAAAAGTGATTATAGGTGGGTGGACTGGGAACCAAAAGTAGCCCCCGAAATACTTTGCAAAGGGGCTCATATTGCACATTTTCAGCAAGCCCAACGCTTTCCCTATGAGAAATAGGTTAGCACACAAAAGAGGCCTACCAGGAAAGCTGCAGAGTTCCCTATAGGCCAGTCCACCATATATTATCAAAATAGACAGCATGGGACCTAAACTTTAAAATGTAAGAGTATGAACTGATGTGACACTGATATTTTGGTGATGAACTCGGTGGTATGTCAGCTGACAAATCGGCATATCATTGATCTTGTGGTTGAATGAGATCCCACTTGTAAATTGGAAAAGTGAAAACACTTTGAGGTAACACATTGTATATATGCTGGTATCTTAGATGGAGCCCAAGGCCTTCTAATATTCCTCTCCCAAACACCTTACCAGCAACTCCTTCCATTACCCACAAACCACCCCAGCCAGCCCACCTCTCTAACAAGACCCACAGTACAACAAGGACCTCCTCTGACAACCCAGCTACCAAATAAGCTAAGCGCCTACATTTTATGAAATGCAAGTTTGGAACAATACTCAAAGTATGCAACTTAATACAGACCTACGTGAAGGTGCGGCTGCTCGCTGCACCCAACAAGGGAAACAATGGTTAGTGGACGCAAAAATAATAATAATAATATCTGTAGAGGCTTGTCTAGTTATGCCCTGAATCTCAACTTGTTCAGGGAAGGACTTATTAGACAGAACATTTTGTTATAGCAAAGACTGGTATTTTATTAAGTCAATCCACATTACTTTTGCTTTTAGAAGAACCCAATTATAGCAGGAGGGTTGACTATGTTTTGTGTGCAGGATTGCCAGGCATCTTCTGTGAAACCATAAGGAATATGTTAATATTAGTGGAACCCCACACCTGCTTCCAGACAGGAAGGCACAACCTTTTATTAGTTATTACATCCTCATTGTTTGTGGTGCCTTGTAGGCAGCGCCTGCTCAGACAAATGGAACGTAAGACAGAGAATTACATGCCCAGCGGGGAGAAGGCATGTCAAGGGAAGAGATGGGCGATTGTACAAAGTCTCCAAGACCGAACGTGGCAATAACATTAATAGAAGACAAGTGATGGGCTTTGCACGTCCGAGTTAGAGGTAAACGGTGCCAAAACATTACCCTGACATTAAAAGGACCATCTCTAGTGAGTGAAGTTCTTCATGCCAGCATTGCAATAAGAAGTCGTATTATTGCCCATAATAATGGTCAATAATACGTAGGGCGAGTCAGACCAGTCAACATTGGGACCTGTCCTGCAGGCTGAACACAGTTACCTTGGATGAAATGTTAACTTGCTGCGCTGTCTTGTTCCATAGAGATGAACCTCCTAATGAAATGGACACGTGGCAACTTCAAGCAGTCTGATTAGAAGAGCACAAGAAATGACAAGATCACAATCAAGATGCAGTGTTAGTGATCAATTACAGGCTTTTTTTATAGGCTTTTTAATTTTTTTTATTTTATTTTGTTGTTTTTAGTTTGAAGCCAAACTTTTACAACATAAATGAACAGAATATACATACAGTTAATACATTTGCGCAACATTACATCATCCTGTGATCATAATAACAGAGTTCACTCTCAACTTAAAATAGGCTATTTCTAGTGATGGTTTTGAGGAATTCACACGGGGGCACAGTGTCTTCCTTATGTGGGGCATTGCAATCACTGCGAGTAGTAATCCGGCTGTGACGGCCAGGAAGATGCTTATAAACATTGTAATTGGAAAATGGCAGTCTGCTTATAACAATGGAGAATGAAGACCACTGTACATAGGAAAAACCTTACTGCGCAGGGAAGGCATGAAAAAGCATATCCCTTCCGTCTCAGCCCGTGTGCCTTTCAATCTAACATTGTGGACTTTCCCTATAATAGCATTACTATTTATTTAGACTCACTAGGCACCTTGCACTTAAACGTTTGGTCATATTACACGTTACGTGCAAAGCATTGACTGAACAGCGTGGCCCTGTTTGAAATGTGATTTCTCAGTGAGGAGAACTGCCTCCCAGGGTTTGAGCATATGTGTGTTTCGTTTCCGATGTGTGGCCCTTTAGATAAGGGACCACAGGACTACAATCCTTGCAAACTGCAGCCAATGGAGTGTACATTGGGAGAATCCCATGCCTTTTTCCACCTGAGAGTGATGTCCTCCAGCTCTTCTGTCTGTTTTCTATTGGTGCTCATTCATCATGTGACCAGCATAGGATTAAGAGGCCTCAGGGACTTTGAATGTGAATGAAACTAACATCTTAGCATAATATTTCCAATTAGTCCAATAACGGGTATCAACGCCTGCATTTTGTTTGCATTTCAACAATGATTCCAAAACTTTGGTCTGACGAAATATCTTGGAGAAACTTGGAGCCCGGCTTCATTATGTTTCAGGTGGAATTTCAATCCATCTGAGCAAATTGTCAATATTGCACACTAAAATAGTTGCATTGGAACAATCCTAACGTATGAGGGAATAACACCCTGTTCACGATCCCATCCGGAAACGTGTAGGAGGGAACGGATAGGTGAGGAAGGATAGCTCAGTGTCAATGCATTTGTCTTGGAAGCAAGACAACGCAGTGCAACACAGGTTCAAATCCCAATCTGTGCTTAGGAACCACTCATTGGTATTAAGTGCGTTCTAAATGAATAATAATTATACACCTTGACGCTAAAAACAGGATGCACCCTTTTTATACATTTCTACATTCATTCCTTCCCTGCCCGTCACCGTTTTGCACTCAGGAGAGGTTTCGCTTTGGCGCGGTACTGCACTTCCCAGTACATCCTGACTAGTTCTTTGCCCATAAAATCTGTCAATATGCAAATGCTTCTGTGTTCTGTTTCTCTAAATATATGTGTGTGCTAGTGGAAATAAATGATTCATTGATTGTTTGTAAGCCAAGGCTCTGATGTTTGCAAATATTTAAAAAGAATTGCAATTGACATCTGGACAAGTATGATATTGTATTTAGGATGCAGCTCTGAAGTGCAGAGGTTTATGCCACTTCCCTAGAGGTGTAGAAATGTTTGTTGAATTCATTCTGATAATAAAAAGAAACCATTTTTGGTGCAAAGGTAGTACCTTAGAGCATCACTGTGTTTGTCACGGTCCGCAGTTCACATACACCTGGCCCTAACATGACCCACTCCATCATCCAACCTGTTTGCGGTGCAGGAAAAGGGCATGGCTGTGCGGATGGGCCACATGCTATGCTATAGATATTTCAGTAGCGCACACCTGCCCCTTAGTATGGCCATTTAGCCCTCTATGCTGCTTCAAATGTGTGTTGCCGCATGACCGCAGGCATCCTGCAGACCGGAGTTTGATTGTGTAGGAAAGGTGTATTAAAGCTGGTGGAAGAATAGGTTTATGTGTTACTCTGTGTGCTAGGCTGAATATGGCCAAGTTGTTTGTGGATCTTTGATACTTTGTTGTGGTGTGTATCATGTTGCAGTTATCAGCTAGGCTGCTCGACATAAGATGAGTGGCTTGGTGGGTGTCGTCTCTGTAGCATGGGTGTGCATGTTCATTTTGTTTTTGGTCAGTGTGCATGCGGGAATGGCGCCAGGGCCTTTATACCTTTTCAGTTGAAATAGGCCCCGGGGAGGAGGGGGCTGTGTCATGACTGTGCCACTGGAGTATCAATTGGCACCCAATGTGAACTATTTGAGACTCATTCATTTAGTTTATTTTATTTATAGAGCCCCCAAACCCGAAGGTATCTGGGCGCTTTTACTTAAGGAATACACAATAGTTGCATACATAGAAATACAATTGACAGTTGTCTTGTGTTACCGATAAAGTCAGCTTGCCAGACAAAAACGTGTTAAAAGCACACACACACAAAAATAAATACAGAGGAAAAAGCAACAATGCCCTGTGATACAAGATTGGGCTTTTAACCGGACAAAGTGAGGAAACCCTTACAGGCACACATTGGCACTTTTAATTCTGCTGGGCAAATAGCCACGTTATTTGATTTTTTCTGAAAATCCAGAAAGAGGGTTTAACTCTTAGTGCTAAAGGCAATGAATTCTAGAGTTTAGAGGCTAGAACTGGGAAGCTCATTCCACCTGCTTTTTGTATCTTGAATCTGGGGATATGTAAGCAGTATGTGTATTTAGACCGGGTAGGCCTGCTCGATTGGCTTCTGGTGTATTTGACGATCAGATATTTTGGGGAAGAATTGGAGAGACATTTGTGGGTAATCGCTAATGTTTTGAGTGCAAGTCTGTCTTGCTGATGATATGTGGTTGGCTCTTGGGATGTTTAACGCTGTTCTTAGCGCATTGTTTTGAAGCACTTGTAGTTTAATCCTCCCAGGACAATACTGATTCATATTGTTTGTCTTTTATTTTCGTTTGCAAGCTTCTGGTACTGCCTTATTTAAATTCAGAATCTACATTTCTCATAATGCACAGTATTATTATTATTCTGACGCTATTTATTGAGTACAGACCTAGCTTCAAGACGCAACGACGTGCTTTACAGAAGTATACAACAATACAGATGCACAACAGAGCGCTTCATAGAGGTATACAAAGATGCATAGAGGTACACATAGATAGTATACAACAGTACAGATGCACAACGGAGCCCATTTCAGAGGTAAAAACCGAACAGATATACAGCGGGGGTAGGATACAGAGGGGCACAGAGGAAGGATACAGCTGTACAAGCTGTACTTGAAACACTTGTGCATAGGCATGATATAAATAAAATATATCATATCAAGGTGGCAGGGAGGAGCGGGATGATTGGAGTGGCCATCGTCAAGGATGTTGAGGGCATCATCGACCACCTGAATAGTTGCCGTCTCCGTGCTGCATCTGGATCTGAACCCGGATTGGTAGGTCTGGAGGAGATTGTTGGTGTTGATGTGTTGCTGCAGTTGTGCAGCTAACGCTGTCTCAATGATCTTACCTAGGAAGGGAAGATGGGTGATGGGGCGATATGCTGTCGGGATCCAGAGTGGGTCTCTTTAGTAGAGAGAGGATTTGTCTTGTATTTAGGGTCAATAGGAAGGTGCCTTGAGTTAGGGAGTTGTTGATGATCTCCAGGTAGGGAAGGAGAGCTAGTACGGGGCAGGTCTTGAGGATGGATGCTGGGAGGATGTCATCTGTATACAATGTGGCTTTAAGGGGAACTAGGGTTTCAACCAGGTCTTCTGTAGAGAGTTTGTTGAATGTTGTCCGGGGTGTGGAGATTTCACGAGAAGGGAAGTGAGATGGGTCTGTGAATGCAGAGCTGGTGTCTATGTGCTGGCGAATATTGCTGATTTTGTCAATGAAGAAGCTGTTCATGGCAGTGGATTTTCCGATGGAATGTGGTGTGGCAGGGTCGGGTAGCGGGTTGGGGTAGTGACTGACCAATTTGAAAAGGGCTCTGCTTTTGTTGTCAGCATCTGCTATGGTGTTCTGATAGTAGGAGGCCTTGGCTGTGTTGTTTAGTTGTCTGAATGTTGCTTAGAGTTCTTTGAGGAGTGCCAGGTCAGATGCGGCCCTGGAGCGGCACCAGGTTTTCTCTTATTTCCTGATGACTCTTTTGCTGAGGTTGAGTTCTTGTGTGTACCAGGATGCTGACAGTTTTGCCTTGTAGGTGCGTCGTTTCAGAGGCACCTGTCGGTCGATGGAGGCCGAGAGGGTGGCATTGAGTGTTTCCAGTAGAGAGGCACAGTTTGGTTGAGGGTGTTCGGTCCATGTGAGATGGAGGTTGGCAAGGCCTTCCTTGAGGGCTTCCACTGGGACGTTCTTGAAGGCCCTGAAGGTTTGTCTGATGGGTTTCTGCTGGGAGTGCTTGACTGGGGTGGTGTGCAGGTTGTTGAAAGGCACGTCCAAGTGGTCAGACCAGTCAAGCAGGAGAGGGGAGCTGTAGTGGAAGGAAGGCAGTGTGTTGATGATTAGGTCGAGGATTTTACCTTTATCATGTGCTGTTTGAGGCTGAAGGTGTCGAGAAGTCAGAGGAGAGCTTTCTTAATCAGTTTGGTGGCCTAGTTGCCTGAGAGGTTGAAGTCACCTAGGAAGATGGTGGTGACCAGGTCGGTAAAGTATCTCATGAAGGCTGTGTTGGGTTTTGGTGGTCTGCAGATGAGATGGAAGGTGACTGTGTCCATCGGTGAGGGTGGGAAGTGGCAGGAGAGGACTCCGACTGAGCTAATATTATTGACGTCTTTTCTGGTGCAGACTCACAAGTTCTTGTGGATGACTGCGAGGACTGCCTGTCTTGTTCGGCCAGTCTCTGTGTTGGATGATGTAGCCATCAGGGACAAGGACATCTAAGATGTGGGTGTCAGCTAGGTCTTGGTGATGAAGATGGCGTCAAGGTCGTGTGTAGTGATGAAGTTGGCGATGTCTGCTGCATGGATAATAGCTGAGCGGATGTTGGCCAACATCATCTTCCGTGTTGTGGATGGCGAGGAGGTGCTGATGGGCTTGAGGCTGATGTGGGTGAGGTTGCTGCATTGCCAGACGTTGGCGTTGCATGGTGATGGGGGGTGATGGGGGGTGGCTTGTGGGGTCGGAGTGAGAAAACACATGTCGGCGGAAGCTTACTTCTTATCTGAGCAGGGGTTCAGCACCAGGTCCTTTTGGTTCATACAGGTACAGACAGGAATTACCCTTCACTTTGGACCCCTGGGTGAGAAACGCCCTTGATGTAAGGCTAAGAATGTGGGTGGGGCTTAGGCCACATGACATAGATCCACTTGCACCTACTCACCAACTGCAAAGGAAAAGAGGCTGGAGGGCTGCTTAAGCAGGGGAAAAGGGTGCAAAACAGGAAGGCAACAACAGGTTAGAAGTGATTGACAGGTAGGTGGGGCTAAGACCACGTGATCTAGATCCACTTGCACCTGCTCACCAACAGGCAGTTCTCATTGCCTGGCTATTCCTATGCAGCAGTCTTGGAATTACAATTGCCATAAGCCTTAGAGATCAGTGATGCTTTCACTTTCCCAGGAGCAGAGAGGGAGGAGGCACAATTACCTTCAGGTGTGGTGTTCCAGGTGCTGCTAATGATCCCGCTTCAGAACAGGGCAGGTCAGTAATTAAGCAGATGCCTGCAGGAGCGCAGGACTCTTTCATTAAGTTTGCTCTCAGCACCTTGTGCTTTGATCCTTGGATTTCTGTTGTGTTCTATTGCTTCCAGAAACCACTCCTGTTGCAGTGTCCTGTGCTCTCTGCGTTGCAGCCCTTCTACTCCGCCTGCACTCTCCTGCCTTCTGCCCTGCACCTCTGTGCATATTCTTGCACTTGAGCCCTGATCCACTGCTTGCACTCCTCTGTTCTCTGTCTGCAGCCCCTTGCTCTTTACCACCAATTATCTTGTTCGCTGCCTGCAGTTCCTTGTTCTGTGCCCATAGTCAGAGTAATCTGATCTTATCTTCCTGATTCCAGTCCTGAGTTTCCATTTTATCAGTCTGCAGTCCTATCCTTGTTATTCCAGTCGATAGTTACGGTTCCTTGTTACCAGTCTGCAGTTCAGTCCCTGTTAGCCTAGTCTGCAGTTTTGCTCCTGAGTTTTCTTGTTTGTGGTCTATAGTTCAATCTGCTGTTCTTTGATTCTGGTCCTTTGTTTATAGTCTGCAGTTCCAGTTTCCCATAGCCTTGTACTTTGATTCTTGTCTTCTTCCTTTTTCTCTTTTTTCCCCTGTTGTCTGTTGCTCACTTTGGCTTCCTATTCTTTCCTTGGAAATATCTGTAACTGTTCTTGTCCTCACTTGTGCTTGTGTAATTCCTCTGTTCAGAGTTTGGCTGCTGGGTTTTCCAGCAGACAATCTCTGGCCCTTTACTTTGTGGCATTTCAGTATTTTACCTTGCGTCATATTGTTATCAGTGTGCTGCTTCCTGTTTTAGGAGGCAGACACTGTTCAGTTCCTGCTGGACGGGTACAGGCGTTAGTCTTGTGAGTACTTTCTCCTTGTTTGTGCCTTAGGGTCCAGACACAGACACCCACTCCTGCTGCTCCTTTACATGAGCATTCAGTGGGGGGGCCCTGTAATAGTAACCAGCTAAAAAGGCTAGAGTTTCCCTTGACCCAGTGGGAAACTTCCCCCATACTGTGTACACCACAATTGGTAACGGAACAGGTCTGTCTTACTTGTACTCCCTGTCCTTTTCTATTCACTGCCTTTGTTGCCTGTCTGTAGTTAATGCTTATCCTTTCTTGTCTGCAGGATTGCAGGATTCCCTACACTCCTGTCTCTAATGCACTTTTCTCCCCTTGGGTTTGTGGGCAAGTCTCTGCCCTCAAGTCCCTGACAGGCCGAGCTTCTTCTCCAGTGTTTGCAGTCTTATCGTAAAGAAAAATACTTCTTCAATTCACATTTAATGTGCTCTTTACAGCATGCACATTACAGGCTGCCTTTGCTGGCTGCCTGCAGCTCTCCACTCCCTCTGGCCTTGCAATATCCAGCAGTGTGCTAGTTCTTATCACCTCGTGGATGGGTTTCAACTATATTAGCATCTTACTGTCAAAGAAAGCTTTACGTGACCGATCATTTAGGAGTTCGGCTTTTCTGTCTTCATTTGCTGGGTATCCCTACAAAATATCCCCACCAAAAATATCGCCGTACATATGGCAGTTTGCCTCGCCATAGGCAATATTTGGGGTGGGGGGGATAATTTGTGGGAGCGGGGGTTGCAGGGGCGTCCCCCGCACATTTTAAAATAATGTCAGGGTTGCGTGGGTTTCCCCCGCATGGTCCATGGGTCAATATCGCTGCAAACATATTTTTTTGTATCGCAATATTTTTGCGGGGATATTAACACATGGAACCATTTGCTGGCTGCCTTTCTTTGTTCTGCCCTGTAAAGAACAATAAACCTGTCCGGTGATAACCTGCATATACTCACCCCCTCCTTCAATTACTTTGTCTAGAATTTTGCGACTGAATGAAGATCTCCATTATAAGCTACGCATACCACTGCTGCCTTACATGAGCTTTCCAAGTTGTAGATAAGGGGGGTCCTAAACATCATTTTGAAATGGGCCCCCACCCATCTCAGCTGATCCTGTATATATGGTGGGTACACGCAACCTACCCACTCGGTGTGGTGCTCTAAAAAAGAGTGGTTCGCCCAGTGCCCTATATTGACCAGAGTGCGTTTAGAGAGGGCAGTTCTTTGTCAGGTGCTTGGGGCTGTAAAGGTTAGGTTCTATATGTTGCTACTCAGTTTAATAGTTTGTTTTGTTTTGTGCGACAAGTCATGCATACATGGTGGTGGGACAAGGCGTGCTGGAGACAGGTATAATGAGCCGAACGGCTCGCGTAACATGAGGATGTCATACAGTAGGGCACACAACAACAAAAAAAATCATGCGAAAGTGGTGGGGTGTGAAGACTTGCCCTGGGATGGTTAATGCAGCTGAAGAGGTGGGGTATCTGAACCAGGGGTTCTGATGGCACAAAGGGTGGCTTGTATGTGATGGAGACATGTGCCAGGTGTTCTTATCAGGGACTCCCCTGAGGGAATGTATGTACCTGCGGTGATGGGCAATGCAAGGGGAATTGATGTCACAGGTCACATGTAACAAGGCACATATCCAAGAGGCATACCATTGCAAAGGGTCTTTGTCATGCTATGATGAAATGCGCTGGGGGTTCATGCTGATGAAAAGGTTGGTGAGAAGCCAGTGCCAGGTCCACACTTCCACGCTTACCTTTCGTTCCTTTCATTGTTTGGGTCCTCTGATTCTGACAAAGCATTTTCAATTCTTTTCATTTTTAATATTTGCATATATTCCATAGAGTTTTCTTTTCAGAGGGTATGATATGATATGATATGATATGATAGGTTATTTATAGCACGCTTAATACCCAGAGGTTTCTAAGCATGGACCCGGGGATCGAACTTGTGTGGCTCTGTGTTGTCTTGCTTACACGATGAGCACGATGCATCTCAGCTATCCTCTCATCACAGCGGAGAAGCCGCATAAGTGATTCTGCATTGACTGAACTGTGAGAGCAAGAAAGAGGAGGATCAGAGGGGAAAGAGGAGGATCAGAGGGTCAACACAGAGCCCAGCTGAAAAGTCACATAAGGGACTCCACACTGACCGAGATGCGGGAACAAGAAGGTATTCTCTGATGACTGATTTGGATGCTAGTGGAAAAGTCGCATAAGCAACTCAGTGCCAACCGAGTGGCCAGGACGAGAGAGTTGAACCTTGGGAGACCAACGCAGAGCCAGGCAGAGAAGATTCAAAAGCGGCAAAACTCAACTGTGCTCCCAAAGCACAATGATCGAGACACACAGGCACGAGGTGGGTCCAGTGGTGGGCAAATGAGAGAGGAAGAGAGAAAAATGCCCAGGAAAGACAAAGAACACCCTGGAGGAGGCGAGTAAGAAGGAGAAGAGCCCAACAGGCCCATAGTGGAGAGGGACTAGAAGAGCCAGAGAGTGGGGAAAGTGGCAGAACACCCCAGAGTCGGGAGTGAGAGTAAAGAGATCCCCAGAGTGGGAAAAGCCTGAGGACAGCCCAGAGTTGGGAGTGAGACAGAGCGGAGCCTCAGAGTGAGTAGGATGAAAGGATAAAAGAATTCAGACGTAGGAAGAGACTGAGAGAGACCTAGGCTGGAACACCTTGATAGCATTCCAGCACACCAAGAACTGTCGATCTTGAACTTGAACTCTGGGCAAGGGACGTGGTTGGGGTTAGAGGCCAGCAGCACTCCCTTCCAGAGTAATAGTTCTACAAACTCTTTCTTTGTTACTTTTTTTGCTTTATGTTGTCAGATAGGGAAAGGATTAGGTTACAGTAGGATTCTGAAGAGAGGACGTTGTTAATTTACAGACATCCTGGCGAGCACCCTTTGTACTTTCCTTTAAAGAATAGGGCTGGAGCTTGTAGATTTAGGGAAATAATAGGTGAACCTAAAATAAAACCCTTAATACAAAGCCTCAGTGTCCGAGTCCTGATTCTGCCCTACCACACCAGGCTTTGGTAGGAATTAAACCAGTCTCTGATTGCAGTGCTCCACAGTACACGAGAAAAAAGACAATACTAAAAATAAAGTAACTGAAGACAAATTGGAAGGCAAATAAGCTCACTCTATCTTTGAGCGGCCAGGTACAAGGTTCAGCAATTAGGGATGCAAATCATTATCTTCAAGGCATCTCCTAAATTCGTGAATATGGTAGTTTTAACCTCAAGTATTTAAATGCACATAAAATAAAAAAAACAAATATATCTGCACTTTGCAGTGCGCCACTATCTCAGCCTGATAATGGCTGATTACTGGCACCGCAACTATCTGATGGGCTCAATATTACTGCTACACAAACGAATACGTGGGATCATGATTACTGCCAAAATATTTGATGGGGCATGATAACCATCACATTAACTGTCCAAGAGGCGCATGATGACTAGCCCTAGCTGATGGACTCAAGATAACTGACATAATAATTAGAGGATGGGTTTATTATTAGTGGCGCGATATCTGATGCGCTCGCAGATACCAGTGCAATCACTGTTTTATGGGTTTGTGATTACTGGGAGAATATCTTTCGGGCTCGTTTTCATGTGATGGGCTAATGGTAATAACAATACTAAATGTTGATGGGTGCATTACCCACTCACTAACTATCTGACGGGCCTATGATTATTGACTCAAAAACTAACAAATTTTGCTCATGATAACCAAGACAAACTATTGTTTGGGCCTATGATTAAATTAAATGACACTGACCTACGGGGCTCATGATGTCTACCAGCACAGTACCAAGATCATTGTCCATTGAGCATCTTATGGGCTCATGATGGACAGGTGAGCGCTGGCACAGTAACTATCAGATGGCCTAATGAGTAAAGCCACAATAAGCATATGATGGGCACATGGTTATTGCCAAAACATCTCAGGGGTTCCTGATTACTGACACCAGGACTGTAGAATGGGTTCATGATTACCTCATGGATGTCCAATCGCTGTCTCAGTTCCTACAAGACGACAACCTACTGCTTCTGAATTCAGCCACACTAGAATTGCAACCTGCTGCTTTTGAATTTAGTCACACTACAATTACAATCCGCTCTTTTCAATTTGGCCACAATAGAACTGCACTGATTTGGTGTCCACTGCTTTTGAATCTAGCCACACTTGAGTTGTAATGATTTTGTTTACATTTAGTTAAGACGCACCACTCTGTAAATCATACACCAGGGATAAAGCAAACACAGGAAAATATGGAAGGAAGAACGAACAATGAAACTTCTCAACACCCAGAGACCACCTGAAACCAACTAACCACCCTCTTCATGTCTCCACACCCGCACACCTCTCATGTACTACATGGGTCCAAAGAGCTAATGAAACAACAAACCCAAAAACACAAACCGAACACCTCTCTCTAATCATACTGCAAACCCAATGCCTGCAAACAATAATCAACTCAGAATTTGGACGCCACCCTTACGGACACAACAATTCCAGTGCACATACCAAAACAAACACAGAAAACTAACATTTAGAGACGCCAGTTCCTCCTGGTTGTGCACGCATCAACAGATGAGCACAAATTCTATCCTATCCCTCTCTCCCTCACTAACCAACCCTACCCACTGTTCTTACAGAGCTATGTGAGTGCCTGGAGACCATACAAATTGCAGAATATATTTGCTTGGCTCATGAGTGCTAGGTTGTGAAGACTTGTAAAAAATCTGATGCCTTTATGATTATTTGCCCAACATCTATATGATGGGATCAAGACTACCAGCAACAACTATCTGGTTGGGCCATTAATAATGGAAACAAATATTGATGGGGGCAGCCAATCAATAAGAACTTGGACCTCCCCATCTTCCTAAATGACCACACGTAAAAAGAAATGCACTGCCAATAATTGCACCTCTTGTACCTAGGATACCCTTGGAACAGCCACCACTAACGCTTCTCCTCAAACCACCCCATGGGCATTCCACAACTGCAAATATTCCCTACTTATGAATGACTACACGTGATCTATAATGAAGACAGTATGTTGTCCTCATATTTGAAAGGTGGAGCCCTCTGGGGAAAACCCAGGTCAATAATCCTCAGAACGAATAGGGATGCCACTCCGATGAAAAGCATCCGCATATGCCCAGTTAGAATTTGGAGCCCATTACCTGAGTGGGTTTGGAAAGATGTCAATATTTGATAGGTTGATTGCCAGCCCTGATGTGTGCATAGGCTTTGGGTGTATAGAAGATGTTCAAATATTGTTTCAAATGTGGCTTCTTTTTGATTTTAATTATCTAATAATAGAAAAGGAGGGAGGATTGTGGAACCACGCCACAGCAGGTACAGCAGCACCAAGTCCATCACGACTACTTTGACCCGCGCCTTTTTACCACAGTGTGCAGCCTCTGGAGAGAATGCTCACTTTGAATAGGTGGTATCCCGTGTTTTCAAATACCTTCTTTTGAAAGTCTACAGTTTGGTCTTGCAAAACCTATTTGAAATTGCAAAGAGCGTACCCCTCTGACCTTTTTCCTATCTCATCAGAGGGCTTCAGCCTCCACATGCTGAGTCTGGCTCGTAACAATGACTTCTTGCTGCTGCTTCCAGAGTAACCTTGGTCTCAAGTGAACGGAGGTTAGCACAGGGGCAATGCTCTGGTCTTGGAAGCAGGACCATGCAGAACAACAGAGGTTCGAATCGCCGATCCGTGCTTAGAAACTGAACTCAGGTATGGTATGAGGCCCGTTATTAAAAAAAAAACATGAAATAAATAAAATAAAATCTTGCTAATTGCGTGAGGTGCTTTCCTTTGGTTGTGGCATGCTAAGCCACCCTAAATGTGCACATTTTCGAAGTCTCCACTTTGCTCGTTTGGGTCAACAGGGTCTCTAAAACATTATGACTGGGCACATTACGACCCAGGCGGTAAGTTACCGCCTGGGCCGTGACTTTACCACCATGGCGTAAACTACGTTTACGCCATGGTGGTTGGCGGACTTACCGCCCCATTCCGAGGTCGGCGGGGCGGTAAGTCCCCAATCCCCATTTACCCTTCCCCATTCCCATTTTTGGCCCATAGGGCATAATGGGAGTGGGGAAGGCGTTAATTACGCCACCGTAAATTACGGTGGCGTAATTAACTCCATGGTCCCTTAGCGCCATGGATTTTAACACCTGCTAAAAGCAGGTGTTAAAAGCGCCATGGCGCTAAGGGACCTCGTAGTTGGCGGTAAGGGGTCGGCGCAGCTAACGCTGGCGTTAACCCCTTACCGCCAGGGTCGTAATGAGGCCCGTTGAGTCCTTGTTTATCCATGAAAACATCACAAGTCACAGATTTGGGTCTCTTACCATGGACATGGGCAAACAGAGTTGTTCCGGTCAAGTCTATTGCAGGGCAAACCTTGCACAAAGTACCAGTTGACTTGTTCTGACATAAAAATCACACTCACGCTTACGGAAACCAATCACTCTCAGGAATATTCTTTAAACCCACTTTCCCGGCCCCTAGCCCCCAACCCATGCTCACAAGGTCTTAGAGCGGACAACAGAGGTCAAAGCTTCCTTTTGCAGGCTAACCAGCATACAGACACACAACTCAGACATCTATGTCGCACGTGACTTGCCTACAGGTGAGATTAGAGCTCAACAACTAAAGATCATCAATCAATCCTAAATCAGAAGCTCAGCATTCCACCTGAAGTGCCACGTAAGCAGCGAAACACGTGTTGAGGTTATTGAAGGACCCTCAAAGGAGTAATGTATCAACTAATAGACAAGTTTATTTGAAGACCTAGCGAAGATACAGAAGGACCTCATAGAAGTATTATATAAAACTGATTAGCACATGGAAATCATTATTGACCTCCTCTCAGCCATTCAGAATGTTTAGAGTGAGATTTAAATGAATAGCTAATATAATCGAAGCTCGAGTTGTCTCTTCACATAAATTCACATTTTTATTAAATCATTTACAATACAATAGAGCAGGCAAACAGACTAAGAGAACAGAACATGATATAAATGTATGTCAGATCCAGAAATCCACCCCACATTTCCTCATACAAATGAACCTTTTTCTGCTTATGGAAGATGACTCTCTCAAGCACTGACATTTTACAAAGGTCTCCGACCACCACCCAAGTTGAACATGAAGGAAAGGTGGTACCCTTACAATCCCACTATATTATCTTTTTGTGCAGAGAGAGGGGCCCTAAAAAATCAAAAATGTTGCAGGTATGTCCGATCCTCCAAGAAGCTATCTTCCCCCAAGACAATGGTCACAAAATCAAAATCTAGATCAGATCTCAAAACCCTGTGCATTGTCTCTGTAACTTCGAGCCAGAATTATCTCACTTTACAGCATTCCCATATCATGTGCTCAAAGGAGCCCGACCTATGACCACAACCGCAACAGGCATCCAAGTCAATCATACCTCTTGCACACAATTTGGTCATCATCCAGTAAACATTGTTGAGAATTTTAATCCGCCGCACTCTTTCTGCCAGATTCAATTAAGTCAGAGCCACATTCCTACACAGATTCTCCAATCTCCCTTCCGTTATTTCTGTAACAATTGTATCTTGCCACGACCTGAGTAGTTGCTCTTCGGATTTCCTGAAGTTCATTAGAAACTTGTCCATATTGGATGCAAAATTACCCTTTCCAGCTCAGCAACTGTTCTTTGAGAATATCTTGTCCAATCGCTTCCATGTTTCCAATCGCTGCCCTCAATCTTCTGTACTCACCAAATGTGCAATTGCGAAGGTCCTTCATTGTCGATAGCTTGTTAAAAGGAATCCAGCTATTGTCCACAAATAAGTCTACAACCCATTGCACACCATTCTGAAATCAATATGACATGAAAATGGGCTTCCTATCGATTTGCACCCTTGTATTCAGCCAAATTGACACTCTAGGGGATAGTGTGGCTTCTATCCCAGTCATTTCCTCAAGCTTACGCAAGTCTTTCTCAAGGATTCTGTCACTGGAGAGGGGACACTAACCCCAAAATTCCCAGTTGTCAAAAGTGCCTCAGGGGCAAGCGACATAGTCATACTCAACTCTGTCCATGCCCAAATATCGGGTGATTCCTCAAGGAATGGAATTAGGTGGATTGCCGAAAAAAACAGATGATACTGAGTAACATCAGGGACTCCTAAACCCCCTTTCGTACAGAGTAGATGAAGTTTCCACAGCTTCAGGCATAGCTGTTTCTGCTCCCATAAAAAAAACTTTGCCACTGTCTCTCTATGCCTGGAAAGCTTTTCTTCTTCACACAAAGAAGTAGCATGCTCAGAACATAATGAATGCATGGAGCCGAAGTCATCTTAATAACGTAGACTCTCCCTCAAAGGGACAGATTCAACTCAGACCAACTAACTAGATCCATTTTCAGGTTCGCAACCAAGTGTCTCATGTTTTCATCCATCATAAATCTGACCTCCTTCATCAGCCACACTCCAATGTATCTCATCCTTTCTGGACACCATCTGAATGTAAACCTGGGGACATAAATGCTTCTGCACGAAGGAGACACAGGCATTCGTGTGGACCACCGCTGTAGGCTTAGAGTACAGTAGCAATATCCACTCTCTTACCCCTGGCACAAATTCCAAACACTCTAGCAAAGCAAAGAAAAAGTGCCACTATCAAATCAAACACCTTTTCACCATCAAGGGGGCAAGCAGCTACGTCTGAAGTCTGTTTTTAACTCTCAAGCTTTGTCAGTATTCATTTATGCATACTGGTAGATGGATTCCCCCCCTTAACAAATCCAGACTGATTCGCATCCACAAGTTGTGTCAAAGTATCCTCAATTGACACTGATATTGCTTTTGCAAATATTTTGTTATCTGTGTTTATGAGACTTATGGATGTGTAGCTTGACATCATGGTAGGGGGGTTTTCCTTCTTCAATAATAGAGATCTAGAGGCGTATCACATCAATTAAGGAAGCGTCCCCTTTTAGTCTTGATGCCTGCAACACTTCCAACAACATCTCGAATACTGCATCCAGCGTGATCTTATAAAACTCAGCTGGAAGACCATCCAGACCTGGGCATTTCCCCCCCTTTAGGTGATTATCTGCACTTTTGAGGTCATCCATCGGGAGAGCCGAATCCAAATTGATCATCGTTGAATCTAATAGTTGCCGCAAACCACAGCTATCAAGGGTACAATGTCTTTTCATGGACAGACTTTTTTCGATGGTTTTTTTAACGGAAGTTTTTCAATGAAAACACTTCAATAAAGCAAGGGGGTTGTGGGAAAGTGCATATAAGGGATGAGGGCGTTGGTAATAGAGAGAATCACTAGGGGATGGGGGCTTGCAGTGAACTCGTGATGGCACCTATGGTTCTGTTACTCTCTTGGATCCTTAGTTAGCAGTCTGTCACTCTTTTCCCCTCCTTCGTAGTAACTGCACCTTGTCCTGAACAGGAGTCTGTCTACCCCTCTCAGATAACAACTTGTTCAACAGATATTTCTTTTGCACCAGTGTCTCTCTCTTTTCAGTCGTTGGAGTTGTTCGTTTCTTTCTAGCTTTTAGAGGTCTTCTTTCATCGACATCATTTCCCAATCCTTGTTTTTGTTTCTCTTGCTAGAGAGCCCTATCAGCAATCCACGCATATAGCACTAAAAAGCTTCCCATATGGACTCCATACTCACTTCCTGTGTCCTGTTTATGGTTAAAAAAAATGGTCTCTTCCTTCACCAATTTATTCACCGTTTCATTCTCGTCCGACTGCACAGTATTAATTTTCCAATAGTTTGTCTTTGGAATTGAAAATGACAATGCGATCTTGAATGAAACATGTGCATCGGCAGATACAACTATAGTATCAATATCAGCAAGAAGCACATTCTGAGTACATTGACTGGTCACCAGAAGCATATCATCATGGCACCCTGAGTGGAAAGGGTATCGTTTTTATTTATTTATTTATTTAACGTGATTTTACGGTTATACATTAGACAACCTTTGATCACATGTTTTAACTTCATATTTAGAAAATAAAAAGAAAGAAAGAACAAGAAAAGATAAAATAAGATGGATACAGAAAAGGAAAGGGTAACAATTATCCGATAGGTGAGTAAGTCTCCACACATCTACAAGTCGAATTCCTCTAACAGTGTGTGCAATGACCGGTGGTCCCCCTCACTCCCCACTGAGTGATTAGATATACTGCTCCTGTCTTAGAGGGGTCCCACAATCTCCTTAAAATCACCACCCAGCAGTATATTGTTTTGGCCCATTGTCTGAAGGAATTGGGCAAGGGGTCTGAAAAAGGAACCATCTCTGCTGTTCGGAGCATAAATATTGCCTATCCCAAGCACAGAGTCTTGTATTTTTGTAGTTACATAGACAATCCAAGCTCCACTGTCTTTGCTAGTAGAAAGAACATACCGAGGCAGACCCTTTCTAATTAAAATACAGACCCCTCTCAAGTTAGTGCAATAGGAGGAGGAGTAGACTGAGACGACCCATCCTCTGCTCAGTTTGTCCACATTAGTGTCCGTTAGGAAGGTCTTTTTTAGAAGACCCAAATCCCCCTTTAATCCATAGAGATGACTCAGCACTCTTTTTTGCTTGTCGGGGTCATTTACACCGTTAATGTTCCAGGACATTACTTTCAAACTTTGCTTACTGGAACCAAACATACTAATTACGTTATTCACCCAGTCATAAACGTAACACAACAAAGACTAGGACAAAGACAGACAAAGAAAATTCACTAAAATACTGACAAACTTCCTGTAGCCACACCAGGCCACAGAGAGCTTCAAAACTTTGTTTGCACTCCAATTAGACCTAAAAGAAGCCCACCTCTAAACAGGAAAAGGCATATGTGCTAGAAACGACGTTCCTCAAGTAGAATGCAGTACAAGTATGTAAATCAATCTGGCTTAATACAGGAAGTATTATGTGAGACAGGAGCTACAGAAATCACCTGATAGGCTGCATAGTCTGGCCACACATAAAGATATCCTATCTTGCAGTCAATGGTCCCAGCATGACATCAAACTGGCCCTAGAGGTCATGTGAAATTCCATTTTGCCAACGTGAGCACACTAACCATGTGCCATAGTGAATTGGTTTGGATAGCCTCCATTGGCACTGTGATAATGCATTGTAGAAGAGCAGATTACATGATCTCTAGTGCCCGCCACCTCACCTCCGTCATACTGGAAGCAAAGCAGGAAGACTCTGTGCATGGCACCAGATATCATTCCAAAACGATCTCAGAGACAAACCAGGGCTGCAAATCAGAAACGCTGCAGAGAACAGCTTCCTGCGAGGAACAAATAATATCTGATGAACTAAGACTAAGGATGACACAGCAAGACCTAATTGGAAAGTACAAAGGGAGTTAACGAGGACAAGCTATGAACGAAGGGCACATTTCTCTGAGATTAAGCAGAAGCAAAAACATCTGCAGGTGCCAAGTATTGGACAATCAAGAGTGCAGAAAGCAAAAGTAAGACAGAGCGACCAAGTCTCCAGAGGACACGAGGAGTAATAGCACCCAGCACAATTAAATCAAATAGCACTAAATAACAGCTCAAAATGGACATATTCATGATTTACTGACACATGGTGCAAGGCTCGAAAACAATGTCTATTCATTAAGCCTCACACAAAGACAGTGGTGTATGCTGACTCCCTTAAAAATCCCAGAGAAGAAAACAAAGGAGAAGCCTTGGCTCATGTTGTAGCTGATATGATATTATGGGTTATTTATAACGCGCTTCATACCCAGAGGTTTCTAAGCGCTGACCCGGGAATCGAATCTGTGTTGCTCCATGTTATCTTGCTTCCAAGGGGAGCACGTTGCCGCTGAGCTATCCTCCCGAGACCCTATCTTCCCAAGACCGATGAGAGATGGTGGGCTAATTGTTGGGCAGTGGTCTGATGTTGTTCTCTCCGCCTTGGTTTCGTTCTATACACGTACTGCTCAAGAGCCAAAAGTCCAAGGTTAGGAGAGTATGCCAACCAATCCTGAGTGGCTATGTAGCAACATGCTATACAATGTTGTAGAAGCCAGTCCGCTGTTCTTTTTTTATAATCAGTATTATACATATTTCGAAGCATGCCCATTAGATAAGGGGCAGCCACTCATGTTATTAACACTTATACATATTATAGGTACATATGTTTCCGTAACCAATCCCTCCCCTCGATAGGTTTTACTGTTTGCCATGTAGGATGACATAGGATGACGTCCCCTACCTCTTTCTCCACCTGTGTTATCCCCAGGGCTCCAACCTCTCCCCCTGGCTCTTTAACACTTTCCTTGCTCCACTAGCACTCCTCATTCCCACCTTCTCCCCTAACTTTCAATGCTATGCAGACTACACACAACTCTTCTTCAAACTTCCCACTGACCCTCTTGCTTCTTCCATCATCCCGAACTGCCTTTCTGCCATCCAATCCTGGTACACTTTCAACGTTCTCTATCTCAATGCCAGCAGGCCTGAGATCCTTCCTATTGGGACGTGTGCTCCCTCTTTCTTCCCCTCGCTCTGGCCATCCTATATGGGCTCTCCCCTTCTCCTTCATCTGAAGCCAGAAACCTTGGAGTCATCTTTGGCTCCTCTCTCTCCTTCCTCCCTCACATTCAGGACATTGCCAAGAAGTCCTACTTTAAACTCTTCCTTCTCAAAGCAAATTCTCCCTTATCTCACGTTCCCCCAGTGTCACTAGAGCTCTGGTCCTCTCTGGGCTAGACTGCTGCAATAGCCTTCTCTTGAATCTACCTTCTTCCTCCCTACGACCCCCCCAGATAATCCAAAATAGGGCAGCAGGACTTATCCTTGGCCTCAAGTCCAGGAACCACATATATCCTGCTCTAAAAACTCTTCACTGGCTCCAGGTTGCTGCAAGGATCCATTTCAAATCCCTTTGCATCATCCATAAGGCTGTCCGGGGCTGAGGACCACACTATCTGCAACTTGCTCTTACTAAATACCTCCCTCTAGACCTCTACATTCCTCTGGTACCAACTCTCTGTGTAGCAAGCATTTCACTAAACAGAGGGCTGATTGCCGATCCCTTTCCTCAACTGGCTTCCTCTTATGGAACAGTCTCCCCCTCCCTCTTCGTCCTGAGCCGTATTTTCCTTATATTCCGGAAGCTCCTCAAGACTGTGCACATCTTCTCCTCCTTCCCTTCTTCCCTCCTCTGCTAATCCCACAGTTGCTGTGATTGATGCCAGGGGCCCTTATGTGTCTTTGGGTCCAGGCCTCCACACCCAATCGCTTTCAGCCTTTGCCTGCCCACAGCAATTGCTGTGGCAGCCACTGGCCTACGCCACTGTAGGCCTGCACTTACCTATTTATTTTCAGCTATAAGCTCCCTAGCACTTCCTACAATGGGCACTTACATCCGCTGCTCACTCACGAGCACGGGCACTCAAGCACGTACCCCCGCTCCTTCTTCCCCTCTACTCTCTCTGCTCTTGCACGCTCTGAATCCTCCCAAGGTCTAGTAGGTCCGTCTTATCTTCCTGCGTATTCATTGTTTTCAATTCCTTGTTCCCTCCCTGTTGCCCTGTGGTCGCATTGAAACACAATTTTCTTGTTGTATAAGCGCCTAACAAATGCACAATAAATAAATAAAATAAAGAGCTGCCTATTAAGATGAATGTCCTGTCACGTGTATTGTATTTATTTATCTCCCTCCCAACTTCGCTCCCAGAGACATTTTTCAAAAACCTGAATGTCGTGGTGTCCAAATTTATTTGGCTGGGGAAGCAATCCAGGATGAAGAGAACAACCTTAACACTGCCTAGAGATTTTGGAGGATTTGGGTTGCCAGATTTTCAACTCTATTATAAGGCAGCCCAGTTGTGTGTACTTTTAGAACATATGAGGAATGAAATGGGCACCTATTGGACATTCTTGGAAGACCATTCACCCACCCCAAGAAAGTCAGGGACCTATTATGGTCCCTGATAAAGGCAATCCCTGACAAGGTAAAGACCCACCCATCTCTGGGGGTATTGTGGTCATTGTGGAAGGGGCAGGGGTCCACATGAGCCGCTTTTTTCCTGGCTGTCTCCGATGAGCTTGGTTTGTGAGGCACCACTGGACTAGAGCATACATGGGTTTCCGAAACACACAGGCATGGTCCGATAGGGGTCTGGGGAGGGCGGAAAAACTATGTTTCGGAGGAGCTATTTAAGGATTATGAGACAGTGGCAGAAATGTTGGGGAAAGAGGTACTGATTGTATTTGAATACCTAAGGCCCAAGAGTATGTTGGCGGAAGCTAGATGGAGCACTGAGCTGTCACAACCCCTTACTACCTTTGAACAAACCATCAATGGTGCAAGCTCTAGGAACGGGATACTGTCAAAACTATACAGGGTGTTGGTGACAGCAGATTTAACAGGGAGGCAAAATTGCAAGGAGTATTGGGCCAAGGTAACTGGGACCAAAATTTCAGAAGACCCCTAGGGAAAAATGGATAGGATTATGTTCCATGGGAATCTCTTCACCTTGACGATGGAACACAATTTCAAAATGCCAGACTGCTGGCACCTGCCTCCCCTGAATCCCCCTAAAATGTATAGCGGAGTGTCGCCACTCTGCCCGAGGGAATCTGGTTCCATGTATCACATGTGGTGGGCATGCCCAAGAATTCAGGTGTACTGGTTGGTGGTCCTCAGTTGGATAAAGGAAATAACGGGGTTAACTCTCAGCCTGGATCTGCTACCAATGTTGCTGCGTGTCCTGGGGGCAGGGGCGTTTCACATTGAGCCAATGAAAAGAAATCAGTAGACACAATTGTATTCATCTCTTTATTACACAAGCACATCAGCGTTCCATAGCAAAACAACAATAGATCCAAGAGACGCAGCATTCTGAAGTGTTTAGACTGGGGTAGCCGGTTTTCTCTGCTTGTGTTCACAGGTCGAAAGAGCCTGTGGTGAGAAAGAGTGGCTGACATATGAGGGTCTCAGTGGGTTTCTTAGGGATATCCAGATGTGAAACACAGCAGGGCAACAATATAGAACAAACTGATGGGCTTTCCTGGGTATACCTAGATGTGCAATATAGGAACAACTCAATGTACCTCCTTAGGGGTACTTAGCTGTGCACCCAATAGAGCAAGGCACTTTCTTAACAATACCGAGATATGAATCACAGTAAAGCAAAATACAGAACAATGCAATGCACTGTATTGGGAATACTGGTATGGGAAACGGTGGGGCACAGTATACAGCGGTATCCAGTGATAACATCGGCCGTCACCTCGAGCCAATCATGGTTTTTGCCATTGCATGCTGGGACTCTATATGTACAATTTGGAAACTCAAAACGGCAGGTCCCAGCATGAAATGTGAAAAATCACGACCTGCTCAACGTGTCCGCGTATGGAACTGGCCAACTTGGCAGGGATGATAGGACATATGTTTACCTCAGTGGCCCAAACGGATCCAAGTGTGACACCATCCAACTGGATCGCTAACACACCCAGGAAGTCTGTGGAAAGAGACCCCAAATATCACCGAAAAGGTTTAATCTATTCAAATTGCTCCTAAAATGTTTCCAGTAACCCTGAAACATCAACTAGTCCCACCCAGCTGGAATAAAAACAACTCAGATATGCTGGTGATACGGGTTACTTTGCAGTTTTAGAAATTATGGGCTGTCAAATATACTTTCATTGATCTTGGTGTCCCACTTATAGGTGTGCTATGTTGGCTTTACGAAAGGTTCCTGCATTTTGTTTGTAAAATCGGGGCACCCTATTTTTGGGCAACCTGGCCCAGATGCTTGAGAACACAGATCGATGTGAGCAGAAAACCCGGAACGGAACCAGTTTTCATTCAGGGCCGGGGCTGCTCTGCAGCTGCCAAGCTCTATGATCCAAAGGTATTCATCTTCCGGTGTCAAAGTGGCATCTCCCGAGAGCCTCCACCCCGGCACATGAGAATGCTCACTTTGCCGTCCCCTGCAACAAACACAACAACGTTGTTACCCAAACCTTCTTGAAATTCTGAATATTAGTTTCCTGCTGATTAATTCCCTGAGTGATTAAGCGCTGGATTTTGTCTTGCTGAAATATTTTCCCTTTAATTCCTGCATGCCGGCTAATTAATTTGCTGGGTGAAAAGCCTTGATCGTGCATAAAATTTGTAACGTTAACAAGCTTATTACAAGCACGCAGGTTTGCTGTTAACGAGCCAGGTTTCAGAAGTGTCACAGTGCCAGGCCTAGCCCTGGCAGGGTGGGGTAACTGTGTGGCCAGATGGAGGCGGCCCATGCGTGATCTCAAAGTTCGGGCGCATTGCTGTCCTTCCTCTGAGCAGCACGCCTGCTGCACATGATATATTTACCATTTATAAACATGTCTATGACTATCAAGGGCGTCCTGGACCCAGGGCCCAGTCTCTTGGTGTTCTACACAGTAATGTGAGGTTTACAGTTGCCTTGACCTCCCAGCCACCAGAAAAGACTCCACATTTTTTCCAAACACCCTCAGAGGTTTGCACCTTCCTACCCCTCAGTTCCTCTTGTGCACCCATCCTGGGAAATTATAATTTCTTGAACTTTTCCACTCAGACCCTCTTGTACACGCATCCCGGTAAATTATAATGTATTGAACTCTTTCACTTAGATCGTCTTGCGTACCCATACTGGTAAATTATTATAATTTCTGGAACTCTTCCATCCAGATCGCCTTGTGTACCCATGATGGGAAATTATCACAACTTCGTCAACTCTTCAACTGAGATCCGGTTGCCTACCTATCCTAGAAAATTATGATAATTTCTTGAACTCTTCCACTCAAGATGTATACCCATCCTGGAAAATTATTATAATTTTTTTTAAATCTGATTGCTTAGCTGTCTTTGGAAATGATAATAATTTCTTGAACTCTTCCACTCAAGATGTATATCCCCCCTGGGAAATTATTAGAATTTTTTAACTCTTCTACTAAGATCCTCTTGCGTACTTATCCTAGGAAATTATTATCATTTCCTGAACTCTTTCACTAAGATCCATTTGCGTACCCATCCTGATAAATGATCTTCCACTGAGATTCTCTTGCGTTGCTTTCCTAGGAAATGATGATCATTTCTTGAACTCTTCTACTCAAGATGTATATCCACCCTGGGAAATTATTAGAATTCTTTAACTCTTCTACTGAGGTCCTCTTGCGTACTTATCCTAGGAAATTATTATCATTTCCTGAACTCTTTCACTAAGATCCATTTGCCTACCCATCCTGATAAATAATGTTCCGCTGAGATTCTCTTGCGTTGCTTTCCTAGGGAATTATGATCATTTCTTGAACTCTTCTACTCAGGCCCTCTTGCGTTCAGGGAAAATATGATTATTTCCTTAACTCTTCCACTGAGATCCTAGGAAACTATTATAATTTCTTGAAGTCTTTCACTTAGATCCTCGTGCGAAACCCATTTGAGGGAAATTATAATTTGTTGCACTCTTTCACTCAGATCCTCTGGTGTATCCATTCTGGGAAATTATTATATTTTCTTGAACTCTTCCACTGTGATCCTCATGCATAGGGATTTTAGGAAATTATAATCATTTTCTGAACTCTTCCACTCAGACCCTCTTGCGTACCCCTTTTGAGAAATTATTATAATTTCTTTAACTCTTTCACTCTGTCACTTAAATCCTCTTGTGTACCCATACTGGGAAATTATTCTAATTTCTTAAACTCTTGTATACCCACAATATAAAATGTATTATAATTTCTTGAACTCCTACCCAAAGATCCTCTTGTGTACCCACCCTACAATCTCTATATATAAAACGCTTAGGCATGTTTCCATACTCAGCTGATGCACTTTATCAGTGTTAGGTTGCCCTCTGCTGTTCAACTCTCAAAGTGCACCTCTGTGTGCCCTTGCAATTCAACAACAGCTATCATTTTACCAAACAGAATGAGCACGGTTCTGCAGGGTCATAGAATAATTTCAAGTTACTTCTTTCCATCCCCACTTCTCTTCACACAGGGCACGGCGGTTCCAGTGTCAATAACCAGTTAATTACCGGCTCAATATTTCAGTCTCTAAAGAGCAAAACGCTGTGGGACGAATGACACCTCACAAGCTAAAACTGAAATGAGGGGCTGTAATTATGCCACTACGAAATCTTATGCCATTACAGGGTCTCAGTAATGGAACAAGGTTGACAATTATGTGTCTACAAAGACATATTATAGAGGCCTGTGTAGTCAATGGAACTTAGATACTGTTTTTATACCACGCACACCTCTCATTCCATCTGATACAAATATGCCTTTCAAATTCAAAAGAAGACAGTTTCCTTTACGTTTAGCCTTTTCAATGAACATTAATAAGTCACATGGACCTACACCTCCTTCCTGGAAGCAATCAGTGACGACCATTAATAAGTCACAGGGACCTATGCCCTGGAAGCGATCAGTGGTAATTCCAGTATTTACGGAAGGGGACAGAACTGACCCTAGGAATCACCGCCCGTTATTAACCTTTAAGATATGCTAGAACGGTGTATGTTATGCTGGGAATGGCTAGTAGTATTATATTTCTTTTAACCCTTCCATTCATATTTTCTTGTGTATGCATCCTAGGAAATTAGTACAATTTCTTGAACTCCTCCACTAACATTCCCAATTACATTGTGTGATGCAAGCTCATTCCTGCTTTTTCTTTTCATAAAGGGAGTTGTAGTCCTGGATTGCCCCACTATGCTCCCGGGGCTTCAAGTCCCAGAATGCCAAGAAAAATATAACAGAAATGGACTAAAATCTCTCGAAAGTAATGGGGCATGTTAGCGCACATGGAAAACCAATCCACACCCATCTATTCTGTTAGTGATCTTTACCTACAACACGTGTAGAGAAGTGTTTGGCAGAAAGGGACAAGTTGAGAATTAGCGCCCTGACTAGAGATAGATTTGTTATTGGCCTGCAGATGGGAGCTAGTTGTAGGCAGCCTGCCAAAGTTGCCTACGAAAGAAGACTGGGATGAGGGGTGGTTTGCTTCCTAGTGAAGTGGGAGAATGGAAGAACAGGCTCCCGTCCTTCACCTCTCGCGCTTGGCCTAGAGGGTCACGGCCCAGACACCCGCCGCGAGAAGAGTTTGTCCATTTACCAGACGACCAGGTACCCTGGTACAGGAACATACGGATGTGTCCACCTGCCTGCCCAGCAGCCCGCACTGGCCATGCCGACACCTGCGGCTCGGATCAGCTAGACTAAAAACCACACGTCGTTAGAGATGCCATGACGACCTAGACAACGGGAAGCACATCTGTATAAATATACCCACTTAACATTTCCACACCAATCTACACGAAGAACATACTCAGTGCTCTGACGTAGGCGACAGGCATATTCACGGACGTGCATCTTTATTATTTTTACATAGGCTTTCAGAGTGCAGAAACGCAAGACGCATCATGAACTCATCTATAACGCTTGCTCACGCTTCCCTTGAAACCCGTTACCACCATGAGAGGTATAATGGAAACACGATATTGGTCATGGAAATATATGCCACTATAATCTAAAGCACCCATGCACGAAATGGATCACTTATGCACCAGGCCCAAGTAGGCCTCAAGCAAGAGTTCCGTGGACATTAACAAAGCAAAAGTCAGGTTGCTGATCCTGCAGAAAGAACCCGATGGAGCAACCAGCCAAGGTCGCAATGTTGCAAGCCCACATCCAAGAACAAATCATCAAAGGCACGATGTTGCAACCTCGCACTCCGCGTACCAACGTTAAAGTCATATCTACAAATTAAACCAGACACACAGTGGAAAAACAATATTAATTGTGCAGAATTCTGCCTCAAACACGGTCCCGCCTCACGTGACCAAGCCGAACCTGACGAGATGCCAAAACCCAGGAGAGAAAGGGCGTCTGGGTCCCTCACTACGAGACACAGGCCGGGACACTTGAAAGGCTCAATGGACACCTGCTACAGTGGGAACGGTCAGCTCCCACCTATGAATAAATCCTCACATTGTCTGCATGTACCCATATTGAAACATTGTTGCAAACACGGGTACACCGAGAGCTGGGAACAACGGTGGTCCCAGGCTGGGGAGCTCACGGATGCACCAATCAGAACATGGGGCTCTTATCTCAGACGTCAGTAACATTAGCCAATCCTCAGGGGTCTTCATGTAACAATTCTTATGTATCTAATTGAAGGGACAACCCAGATATACCACCTGACTACACCTTGACCACTAATATCATTCTCTATATGTGTACTATACTAACCCTACCACTCGAGCAACCAATTAAGAGTGGCGATAGGTTTTTTGTTAACTTTCTGAAGTGACGCAAGTAGCGCGTCATAATGTAGTAAAAAGGGCCTGCGAGCCCCACGATTATGTGTGTGTCAGGACGGACGCGTACGCTCCTTGACCCATCCCTGCCGTTTTGTATAAATAAACAGCAGAGTCGCCTTGCTCCTTGTGTGTGTCTCATACTCTATCTCATCTGGGATATACGGGAGGAGTTGGGGCCTCCCTGCCCGGAGGTCTGCGGACGGCCCGGCCGACCCCGGCAGAATTTCCCCCCGACAAGTTGGAGGCACTGCTGAGATCTGTTTAAGATCAACTTTTATTTTTAGTTTTCCAGGCACTCCCGTTGCGAGGAGGCCCGGCGGCGCGGCCCCCTCTGCCGTTGCCCCCTTCTGAGGACTACAGGACCATCGCGGAGCCGCGAGAAGACCGGACAGCGCAATCCGGATATTGGCCCTCGGGAGCCGGTTGAGAAGTATCCCGCCCGCGGTCGGCGAGTGTCCAGACGTGGTCCAGACGAGGGGAGGTGGCGAGCCGCTTGGAGGGTGCACGCAGTCGAGCGGCCCTGCATCGAGAGAACTTGGGGAGCATGACACGCACAACAAGCAATGCGAAATTGTGAGGGAGGGGGAGGAAGTAAATAAGGGAGGGGGGAGGTATTGTAGAGATGTGCGGCGAAGGTTTAACTGAGTGTTGCAAATGGAATGAATGGTAGCGAAACGAGTGCGAGAACAGTGGGCTAACGTTACGCGAAAGAGGGGGGCGGGGCACGAAAACATCACGTGCAGCCGCTCGTAACAAGTGAGCTAACGTTACGCGAAAGAGGGGGGCGGGGCACGAAAACATCACGTGCAGCCGCTCGTAAGACACTGATGGTCTAAATTGCGACTAAGTGTGAGGGTGGGTGTGTGTGGTTTCCTACGACTTGACATTTATTGATCAATGAGTAGATGAGGTTCCCTATTGTTCGAGCAAGAAACTCGATAGGTAGATGACGTTTCCCTGTGGCCGGTAGCTAGTCACATAGTTGCCCAAAACGGAAGATAATTGGCTGGTTAAGCCCTCCTGTTGAGGGGCGTATCACACGCGAGGCGACGCAGCGTGCGCAGTCCGGTTATAATATTGATGAGATTACCTTGTTCCAGGAGAGACAGGAAGACAGCTGTAGGGTTAGCGGGGTAGATTGTAAGTGTATTTTGAACTTAAAAAACCATAACAAGAATATACCAGTAGCTCGAAGAAATCGGTGACGTCACCAGTAGGGATTTAATAGGATATAGCGAGCACAAGGAATTTTGGGTTTGAGAGTGGTGGGGAAGAGAAGCATGATAAAGGAGCTGGTACGGAGATAAACTATAAACCAGTGGATCGAAAAGAAAAAAAAAGGGGAAAGGGGCGTGGCTGCGCACGGAGAACGCCGGCCACGGCAAGTGTAAACGGGGGAGGAGAACGGAGAAACAGGACGACTGTATAAGATCATCGTAAGGGGTACGCAGCCGCAGGGGGCTGCGTGCGCTTCGGCCGCAGGGGGCCGTAGGGGAAGGAATATAATATAACATCATATCTATTATTATTGCATAATTTGTCAGAGGATTATCGTAAGTCCCCACACTTGCGGGGCGAGGTAAGCAATACAAGGTTGTATATTGTAAACTGCTAAGTAAGGGGAAGGGTAACACGGGGAGTGAAATTATGTCATACGGGAGAGGGTCGGGAGGGTGGGGGAACACCCTCACTACCCCACTACAGCACATATGCACCACACTGCCACCACATAGGGAGAAGTTAATTAAGTACAGCATAGAGTGGACCCAGGGGACAGACAATAAAATGTTAACACCATGGCCGCCTAATGGCAGTTTCGATCCATATGCCCAACATTCACTACTAAACCATCTGCACAATACATACAAGGGGAAGAAGTTGGCAAACCATGTGGAGGTGTTTAACTTATGGAGGATGTTCCAGGGGTCCCGACCAGGACCAAATGGAATGTTCACTATGGGGGAAACACCGGAAGAAGAGGAGATTAAGAAAGAAGGAACGGGGGGGGAAAAGGAGTGCGAAAGCACAAAGAATACGGGGATCGAAAGACAGGGAGGAGAAAAGATTAATAAATCAGACGACATAAAAAAGGAACCGAGCAATGAGATAGCCATAACACCGGGTGTGAAAACAGAGGGAGGAGGGTTGTACCCTTTAAGAGAATTAGGAGAAATAGCAGGACAGTTAAGGGCGGCTGAAGGATACTCAAACCCGGCATACAGCCCTCCACCATATGTGGCTCATGGGAAGATACCAATGGGGGACAGGAGGATTAGAGAAGAGCAGACTGTAGAGATAGGAAACGATGAGTGGATAGCTGCACAGATATTGTTGAAATTACGAGGCTCACTAACTGGAGAAGAAAGGGAGGCGGTAAAGAGAACAAACGAGGATAATGCCAGAGAGAGTGAAATGAGGGGAGAGGAGCTACTACGGCAGAAGGAAGAGATTTTGGAGGGAAGATTAGCAGAACTAAGGGATGAGCAGAATGAACTGGTTAAACAACTTGAGCGGGAGGAAAGAGAGAGAGTGAGGAAAAGGAAAGAAGGTAAGGACGAATTGGAAAAATTAAGGGAACGAAGTGAGGAGCAAAAGAGAGAAGCTGAAAGGGTAAAAGGAGCAGCAGATAGGATATCAAGAGTAGTGCTGAGAGAGAAGAAGGAAGAAGAAGAAAAGGAGAAAGAAATGGAAATATGGAGGAGGAGGATAATATCAGAGGCAACTAAGAAATATGAAGAGGGGAAGGTAATAGAGAGTATAGTAGAAAGAGAAAGGGTGAAATGGGAAAGGAAGAAAGAGGATGAAAGGATATTGGAACAGATGAGCAACGAAGTAATGGAGGAGTTGAAAAGGAAAAGGGAGGAAAATAGTAAGGAAATGGAGGAGAGGAGTGAAGGAGGAATTGAAGAGAGGGGTTGGGAGAGTGAAAAATGGGGAGATGTATATAAGAATAGAGAGGTAGCAACAACATCAGCACTAAGGGGAACAGTTGGTAACAACGGAAAGGGAGAAAGAGACCTAATAGACTTAAAAACAGTAACAATAAAAGGAAAAAAGGCAGAGTGGGGGGTGCCATTTATGAATGATTTTTGCAGTGAGGAGGAAGGAGAAGTGGAGAAGGATGGAAGGAAGAGTGAAAGGGAAAGCTTAGATAAACTATACCTCACTAGAACAAACATAGATTCGCCCTGGATGAGTAGAAGATGGGAGGAGCTGGAGAGAAGTAAGGAGGAAGTGAAAAGAATAAGGGAAACACAAACCAATGAAACCACGCCACCCACATCACCATCGCACCCTCACACGTCACGCCCTACATGTTCAACTACCGCGCGCTCTCTGCACAGAATAAAGCTCGCGCCCTTCATGAATGAACTTACACCTTATGCATGTCGGCTTAGGGACCTCCCTAGTCGCAGGCAAGACAGACAAATAAACATACCTATATTGAACACAGGAAATGATGGAAAAAGGGGAAAGGAAGAAGAGGGAGGTAGGAGCAGAGGTAGTAAGGAAGAATTTGAAGTAGTAAAAGAAATGGGGGAAGAGGAGGGGTGTGAAGACTCAACATTATGGAGCGTAAAGGGTGACGCAAGACAGAATTTAATGCCACTGCTAGAGAGAGGAGGGGCTAGACCACAGTATGTACCTTGGAAACATACGGATAAGGAAAATATAAAATGTAGGCTCCCATCACTAAGTGGAGGTGCGGGTAAGTGGATATATGAAATGGAAAAACACACCGCAGGACAGAAACTAGCAGTAGGAGACGTGAAGGGCCTGTTAATATCAATATTAGGGGATAGAGCGGATGACATTTGGAAAAGAGCGGGATTCCATGGGGTAACAATAACGAACACATCGCATGATGGGGCACCATTTGCAAACTGCAGACATGCGCTATGGCAGGCACTGAGAGTACAGTACCCAGACACATCAGACATAGGAGCCATTACTTCCCGTAAGATGGGTGAAAATGAGGATCCTGTTGATTATATCCAGGATATTCAAGAGAAGTGGCGCATGGAAACTAGAGAACAATGGGACAAAACACCAGCCATATTTTATCATATACTAGTACAAGGGCTCCCAGAAGGAGTTCAAAAACAACTAAAGAAAGTAGTGGGGATGGAAGCAAAACCATGGCCAGAAATACAACTGACTATAGTACATCACTGCAGAACATGGCAAGGAAAAATGAAACAAAAGGAAGAGGATAGGAAAACAGAAGAGGCCAAATTAGTACAGAAAAAACTTACTAAATACACAATGGAAGGGGCACTAATAACTACGCCCACACCAATGGCCCAAAGCCCAACGCAAGTAGTGGCTGCACAAGATCCCGCACAAATAACGCCTCCACAAGGTGTAATACAGCAAGTGCCGCCTCTGCAATTACACGCACCAAACATGGGAGGAGGGTACCCAATGCAAGGAACTGGGTATTATAGTTATAACAGAGGGAGAGGAGGGTTTATGAGGGGGAGAGGATATGGATATAATACCCAACAACAGGCTGGGGGACTAAGAAATAACTACCCCACAGGGCAACCCGTATACCAGGACAACACAGGGAGCTTCCCATGGCAAAACAGGGAACCACCCGTGTGTTGGAGCTGCGGACTATTAGGACACATGTCACGTACATGTAGGGTCAGGCCAGGAACACCAGCATGGAATGAACAAGCACAACCTAGGACATTACAAGAACAGCAGGGCATACAACAACAGCAGACGTCACAAAAAGGGAGTGACCCACAACAACAAATAACACAGTACCTGCCACCGCCACAACAACAAGTAGCGTTAATACAACCACCACCCCAAAATGAACGAACACAATTGGGTGGGGTGACGGTGTTGGGACACAACCCTTACACAGGGAATGGCCAATCATTGTACCCCCAATAGGCCAGCCCACAGACGGCCTTGGTGTGTCCCATCCTGTCAGTAACACCTAATAGTGCGGAGGAACCACGCATAGAGGTAACGATAGGTGACAAAAAATTATCATTTCTTGTTGACACCGGGGCAACCCGGTCTTGCATAAGGGAAGGTAAATTTAAGATGTCAGGCGAAGCCATGAACACCCAAGGATTTTCTGGGGCTAAAGGGTTGGTTCCATTTACTGATAATGTTCCCTTATCTATTGGAGATTATGATCTGTCAGTTCCACTCTTGTATTATAGTGCCTCACCAGTAAATATACTGGGGAGGGACATAATGAACAGGTTGAACATGACGATCTCCTTTACAGAGGATGGCATAATTTGCTCTACTCCAGGGATTAACATGCTCGCAGCACGACAGATTTTGCAAGCATACTGTGGACAGACAGCGATTAGGGCGGAGCCAGTAGATGGCGAGATATTCCAATATGGCACTGACATGGCATTTGCATGGATGCCAGGGATAGAAGGGAAAATATGGAGGAGACCAGCAGCCTATCTATTCCGACCAGAAACACCCGTTAATGAACTAGAAGGGAAGGTGTTTGTAGTGGACATTGAGAGCATTATTGCAACAGCTGATTATGTTGCTGTGCACGCCCAAGATAAAGAAGGGAGAGCATGGAGGGCGGTGATAGCACTAGCAGAAGGATGTAGGCTGACCCAGGTGTCAGATGAAGAGCTGTTCTCAGAAGAAAAGGAAGAAAATGAAATGGTGTTCATGATGAGTGTAGAAATATGGCTAAGAGTGGCTCACAGACAAGTAGCACAGAAAATTGCAATGGCACTTGAGGCACCCGCAGGCACCCCAGTCCCATTTTTTAAGGAGGATATGTCAAAGGTGCCCAAATCATTATGGACTATTAGCCCTTATGACGTGGGATGCATAAAAAGCATAGGGGGTGTAAGGATAAAATTGAAAAAAGGTGCCATACTACCAAGAGTGAAACAGTACCCATTGTCAAAAGAGGCAGATGAGGGAATATATGAAACCATAACGGCCCTTATAAACAATGGCATATTGGTCCCCTCAGAATCACCATGTAACACAGCTGTGTACCCGGTGCGCAAGGCTAAAGGGGGGTCTTGGCGCTTCATACAGGACCTCAGACCCTTGAACAACATAGTAGAAGCAGAGTATCCAGTAACAGCAAACCCGGCCACAATATTGTGTGGCATTCCAGCAGAAGCATCACGATTTACAGTGATTGACCTTAAAAATGCTTTCTTCTCAATACCATTACACCCAGACTCACAAGATTTGACAAGCTTCACTTACCGAAATACAAAGTGGAAACATACCAGATTACCACAGGGGTATTGTGAATCACCCTCAATTTTTAATAGAGTAATACAGATGGATTTGGGTAACGTTGAGGTGGAAAGCACAGTGTTACAGTATGTGGATGACATAATAATTTGTAGTACAAACGAAAGCAAATGTAGAGAGGACTCCTTAAAAATGTTGACGATACTGGCAGAAAAGGGGTACAAGGTAGACATGGAAAAGATACAATACTGTCAGGAACAGGTACTTTACATTGGTCAACTGATATCCCAACATGGAAGAAGGATTGCACCACAAAGAGCACAGGCCATCTCAAGCACTCCCGTGCCACAGACTGTGAGAGAACTGCAGCAATTTCTGGGGCTGTGCAACTACTGTAGAGCATGGGTATTTGATTACAGCTCATACATAGGACCCCTGCTTGAGGGTTTGAAGGAAGCAAATAAAGGGGAGAAAAAGTTGGGATGGACTATGGAAATGAGGGAGGCATTTGACGAATTAAAAGACGCGATATCAACTGCTCCAGTACTTGCATCCCCAGACTATGAGCGGCGCTTCTTTATATTTTCACATTGCGACTCAGCAGTGATGAAAGCAGTATTGGCCCAAAAAACTAGCATGGGCTATAAACCAGTAGCATTTTACAGCGGTCACTTAGACCCTATAATGTTAGGCCACTTCTCTTGTGAACAAGGTCTTGCTGCAGCTGCTTTTGCAGTAGAAAAAGCATCAGCAATAACTATGGGGTGTCCAACTACACTATTTGTGGAACATGCACTATTTGCGATATTGAATAAACCTAAGTCCACATTAACGACACAGAGGGCATCAGGTTATGAGATTATTTTGTCTAAAGCTGAACTGGCAATTGTTAGATGTAGCACGGTTAACCCTGCAAGGTTCCTAGCAGAAGTAATTGAAGAGGGAGATTACGCCCACGACTGCACCCAAGTAACTGAAATATACTCATGTACTAGGAAAGTTGAAGAAAACGCACTAGAGGGAGGTGAGCTTTTGTTTATTGATGGGTCATCAACTATTGATCAAGGAGATGGGATACGAAGGACTGGGGCAGCAGTAGTAAAAATGATGGAGGCGCCGGTGTGTGTGGCTATGAAGTGTGTACAATTACCACAGCATTACTCTGCTCAAGCGGCGGAACTCGTTGCACTCATATTGGCATTAAAGGAAAGTTTTAATAAAAGAGTAACTATATATTCCGACAGTGCATATGTTACATCCACTGTCCACTCAGGGCTATCAAAATGAAGAAGAAGAGGGTTTAGGAGAGCTGATGGCACTCCAGTACAACATGCCCTCTTGTTGGCTGAACTAATTGAAGTAATAAACGATCCCCAAGAACTAGCCCTAGTAAAATGCACCGCACACACCAATGGAGAAGACTACGTCTCAAAAGGAAATGCAGCAGCAGACGCACATGCGAAATATGCTGCATATTTTGGTGAGATATGGAACCCCACCGACTCACAGAGAGGGAGAGGGAGGGGAATAGCGAGGGAGATGTTAATAAGAGAAGGGTACACCCATCTCCCAGCCACACAGATTATGGAGCTACAAGCGGCTGCACCAATGGCCGAAAAAGAAGTATGGGTGAAAAGAGGATGCACAATGTCACCAACCGACGCACTATGGCGCCAGGGTGGCACTGGGAAAGTTGTAATACCGTTGGCACTGTTAAATACCGCCTTGAGCCAATTACATCACCCTGCCCATACAGGCAAGGAAATAATTGCAGCACGAATTAGAGAAGATTGGTTTTGTCCCGAATTAACCTCCCATGTGTCAAATTTTATCAGCAATTGCCTCACATGTCAACAGTTTACGGCCGGTCATACTCTAAAAGTGATAAGAGGTACCATACCCCGGCCAGAAGGACCTTTTCGGCACCTTCACATTGACTATGTTGATATGATCAACATCTGTCAAGGCAATAGGTATATGATTGTAGTAGTATGCCCATTTTCTAGGTGGATTGAAGCAGGGCCCTGTTAACACCCTGATGCGTTTAGAGCAGCCAAATTCATAGTAAGGGAGGTCTTCCCCAGGTGGGGAGTGTGCGAGGTGTTAAGATCAGACAACGGGCCCCATTTCGCAAATGAAATGTTCCAGCATATCACATCCCTGCTGAACATTAAACACAAATTTGCATGTGCATACCATCCACAGGCTAATGGTGTATGTGAACGCCTGAATGGCCTATTGAAGGAGGCAATTGCTAAAATACAACACACAACAAAGAAAAGTTGGTTGTATTGCCTTCCGTTAGCATTGTTTGAACTCAGAAACAGGCCAGGGTCCGACCACCACCTCACCCCTCACGAAGTGGTTACTGGACGTCAAATGCGCCTTCCCCTAACACCAACGTCAAGGGCATTCACCGATAACGAAAGTTCAGCGAATGTGTTAGGAGATGAAATGTATCAATATGTGTCTTCTTTGATTACTAGTGTCGTGTTTGTGTCTCAACAGCTCGAGCGCACACGGGGCGGGTCTACCAGCAATCAAGAAAAAGACGAAAGTACGGAATTGGGAAAGGAGAACTCGTGCAAACTTGCCAAAGGTGACCACGTACTACTTCGCAATTTCAATAGAAGGTGGAACGAGAAGAGGTTCACTGGCCCCCATCTGGTAGAGGACGTATCAACAAGAGCAGTAAAACTAAAGGATAAGCGTGCCTGGAACCACCTACATGACGTAAAGATCTACAAACTGCAGACCCGCCCCAGCGCCAACGACAGGTCCATTGGAAGAACAGCAACAACATCGCCGACAGCGGAAGAAAGTTCCACCACAGACAACGACCCAATTGTTCCCTCGGAGACAATAACTAACGAAGAAGGGGGTGACCCCCATACTGCCCACCCCATGATCACTCGCTCAAAGAGTAAAAATACTTCCGCCATCTGAGCGCAAACCCCCCCATTGACTGCTAAGTACAGTTGTAACTAAAATTGAAGGACATTGCTTGCACCAATACACATGTAAACACGTGAATGTTCTCTTTTTCTCTCGCACATACAGGAACTGCGTAATATTGTATTGTTAAGAAAAGCTAATTAACAAATTCAGTGTGCAGGTGTAGATGGTGCTGCCAGACGATAACTACCCAGAAGAATTGTCACACCAATTTGTATACGAAATAAAGAGGCCAACATACTTAAAAAGGAGAAGGGTACGTGTATACTACACAGCCTTCCTCCTGGCCATAGAATATCACATGCCCCACCTCCACCCATACTTGCCAGTCCTAAGAGACCCATCACTTAGAATAGCGTGGGAGCAGCTCTTCGCCTGGGCACTGAATGACTACTTGATAGGGAGAGCTTAAAGGTAACAAAACTAACATCTAATAACCAGCACTTTTGAGAATTTTCAGGCGGGCAACTATAACGTCGCAAGAATAAGCTGCCAGGACCGCAGCAAGGTAAGAGCAAAATGCCGGTGAAATTAGCATATGTAATAAAAATAATAGGGATTTTTATGATCACCGGGTTCTTGGCTGCTTCTGTCTGGCAGTACAGCTATGCTATTGATTTTATTGCTGCACCCAAACTTAATATACCCCCGTCCCCTGCTGCAACAGGAGTTACGTCAGGTGGTAATAGTAATTTTGCACCCAAGCAAAATAGAGTTAAACGCAGCACATACTCAGACAATAAAGGTATTGATAATTATGTACAAGACTCAGCACACGTCACAAACAACATATGGTACCAACACATGACCCGCATTGGTAAGCAGACAACTGAGGATAGCTGTTACGTTTGCTCATTAATACCATACGCCATGAGCGCTTCACGAACATTTGTTGCCACAGAAATAGATGAAAAAACAGCACAGTGCATAATATATTTGGCCCTGTTCCAAACGAAAGGAAGATTTCAAGGAACAGTAGTGCACATGACATGGAAAACACGAGACTCATACCCATATGAAAACAACTTCCTCAAGACCTATCTGAGTTATCACAAGACCAGTTTACATGCTGAAGCATTCAGGTACATAACAAGTGGCCCTGCAAAAGGAGAAACAAAGAAGGTAACACTGCAGTATCTACCATGTGATTGGTACGCAACTGAAGTTCCGGGTAAACAAGGATGCTGGGAGAGGCCGCTACTGACGATAACAGGAAAGGTGTTCCTGGGCAACAGCTGGGAGATAGGAGTGATTGGCAGCAACATGGTAACAAAAGAAACTATCTCAACTATCGAGACACACAATCATCGATGTTGGACGACGTGGATCAAGTATGTACCAATGCTCACATGGGTAGAAGAAGATGAAGACCCGCAAACTATACTACCATTGACTGCGCCCAAAGTATGCTACCAGCATAAAGGAGAGGTGGACGTAGGATATAACACCAATTGTGCAAGCGTGATGGAGTTGCCTGAGGGGGGAGCGGGAACAGCAGTAATAATGGACCATTATTGGGCCTGTGGAGAAAAGGCATATCATACACTGCCTCCCCTGTGGAATGGTGTGTGCACAATGGTACACGTCAATGTACCATCACTAGTGGTACCTAAGAAGCATGTCGATGTGGCGAAATTCCCTAAAATGGATGAAGGGGATAAGAGAAGAAAGAGATCTGCACCACTCCAGAAGGAGCAAGGAAACAGGACCAACAGCAATGATACTGTCCTAAATAGGAGAAAAAGACAAGGAGAGCCATTGACAGGAAATTACCTGTGGGGAAGGTCGGAAACGGAACTAACATCAATACCGCCAGAACACAGACTATTCAGCAGAGCAGCAATGTTCTTCTCCTCAATAATACATCCGGGACTGCAGGCATACGCAAACGCAAAATGGCTCCAAATAACCAGGTGGGAACTAATGATGACCATCAATTCAACAGTAAATGGGTTCAACGCAATTAAAGAGGAGCTGCGAGCTGTAAGGATGGTAGCACTCCAGAACAGATATGTATTGGACCTCCTCACAGCAATGGAAGGAGGAGTTTGTGCAAAGATAGGACAATCTTGCTGCACGTTCATACCTGCCAACGATGCTGACAATGGTACACTGACAGAAGCAGTTTCACAATTGGCCCAGATGCACTCCAAAATGATGGACGAAAGTAACGGTGTAAACAAGGATAAGAGCTGGTTTTCACTATTATGGTCATGGATGCCATCTTGGCTGTCAGATGGACTGAAAATAATAGTGGGATGTGCTATTTTGGCTGGAGCTACCCTGATCATAATTAGATTTTGGAAGGCCCGGAAGGCACGCACGACTGACGAGTTGCTGGAAATGGTGGGAATGCACCCCTTAATGCCAGCAGATGACGGCCAGCATACAGGTGTGATAATACAAGAAAGGGAGAAGTTGCGCACCCAAATCATCACCAATCATCTAGACCCACCATCAGTGAAGATTGAGAACCCAAGGAACCCCAGGAGCTACATAGGAAGATGGGTATACTGTACTCCTGGAGGAACATGTGAATACATGTATTGGTCATTTGAAGATCATGTAAACCATTATGGACATCTCGGAGGGATAACTAAGATATGGAGGGTAAGAGGAGATAACGAGAAGGATATGTTTGTGGTCGACAGGTCGACCAGAGGGGGGACTGAAGTGGGAGAATGGAAGAACAGGCTCCCGTCCTTCACCTCTCGCGCTTGGCCTAGAGGGTCACGGCCCAGACACCCGCCGCGAGAAGAGTTTGTCCATTTACCAGACGACCAGGTACCCTGGTACAGGAACATACGGATGTGTCCACCTGCCTGCCCAGCAGCCCGCACTGGCCATGCCGACACCTGCGGCTCGGATCAGCTAGACTAAAAACCACACGTCGTTAGAGATGCCATGACGACCTAGACAACGGGAAGCACATCTGTATAAATATACCCACTTAACATTTCCACACCAATCTACACGAAGAACATACTCAGTGCTCTGACGTAGGCGACAGGCATATTCACGGACGTGCATCTTTATTATTTTTACATAGGCTTTCAGAGTGCAGAAACGCAAGACGCATCATGAACTCATCTATAACGCTTGCTCACGCTTCCCTTGAAACCCGTTACCACCATGAGAGGTATAATGGAAACACGATATTGGTCATGGAAATATATGCCACTATAATCTAAAGCACCCATGCACGAAATGGATCACTTATGCACCAGGCCCAAGTAGGCCTCAAGCAAGAGTTCCGTGGACATTAACAAAGCAAAAGTCAGGTTGCTGATCCTGCAGAAAGAACCCGATGGAGCAACCAGCCAAGGTCGCAATGTTGCAAGCCCACATCCAAGAACAAATCATCAAAGGCACGATGTTGCAACCTCGCACTCCGCGTACCAACGTTAAAGTCATATCTACAAATTAAACCAGACACACAGTGGAAAAACAATATTAATTGTGCAGAATTCTGCCTCAAACACGGTCCCGCCTCACGTGACCAAGCCGAACCTGACGAGATGCCAAAACCCAGGAGAGAAAGGGCGTCTGGGTCCCTCACTACGAGACACAGGCCGGGACACTTGAAAGGCTCAATGGACACCTGCTACAGTGGGAACGGTCAGCTCCCACCTATGAATAAATCCTCACATTGTCTGCATGTACCCATATTGAAACATTGTTGCAAACACGGGTACACCGAGAGCTGGGAACAACGGTGGTCCCAGGCTGGGGAGCTCACGGATGCACCAATCAGAACATGGGGCTCTTATCTCAGACGTCAGTAACATTAGCCAATCCTCAGGGGTCTTCATGTAACAATTCTTATGTATCTAATTGAAGGGACAACCCAGATATACCACCTGACTACACCTTGACCACTAATATCATTCTCTATATGTGTACTATACTAACCCTACCACTCGAGCAACCAATTAAGAGTGGCGATAGGTTTTTTGTTAACTTTCTGAAGTGACGCAAGTAGCGCGTCATAATGTAGTAAAAAGGGCCTGCGAGCCCCACGATTATGTGTGTGTCAGGACGGACGCGTACGCTCCTTGACCCATCCCTGCCGTTTTGTATAAATAAACAGCAGAGTCGCCTTGCTCCTTGTGTGTGTCTCATACTCTATCTCATCTGGGATATACGGGAGGAGTTGGGGCCTCCCTGCCCGGAGGTCTGCGGACGGCCCGGCCGACCCCGGCAGAATTTCCCCCCGACACTAGTGTCGGAATTGAAACAATGTTATGCCTCCTATCGCAACAATTGTATGTGTATTGGCCTACGCCAAGTTGTCTAAACATCATATGCGAACAAACTCTGCGGCAAGGTCTTGACCTTAGAGAAAGTAATGTAAGTCGCCATCTTGGATTAAGCCGCCATTTTAGGTTCTCTTGTAATGTGGAAGTCACCCTGAACATCAAAATGGAGGCCGAATGACATTCTGAGTAAGATCCTGGCCGTAGTGACCTCCGTACACATGAATAATTAATATGCCTGCAGGCCACTTGTCGGGGTCGCGGACTGAGACCTTGTCCTATTGTTGACCTATGTGTAAATGTACAACTATATCAGCGAAACTAATCAAAATGCAAATATTATAGGATTGACCTGGCAAGGAACCCATAAGCCCGAACCCTAGAATGGTTAACCCGCGAGGGGGTTGGCCAAGGGCTGGATAAAGAGTATAAATAGCCCAAGTATTCCAATGAACGCTCTAACTTACTAATGCATCGAACCTTCGTTGAAGTTCGTTACGTTACTCTGAGAGCCGAATAGCTATCCGTTTGTCAATTAACTTTGGTAACTGTTGTAGCTTTTAAATAAAGCACTTGTATGTTCTTTGTAACCTGTGTTGGTGTGTTTCTTTTTTGGGCTTCCCGGCCTCATATTATTTTTATGTTTTCACAGTTGGTGCCCGAATAGGGACCCTCAAGATTGATGCCAGATCATTGAAGGTTGACGCAGACTATCGAACCGGGATCGGACGGTGTGATACTGCGGGCCCGACCAAACGAGACGCGATACTTCGGCAGCGCTGCACGATCCGATCCTTGGACGATAGTCGTGTGGTCTGACACGGCATCTTGATGAGGGTCCATTTTTGAGGCGGGCAGATTTGTCGAAACCACCAAACACAAGGTAACATTCGTTAAGTAAGTTCTTTGGTAAACCGTACGGTCCTCCTTAGGTTTGGTCAGGTGCAGTCGTGACCCGGCTCTTAATTTAACCCTGACAATTTGAATTTGGCGTATTGTATCTGCAGACACAATTACTGACCAGGTAACACCAATTTTTTGTGAAATGCCTGGGAAATTGTCTAGCTGCTTTAGGGCTCTGTTCCGCAGCGATCGACAATCTTTGGAATTTAGCCGCCCGGCACCACAGGAGGGGTCGCCGGCATGTACTATGTACTGTAAGTATGGCATTGGAAGTATAGTATTTAATGATATTTGGCACAGACAAACCAGACATGCTTCCGAATTTCAGTGGCCAATCAATGGTAGTTTCGAGATCCCCCGTATTGAATACCTAGAATCGGTCTTGCTAAAAAAGAAGGCCAGACCTGCAGCATTTGATGTTTTGTAGAATTGGAAAAAAGAAGCGTTGCAGCAGCTTAAAAGTAGGGATAAACATGCACGCCGTCATAAAACAAATGCCGAAAAAGCGTTGTTATATGATAAAGAAAAACATTCGGAGTCAGTCAAAAATATGGATAGGGCTTTCTCACTAGGTATCCAGAAATGTATCCCTCTCTAAAGATTTCCATGTTTCTGAAGAATTTATTGAAAAATTGTTAAACGAACGCAGGCCTGGTGCCTCCGCGCCACCTCCGTATGATCCTCTCCCGGGTACTCTGCCCATTCCTGCTGTTATTCCTGCTGTTATTCCTGTTCCCCCTGTGCAACCTATTGTTCCTATTCCTCTAGTTGTTGTTCCTCCACCTATCGCACCACCCCTTTCTCCTACGCCGATCGTTGCACCCCCATTGAATTTGCCCACACCTTTGCTCCCGAGTGGTTCTGTATTGACTGAAGATGATTGGGGTGCGGGGTCGAAGATTGTCACTCGAAATACTGTTTCTACAGGCAAGAAACAGGAATTATTTGCATGGGCTAAGCACTGTATGGAGAAAGGTGATCAAGTTAACGTTTTTTCCACATTATCAAATTTGAACAATTTTCCCGAGAAAAATGTTTTTATCGAAGGTTTGGGGACTCATATATGTGTAATGTGGGGTAGATTACAAAATTCGGATCTCCCACAAGGGGTGAGGGATCTAAATGCTTTAGCACTTTCGAGGGACACAGAGGAGAAAGTACATGGTCATGTTGAAAGATTGTTTGAGTATAGGAGGGACTTTGAGAAATCACGAGATGAGGATGATGAAGACGACAGTATGTATGTGCAGAAACGGTTCCTTCCGTGTCGTAGATCGGCACCTGAGGAAGTACGAATTTGTACCAAAGATGCGATTCGATGGATCTCGGATTCATCGATATCGCCAGATGAAGTATATGACACGTGTAGTCAGTATTCAGTAGAAATGCAGAGGAAGGTGATTCAGGTAATGGTACAGTACCTGCAGGAAGAATGTGTAAGGAAGAAGGTTAGTTGTCCTATAGAGTTATTGGAAATTTGTAAAAGGGCTTTTTCGCCCGACACTTCTTCGACTGCCTTAGCGCTCGACCTGGCTCTGTTGCTTAGTAAGCGGTCGGAGTTACCTATATCTCAGTTGCCTATGAGAGAGGTTCCTCCGACATTTGTCCCAAAGGTTGAGATTCCCGGTAATGTTGGGACTGGTGCACCCGCTGTGGCTATCCCTGCACATTATGTATCACAATTTGTTCACGTCCCGTTTTCACGACAGGAAGTGAACACTATTAGACAATCAATTCCCGATATCAGGAAAAACCCGACAGGGTTTTACAAAGAGATAGAGTCCGTTTTGCAGTCCTCTGTGTTCACCTTAAGTGATATTGACTTGCTATTCCCTGTACTCCTACCCGTAGATTTATGGAAGCAGGTTCGGACAATAGACGATGTGCCAGGGTTGGGAGATACGTGGGCTAACATGACTAGGTTTGATGGGGAAAGACCATCTGGTGAGAAACCACCTCAGGTAATACTTACTTTGCCTGATAGAATTGTCACAAAATTGAAAACCATAATTCCTGAGAAAAGAATTATTTGGGACAAGCTTACGGCCTGTGTTCAAGGAAAAACTGAAGGTGCCACTGAGTTCTTTAATAGATTCGAACAGGTATTCTCTGATTTCAGTGGACAGGATTTGGGCACAGAGTCTGGGAAAAGGTTGTTTGTGGACAAATTTGTACGTGGGTTGTTGCCCGACATCCAGTCACAGATTATGTCCTCTGAGAGCTCTTGGCAGGCGAAATCCCAATCTGAAGTTTTGCACATGGCTTAGTATTATGAGAACCGTGTGAATAATGAAAAAGAGAAAATAGAGAAGAGGAAAGGAGATTTGAAGATAAAAGTATTGTTACAACAAATTGTTAGAAATCCCACAGGAAGTACGTCACAGATCAGAGGTCAGTATGTCCCAAAAGGAAATGCTCCTTTGGGTCCTGTGAATGTTAATCAATGTGCCTATTGCCGTCAGGAAGGTCATTGGCGAGCACAGTGCCCCGTCTTTCGACAAAGGTCAAACAATGCGTTTGGGAGTATGGGTAGACGACCTAGAGGTCGCCCTGGAGCAGGGGGCCCTGATAGTAGTCATTTTTCACAAGATCCTCAGCAACCTTTTTCACGGGAAAATCAGACTTCGAGTGTGGACGCAAGAAACATATTTGATCACCCTTCTGCTGCCTACCTTTCTGAAGAGCTTCCTTCCGATGACATTTTATTCCGTTAGGACTGCCCGAAGCAGGGTTTGGAACCTTCGCCTATTCCCGTTAATCAGAAAGGTCCCTACGTTGAATTGTTAGTGGGGAATAGGAAACATCAGTTTTTGATAGACACTGGAGCACAGAAGTGCTCCATTGATCATTCCCGGGTTCCAAACATTCCACTGTCAGGGCAAACAAATGTTTCTGTAGGGTTTTCTGGTATACCAATTGTCTGTCCGGTTTCTTCGCCGGTGCCTGTTTCTTTGGGTCCCTTTACGGACCATTGCCCTTTGCTTCTGACGTCGAACTGTGGAGAGAATTTGCTGGGGTTAAATTTGTTAAAGAAACTGAATGCAGTAATTCATTGTTCCTCTGATGGAGTACGACTGACGGTTTCACCACAGCAACTTCCCAGTTCCCAGTTTCTGACTCGATCATTGCCTCCTGAGTTTAGTGTTGTCCCGGAATGTTTGTGGGCGGTTGACGACAATGATGTCGGGGTGCTACAGATTGAGCCCGTTAAAATAGTTTTGAAGCATGGAGTTAAACTACCACGCATTCCGCAATATAAAATATCAGTTGAGGGCGAGCGTGCTTTGAAGTGCATTGTCTCAGATTTTGTGCACCGAGGGGTGATTGAGGAGATTGCAGGTAGTTTATGTAACAGCCCGATTTTGCCGGTATACAAGAAAGGCGACAATGCAATCCCATACCGGTTCATAATTGATCTTCGTGATATTAACAAAGTTGTCGCCCCACAATTTCCAATTGTGCCTGATGTAACAACGATACTAACAATGATCCCTGCTACAGCTACGCACTTTAGTGTTGTGGATCTAAAGAATGCTTTCTTTAGTATTCCGATACACAAGGAGAGTAGATATTTGTTCGCATTCACCTTGGGAGGACGTTCATTTACATTTACTCGGGCACCTCAAGGGTATACTGAAAGTCCAGGCATTTATAGTAGAGCTTTGAAAGAGCAGCTTGACACCCTTGAATTGCCACCTACTTGTACACTGCTCCAGTATGTCGATGACTTGCTTTTGGCCGCAAATTCTGAAAGTGCTTGTAAGGAAGGCACTGTACTGTTGCTTGTTCATCTAGCTAAAAATGGTCATAAAGCTTTGCTCAAAAAATTTCAATATTGTTGTCAGGAGGTCGCCTATTTAGGCTACCTCCTGTCAAAGGAGGGGAGAAGATTGACACCTGAAAGAATAAAACACATTTCTGGCATCTCTGTTCCAAATACACAGAAGGAAGTCAGAGCCTTAATAGGTATGGCTTCTTACTGTAGGTTGTGGATCCCGAACTTTTCACTAGTGATAAAACCGATGTTGGCTTTGACGAAGAAGGGCATTTCTTTGCCGCTTCCATGGAAATCATAACATCAACGATCATTTGAGCTTCTCAAAACCACGTTATGCTCTGCACCGGTTCTGGGTACTCCAAATTATGACAAGGCCTTTGTGTTGTTTGTGCATGAATGTGATGGATGTGCTTTGGCTGTGTTAACACAGGAACACGGAGGGAAGAATAGGCCATGCGGCTACTACTCCTCCGCCCTTGATTCTGTCGCATGCGCTTTGCCAAGATGTTTGCGAGCTGTCGCTGCTGCTGCCGCGTCTGTAAAACAGAGTGAGGGAATGGTCCTAGGCCATGATTTAATTTTGATGGTACCTCACTCTGTAGATGTCCTATTGAATAAGACTCAAACGCAACACCTCACCTCTGCCCGGCTGACAAGGTATGAATTAATTCTGTTTGCCCCTCACATTCAAATTAAGAGGTGTTGTGTTCTTAATCCGGCTGAACTTCTACCTTTCCCGCAAAATACTGTTTGCGGTGACGAAGAATTACATGACTGCCTGTATACCACTGAGCAGGAAACGAAGGGCAGGATAGACCTTATAGATGCTCCTTTGGAGAATGCAGAAGGGGAGCTGTTTTGTGATGGCTCCTGCTTCAAACTTCCAGATGGTACATCTACAGCTGCTTACGCAGTTACTATGTTGAGTACGGTTGTTGAAACTAAGAGAATTCCGCATAACTCCGCGCAGGCCGCAGAGATCATAGCGTTGACCCGAGCTTGTGAACTCTCCGAAGGGCGTATAGTAAACATATATACTGATAGCCAGTACGCCTTTGGGGTGGCTCACAACTACGGGAGGCTCTGGTCGGAAAGAGGGTTCCTAACCTCACATGGGACCAAGATTCAGCAGGGTCCCCTGATAGTGCAATTGCTCTCGGCACTCTCACTCCCTAGGCAGTTAGCGATCATGAAATGTGCAGCACATCGTAAGGTCATAGATGATGTGGGAAAAGGGAACGCTTTTGCTGACCAGATAGCCAGGCAAACGGCCACAGACCTTAGCGCAGACATGTATGCTCTAAGGGAAACAAAAGATGCCTATGTAATGGATGAGGGTATTGGGTCTGTGCAAGATATTCAAACTGATGCCACAATAGAAGAGTCTAAAAGGTGGGCCGAAGGAATGGGGAAACTGGATGATGATGGGTGTTGGGTGGATACATCTGAAGGAAAATGGTTGCTCCCTAATTCATATGTGCTGGCAATGGTTACGATGGCACATGGTCCTACGCATGTGTGTGCTCAGCAGATCACGAAAATGTTAGAACAAGTATGGGTGAATGATAAAATTTCGAAGATTGCACAGCGCCATGTTCAGAATTGTATGATTTGCTTACAGCACAATGTGGGGAAGGGGACAGTAACTCCAAGGGGAAGCTTTGGGCCCCCTTCTGTTCCCTGTGAGGTCATCCACTTTGATTTTATTGAGATGGAACAGTGTAACAATCTAAAATATGTTCTTGTGATTATTTGTGCTTTTAGTAAATGGGTCGAGGCTTTCCCCGTTCAGGATGCTACTGCCATGACCACTGCAAAGACTATGGTAAAAGAATTCTTTCCACGATTTGGGCTTCCAAGGGTAATTTGGTTGGACAATGGTCCCCATTTTGTTGCAGCAGTAATTTTACAGATATGCACAGCGTTACACATTGAAAAACAATTTCACTCAGCTAGGCATCCTCAAAGTGCTGGGTTGGTAGAGAGGCATAACGGCATCTTAAAGAATAAACTTGCAAAAACATGTGCCGACACCAAATTGAAATGGCCAGATGCCTTACCTATTTTATTGTTAGCCATGCGTACCACACCTCAAACTAAGACTGGGCTTTCTCCATTTGAGGTAGTGATGGGGAGACCTGCTAACATTTGGGGTCTTCCAAAGCCTAAAGCATTGAGGGAGGTAGAAAATGTATTGCTTGTAGACTACTGTAACAAGTTGACTAAAAATCTGTATCTCATTTATCATCAGGTCCAAGCAGCTTTACCTGTACGGTTTACGGGCCCAGGACACGATATTCAGCCTGGAAGTTGGGTCCTAGTGAAGGCCTACGAAAGGTCTTCCTGTCTCGCTCCTCGCTGGAGGGGACCCTACCAGGTGCTGTTGGTCACCCAGACAGCAGTGCGGGTGGCTGGAAAAAAACATTGGATCCACGCGACGCATGTCAAGAAACTTCCTCACCCGACACCACACGTTACAGAAGAAGCAGAACCCCTCGCTGATGCTACAATCTCTGATCCTGGAGTAGCAAACAGCACTGTGAGTGTGTCGGAGAATTACTCTGAGCCCGTGAAGTTGGGGAACAGTCCATTTCGTCTCCACACTCTTTGAAAAAGTCACTTCCGGAAAACATTGTTTCAAGTTCTGCGACTTCCGTCGCCTCCGATACATCGCTTCCCTCAGGAAGTGACGTTGCCTTGTTTCCGGATCAAACAGTTCTGGGTACCACAAGGTACGACCTTCGACGAAGAAAATAGAACTACGGCAGGGGTCTTTTCCGTGCATTTGGAAAGAAGAAGTGATTGAAAGTTTTCTCTGGTAAAAGAAAGTTCCTTTCGAACAAAAGGAAAAAAAAAAAAAGGGATTCTGCTGGCTAGGGTTGGGAAGGACTAAGAAGTCGCGCGACCGTAGTGTCGCCAGCAAACGAACATTGGGGTCGTCGATTGAGAAACTACGATGCCTGCCACCTCCAACGCTGCTCCCCACATTGGACTTGTAAATAAGGGGGTGACCAACTCGGACAACGAACAATGTGCCTGGGCCCCGAAAACGTATTGCTGTGTTGTGTTAATAATTGGAATTTGTGTAATTACTGCTGTGGGACTTTGGTACTTTGAAGAAATCTACCCTCTAAAACCTCTACTGCCAATTGAGATTGTACCTACTGCTTTGACTCCCTCTGTACACCTGCACACCTTGTCACCTAGAGACTCCCGGCATAGACGAAAGTATCATAATAACACTTTAATGATAGTAATGAATGCAACGCATGCCATTTTTAATAAGAGTAATTGCTGGATTTGCACCCATTTACCGCAACATGGGAACAAGGGGCTAGGATGGTATATTCACCCTTTACCTTTAACGACTGCTTGCTATGCTTCTCTTAGAGCACTATTCTTTGGCCGTTGGAATGATAGCATCTCAGGGAACTTTGATGGAACTAATTTAAATGATTTTGAGAAACGTGAATTGACTCCCCTGGGATGCTCGCTTTTTGCAAATAGAAGTAGACCTAATGTTGCTTCTATTAGGCCATCTGATAAACTATCTCTTCCTTTCCAAACTCTAATTTCCTTTAAAATGGCTCCGATAGGCAATAAGGACGCTGTGCCCCCTTCCTACTCTATTAATCATAGCCCCGATTCAGTCCCCTTTTGTGTACAAAGAAATGGCACTCGGCCAATGGGAGATTTTGAAGATTGTGTGAACAATGTAAATTTGACTGGGGAGAACAGGCCTCTGTATTTAGGGGGGCCTGTTTATTTCGTTTGTGGTAGTTCAGCATTTCCCTGGTTGCCCAAGGATTGGCAGGGAACCTGTTATTTAGGAATCCTGTTACCTGGGGTATTTATAGCTAGTACATTGGAAGTTTCTAAGGCTCGCCCACGGCGGGACGAGGATGGGGATACCCCTGGGCAAGTATTGGGAGATATAGCGAAATCAGTTGTGCCATTTTGGGGACAGATAGCAAACTCTGAAAATATTAGGGGACTAGCAAGAGTACTGGAGAGAACCATCAACCGGACCACGGATATACTCTACAATATGACACTAGAACAAAAGGCAATAAGATTGGTAGCACTCCAAAATCGGATGGCATGAGATGTCATTCTGGCAGAACGTGGTGGAGTATGCAAATTAGTGGGGTCCGCTTGCTGTGTTTTCGTACCAGACTCCTCACCGACAATTTTTAAAGCAATACAGAACTTGCACATCCTTAGTTCTGAAGTGCATGTTCCTGTGGGAGATTGGAATATTGGCGCCTGGTTCTGGGATTCTCTACGATCCTGGGGTTGGAAGGTGCTTTCTGTTATACTGGTTATTTTGGGAATCCTGCTTTTCCTTTGTTGCTGTTTCCAATGTCTACCTAGTGTATGTGCAATGCTAGGGGGATGTTGTGCTCAAGCAGTGAGCACAGTAGGGCACAAAATGTATGCCCCAGATTCCGCATCTAAAGAGTTTGTGTTACAAGAGGTTCTGATGAACGACCTAGTGGCTATAGACATTACAGATAATGATTCAGGATGTACGGACAATAATGCATGGAGTTATTTACAGAAATATTAGAAATTATATTAGCACTTGGCATAGGCCAAAAGGAGGGTTTGTCGGAATTGAAACAATGTTATGCCTCCTATCGCAACAATTTTATGTGTATTGGTCTACGCCACGTTGTCTAAACATCATATGCGAACTAACTCCGCGGCAAGGTCTTGACCTTAGAGAAAGTAATGTAAGTCGCCATCTTGTATTAAGCCGCCATTTTAGGTTCTCTTGTAATGTGGAAGTCACCCTGAACATCAAAATGGAGGCCGAATGACATTCTGAGTAAGATCCTGGCCGTAGTGACCTCCGTACACATGAATAACTAATATGCCTGCAGGCCACTTGTCGGGGTCGCGAACTGAGACCTTGTCCTATTGTTCACCTATGTGTAAATGTACAACTATATCAGAGAAACTAATCAAAATGCATATATTATAGGATTGACCTGGCAAGGAACCCATAAGCCCGATCCCTAGAATGGTTAACCCGCGAGGGGGTTGGCCAAGGGCTGGATAAAGAGTATAAATAGCCCAAGTATTCCAATGAACGCTCTCTCTTACTAATGCATCGAACCTTCGTTGAAGTTCGTTACGTTACTCTGAGAGCCGAATAGCTATCCGTTTGTCAATTAACTTTGGTAACTGTTGTAGCTTTTAAATAAAGCACTTGTATGTTCTTTGTAACCTGTGTTGGTGTGTTTCTTTTTTGGGCTTCCCGGCCTCATATTATTTTTATGTTTTCACACAAGTCTGCGCACAAAAACACAATTCTGAGTGCAAGGTTAAGCTTGGTTTTAATGCGCATCAAAACAGCCTGACACGTTTTTCGAGCTGCTCTTCATCCGAGGCTGCAAAAGTATTCAATTATACACATTTTGAAATTAACAAATTAGTGAATCCAATCCAATTATCCAAACAGAATAAAACCACATGGGGCAAAAGGGTGGGTTTTTTTAAACAACATATAACCAAACACAAATACAAATTAGAAATTGTAAAATATAAACAATAAAATCCCACATCATTGCACCAAGTGCCAAATACATGAAAGGATATTAAGTTGAGCAGCCATGGCATCGGTTGTCGCACACCCCTTAATCAAAGCAAAGGATTACCCAATGTAAAATGGCCCCCATAGACGTAACAAGGACTCTGAAGTGCGTCCATTTTTACTGGTTGCTGGGCGTGTGGAGGAATTGTGGTGCGAAGGGCAGATAAGTTATGTGCAGGGAGAGCAGGGTAGAGGAGTCTGCGTGGAAAAGGGGAAGGAACCAGAGGGAACTGCAGTATGGGCAGAAAAAAGGGGAGGCAGAGCCATGACTTCAATGGCGCTCATAGGGCGGGGCATCCATCAGCTCCCTTCAAATGCGGTATTCTACTGTCCATTCACACACGGTTTTGAAGGGAGCTGTTTAGTTTGCTCACTCGCACCGTGTGGGTTAATGTGACGTAGATTAAAAACAATAAAACTAGAACAAATCCAAACATAATATTATTACTGTGGTTCTTTATTGGAAGTACCGCTACAGCTAGCAGGTCACTGATGAAACAATGCTACTTGCATCTGTGATTTTGGACATCAGGGCTACCTGTTGCTGGTGCGACCAGCGGTGAGCATCACAAACTCATCCGCCATTTTGTGTTACTGGGCTGCATCAATAATGCCAGTGACGACGATGAAATCCCAAAATGGAGGAGGCACCCCGATAACCCAGGCGGTGTCCTCCTCCTATCCTCCCCCTTCCCAGGACGAAGGGGAGGTGCCCGCAGGAAGCGCGGCAAGAACAAGGGGAATCTTGCAAAAGGGAGCAGCGCGGCAAAAACGGAGGAAAAGCACGCGAAGGGCAACAATGCAAAGGGGAGGGGCTACCCCCCTTTATAACAAGCGGGCCTCGCACTGCAGGGAGCATCCAGCCTTGGCAGTGGGACGCCCGCCTACCTGCAGAGGACTTCGTTTTTGACTTCGTTTTGACTGCGTTTGGGGTTCGTGTGGCCATGATCAGGCGAGGAAGTTGTCTTTCGTGTTTGCGTGGCGGTGACCAGGTGAGAAGGTCGTAGGGGTCCAGTGCAGGAAGAGGTCCGGTAATGGCAGTTCCGAAGGTTTTCAGAGAAGGTGTTGCGCAGTTCAAGGGGAAGGAGTCGCGATCGTGCAGCCGTAAGGAAGAAAGAGGTAAAGGGCAAGGCACGGACGGTATGCAGTGCGTGTTAGTTAAATTACAAGGGATGGACGTAAAAAAAAAAGTTAAGGGGGAGCACAGAGGGGCAAAAAATTAGGAGTGAGTCCGTGGCCTGCTTGTTATATATGGGGGCTCAGCGAGGATTCGGGAGCTCCTGCTCTGCGGCGGAGACGTGTTTGCTGTGGTGCAAGTTTTAAAAACTTGCACCAAGGGGTACAAAGGCTGAAAAACACAGGCCGAATAGCCATAGGAATTGGGCGGTCTTCACAGGTGGCAAGTCATGAAGGGGCCCGCGGTGGTTCGAGTGCAAGGGATGCGGTTGTGGATTAGTAACTGTACATGATGCAAGGGGGCAAAAACGTTTAAAATATGTTCCAGGAAATTACTAATTGGTCGAAACAGGCATCGTGCAGGGCGATCTTTTGAATTCAGGTCGGGTACTGAATGTCACGTTGGTTGGTTGTGATTGCTGGGGAGGAGAGACGGATGGATGGATTACAAAGTTAAAAATGTTGGTTGTGAATCACAGACGGAGAACGATGAAGTAAATAGCGAGATTTAGGTGTAACAATGAGTTAGGGTTTCAACGGCTTTTTCAAGCGCTCGCCATGTTGTTGGGGGTTATGTATTTACAAATGGTTGGTTGTTAAAGTAGTGTAAGGAAGCTCTGAGTTAAGTGAGCGGTCGGCGGCCCGGGTGAATAACAAGTGAAGGGGTTACAGGCGGCAACCTGATGTGGTATTTCGGAGAGCATAGCCGGTTTTGTTCCGTGCATCGGCCGGAGTGGAGGTGGTAACATAGATTTAGGATGAGTGCGCTAGGGCTTGGTGGCTACGGGGTAGGCAGCACAAGGGTGCGGCGCATTACAAAAGGAGATAATGGGAAAGGGAATCAGGCATCCACGGTGCGACAGACGTTAGGGAGCATGGCGCGATGCGGGCACAAAGAAGGCATTGGCTTGGGGGGGTGTTTTTGAGACACAGAGTAATAGTAGCAAGCCAAGTGAGTAGAGGGTTTTGTGGTTCGCGCCGCACGTTATTTGCAACACGCCGATACACAGGGGTTCTGTGGCGCATGTTGCAAGGGTAAGGTAACTTACTAGTTGAGGCGGTGCAATTGTATGCCAGGGCTGTTGGATGGTTTTTCAGACACAGGCGCAGGAGTAATTTAAGTGGAGGTGTCCTGCGCCTCGGCGCATCACGGGGCCGTACATATTACGAGCAAGGTGCAGAACAGGGAGTTCCACTACGATGTAAACAGTATGTTGCCCGTGGGGCATATAGCAGTCCCGTTATGGAAATGAAAGGAATAAGGGGAATCTGGTTGTTAGTGGGCACTCCTTTCATTCCCTTTGCAGAACAGGGAGTTCCACTACGATGTAAACATTATGTTGCCCGTGGGGCATATAACAGTTCCGGTATGGAAATTAAAGGAATAAGGGGAATCTGGTTGTTAGTGGGCACTCCTGTCATTCCCTTTGTTTGGTGGGGCGGGCACGTGTTATGGACCGGGGAAGGTCCGAGAGGCATGGTTTTGATTAGGGCCGGCGAGGTGTGTGTTACCAAGATGACGCAAGATGCACGCTTTGTCAGGGGACAAGTTTGCAAGGCGGCCCCTCGGATGCAGGCAAGAAGGGCAGAGGGGCTTGGGAAGCTTTCGGAGAGTTGTTTTTATGTTATGTCGGGAACATTTAGGATTGTTTGAGGAGCATGCTTATTAAGAAAAAATTGTCAGACAATATTAAGATCTGCGGCAGAACTTGTGGGGCATGCTGGTTGTTGGAAGATACGTTTCATATACCCCCCCACCCCCCTTTTGGTCACGGGGCTGGTCTGCGAAGGCACGCGGGTGTCCGGCTCGAGCAAGGGTACGGTCTGGATGGTAAGGATTCTCTCACGCAGTTATGGATGGAATGGGGAGTGCGAGGGGCATTTCAAAGGTGAAAGGGCTGCTGACTCTGGTTTCACAGGTTTAACAGGGGGACGGTTGGGGGGCATAGATGTGCGCCGGCCAGAGGCATTGCTGGGGGGGGGCCGCTGAAGCTCCTGGTATTTTGGTAGAAGCTCAGCAGCTACAACCGAAAGACTGCCCAGTACCGACAGTACTGGAATTAGCATAGCCCTGGGTCATTTTCCAGACCTAGCAACGCTCATGCCGCCGGCGCCAGTGGAAAGGAGCCCACGGTGGCAATTGGCTATTCCCTGGGTTGAATAATATCGAAAGGCATGTTGTTTTGACACCAGCAGGAAGTAAAGCTGGTCAAGTGGCACAGCGAGTAGAGCGCTTGACATCCGTGCAGAGTCTGAGAATGCAGGTTCGAATCCCGGCAGGGACAAAACTCAGCCTTTTCATCCTTCCAAGGTCGATAAATGAGCACCACACACCATAGGGAATAATAAGCAGCGCTCGAATACCCGAGGGTTCATAGCGCTATATAAATGTTGAATTATTATTCGATTGTGCACCTAAAAGATTCTCTTTAGTCAGCAATAATGTGGAGTATTCCTGCGGGTTCACAGAGGGCAGGTTAAACGGCAGGAGGGGTGAGGATTAAGTTGTGGTCACAGGCGATTTTTCGAACGAATGATTGGCTTGGGCTAATTTAGGTGTAAAATAGGAAGGCACCCGGCTGGATCAGTCAGCAAGTGGCAGGTAATAAAGTGAGTTGAGGCAGGGTCCCGACCCCAGGGGTTCGGGTGGAAATAGAATCGCGGGAGATTGCCCTGTGTTGAAGGAGGTTAGGTACCTTTGCAAGTCCCCAGACCGCGTGGGGCATTGGTATAACGTATGCATCTGCATTATAGCAGGCTGGTAATTTATTCCTTGGTGGGACGCCTTACCAGGGGAGAAGTCTTCTGATTACGGCTTGACAGGGTGGGAGCCTGTAGGGGGCTGGCAGTACCCACAAGGCTATGATTGGCCCCTGGTCACAGGCAGCAGAGGCAGGAGTGTACCGGGAAACAATAGTTGTTTGGGAATAGGATTATGTAGGTAAGCACTGATCAAAGTATAATGCACCTCCTGCACAGGCATACGTAGGGCAGTACAGTTGGAATGGGCGGTCACGGCTTTGAAAGAATACAGTGGGGGTTGCTCATGGGAGCACTGCTACTAGGCTTGTCTTTACTCACCGAAAGGCCCCGGCACGGCTGCTATAATAGGAGTATGGTGGTTAAGGGAGTGTGCGCGGCGGTGTTACTATGCGCATGATTGGCAGACTTGTTTGGTGAGGGAAATGAGCAGCCATTGTGGGGTGTGTGCTACGTGTATAGTAGGGTTGCCTGTGGGCTTCGTATTATGTGGAAAGTTTGTTAGGGGACAGCCCTGGGTGGGGCACGGATGCGCTTGATGCAGCAGGAAGAGGGCCAGTTAGCGCGAGGTTTTCTTGGCACAGGTTGAGTGCCAACAAGGCAGTAGAGTGCCATGGTTGCTTTTCAACGATGGGTGATGTTGCAGTTTGGGCTGGGACAGTCCGGTGGGCCAAAGGACGGTTCTCAAACTGTGTTGTAGTAGGTTATTGCTCTGGCCCCATTTCTGCAGGTGAAGTGGACATCAAGCACATGGGGGTCCCACAATTTGGCGAAGTACCGCCATGTGGGTCGGACGAGCAATGCAGTGTTCTGGCAGGCATCCTTAGTGATTATTTCATGTACACAGCCAGGTTTAAAGTGGTAGTAGGTGCCACGTTTATTTGGCCGGCGGGGCAACCCGCTAGCAGCGAACTGATTGTGTGCGGCCAGGGGAAATATAAGGCTGTCAATTTTTGGGACATCTTAAACCTGTCTGCCCACGGGTCTGGGACACGGTAAACTAATACACTTCCTAGTCAGCATAACTGTAGTGCGCTTTTGACCAGGGCATGCCAAAGGGAGACCGGTGGGCCGAGCTGGCGTGAACCTCCCTCCCTCTCTCTTGGCCAGAGCCACATAACTCAAGAAGCACCTTGTAGGTGGGGTAACTCCATATGACACCCCTTGGTGTCAGGGCTGTGGCATACAACACGTGTTGGGGTAATCCAGTACCTTGGGGGGTGAAGGTTATGTAGACGGTTTAGGTGGCCACATTTTGGGGTAAACCAGGACCTTTTGGGGCGATGGAAGGGTGAGCTGGACTGTTGTGGGCACAGTTGGGTACACAGCGGTTCAAGTTGCTGCCGGGGTCAAGTCCTAATAAGTGAAGTGAGGGGACTCATCAACAAACAATGGGATTTGACATCGCCGGTAATTAGCAGGTCAAGGTCTAATAGTGTTTGGAACACTGAAAGGTTGCATTTTTAACTCCTAGGTAAGTCATGTACCGAGAAGGGTTTCGCACTTCTCGGACCGACGCCTCTTGGGAGCCTAACGGCAGGGGCGTCTGGTTGTAACATTGTAACATCAAGGGACCAGCTTCCCCCAAAAATGAAACAGCGCTCTCCCCGCCCATGGACAGCTGCAAGGGCAGGGTAGGCTCAGGCACAAAGGGCGGGGAGAGTTGGGCCTACTACAGACTTGGAATAGGGGGAAGCAGGTAACTCCTGCAAAGGCAGGCAGAGGTGTCCCGGAGCATGCCCGCCCTGTTTAAGGCGGAACAGGAGGGAAAGGGACATAGGCAGAAAGGTCCCAGAACTGACCCGCCGGAGTTAAGGCAGAGCATGATGGAAAGGTAGCAGGGGCAGAAGTGTCCCTGAGCAGGCCCGCCCTTGTTAAGGTGGATGGAAAGGGGACAGAGGAAGTCATGTCCCAGAGCAGGCACAATGCTCTCTTTGCAGGAAATATCAGCACAGCTGGGTGAAACGGAGATCGTGTGGTCAGAGGTGATTCCCAGGGCAGAATTGAGTGGCACAGGGTGCCGAGGATTATATGGGCACAACCGAAGGGGCAGGTGCACAGATTGCTAGGGAAACAGCAAAGCCGGGCGTATTGGTCATACACTTGGGAGGTAACGCCCTGACAAGCCTGGGAAGGGGGGTGCTGATGCGGGAGATGATGGGCTCTCTAAAGGAATTTGCAGGTCAATTGGGTGAAACAGAAATCATTGGGTTAGAGACAATCCCAAGGCCAGAATGGAGGGGTGAGGATAATCACGCAGCCGTGGGGAGGTCCAGACGAAAGCTAAAGGGGGCAATGGCAAAATTCTGCAAGGGCAGGGGCTTTGGCCAGATCAGGCACGGCTTGATTAATTTAAATTATCCAGAGTATTTTCTGAAGGAGGGGTATATTTGTCACCACTGGGGTTGGAGCTAGTCTACTGGATCCTTTGCACAAAGATCCTAGAAATGTAAGGAAGGAAGCAGGGGGGAGCCATGGTGGGCGAAAACCCACCTGTGGCGTGGCGGTGTTTGGGCAACCAAACACAAGAGACACACTCTGGATGAGCCAGGAGAAAGCCGGAAGGGTCTTCGCCCTTGCCAGCCCAGCGCCCCTTGGGAGCCTGAACGGCAGGGGCGTCTTGGGGGAACAACAAGGGCTCAGCTTCCCCCAAGGAAACGGCACTCTCCCCGCCCAGGAACACCTGCATGGGCAGGCGAAGCTCAGGCGCAAAGGGTTGGGAGAGTTGGGCCTATAATGGACTTTTGGAAAGAAAGGGGGAAGCAGGTTGTTGGACACGGAGCAGTCGCCGCATCTTCTGAGTTATTTCCACTAATGTGTACAGTGTGGTTTTATGTTATTGTGGAAAATAAATCTGCGGCCTTTTTATGCCAAAAACAAAGCAAGACTCATTCTACACATTTCTTTGGGGGAAAGAGGAATGAGTTATTGCTATGTAATGGGTCCAAAATGGACGGATGCATGGGTTATACCAGTGATGACGACGAAATCCCAAAATGGATGAGGCACCCCGATAACCTGCACGGTGTCCTCCTCCTATCCTCCCCCTCCCCAGGACAAAGGGAAGGTGCCTACAGGAAGCGCGGCAAGAACAAGGGGAAGCCCGCGAAAGGGAGCAGCATGGCAAAAACAGAGGAAAAGCATGCAAAGGGCAACAATGGAAAGGGGAGGGGCTACCCCCCTTTATAACAAGCGGGCCTCCCACTGCAGGCAGCATCCAGCCTTGGCAGTGGGACGCAGAGGACTTCGTTTTCCCACCCAACAAACAGGACAAGCAAGGAGGCCTGATCGTTGATGTCGCAGGACGACAGGCAGTGTGGCAGTGTTTGGGCAACCAAACACAAGAGACAGACTCCGGATGAGCCAGTAGAAAGCCGGAAGGGTCTTCCCCCTTCTCAGGCCAGCGCCCCTTTGGAGCCTGAACGGCAGGGGCGTCTGGGGGGAACAACAAGGGATCAGCTTCCCCCAAGGAAACGGCACTCTCCCCGCCCACGAACACCTGCATGGGCAGGCGAAGCTCAGGCGCAAAGGATTGGGAGAGTTGGGCCTATAATGGACTTTTGGAAAGAAAGGGGGAAGCAGGTTGTTGAACACGGAGCAGTCGCCGCATCTTCTGAGTTATTTCCACTAATGTGTACAGTGTGGTTTTATGTTATTGTGGAAAATAAATCTGCAGCCTTTTTATGCCAAAAACAAAGCAAGGCTCGTTCTACACATTTCTTTGGGGGAAAGAGGAATTAGTTATTGCTAGGTAATGGGTCCAAAATGGACAGATGCACGGGTTATGCGCTGCAGGCCCTTTAGGACGCTGCCAGAAGAAGCAGTTGCAACCCGTAGCTAAAGGTTGTCAGGATTTTACTGAGTTACAAAGCAGTTGTCGATCAGGCGTACAACAAAAATGTCAGAGATTATAAACCTGGCTGTCAGTGTGAACCTGGTGGCACTGAGGGACGTGCGCCGTGTGCCTAATGGGCAGGCTGGCAGTGCTGTTGGCAGTAGATTGATATGCCTGACATTAATATTTGACAGTCATTAACGCATACGGTTGTTTGCCTATAAAAGAATCTGCCCGCTGGCGTCAGGATGAAATATCTGCTTTTGTGACCACTCGAGATGCTTTCTGTAATTTTTCCTCATTTAGAAAATTCACCAACTGCCAAAGAAATGCCCAAATACTTGCGCTGAAGAAGAAAGGGTATCTTTTGATGGCGGTAAGTGACCGGGTGATGGTTCATCACGCCATTGGCATAACACGAGGCTGCTGCCTGGGGCTGGCACTTCATTCATGATTCTGCTTCACTAATGTTACCCCACTAAATCCCAACACCCCTACCTAGTCCGATGTTTCTTTTATTCGTGGGGCATCGCTCTTTGAAGGCCTTTTTTGCTCTAGACTTCAATATACTTCCATTGCACCTGCATTCAGTACTCTCGTTACCATCCTCTTATCATGCCCCCTGTCCCTCCCTGCCCTCCGCCCCCACACACAAACCACAGTCTGAATATTCTGAGCGAGGTCAGAATACCACTATCCCTGGAAAGGCCAGGTGCTTTGATACTGCAGCAGATGTGATTTGTTGCAGTATAAAAGTATTTTAACATAACATAACAAGTGGCTCTGAAGTTCGTGAATGGAAGACAGAATAGTGTATGGCTGTGACTCACACATACCTACTGCTTTAAGTGGGCCGTGGCCATGGAGTTGAGCCGGGGCCCTGCCAGGCTCCCCAGTCCCACCACAACATTGACAGGATGCATTAGATGCGCCCGCCATTAGGTCAGGCAAGCTGAAAGGAGTGTCAGCCAGCCACAGCGATGCTGGTTGGCACTTCTGTCACTCACATAACTTCCACTGGTGACCCTTCGCGCAAGGGGTCACCAGAGGAAGTTAATGTGCCTTTGTTTCGCCAGGTCGCTGAGGCGTCTTTAACCCTCAGTGATCCTGGGGACTCTTCGACATATTTTGAGGTTTATAAAAGATGGCTTGAAAAGTGCACAATTCAAGCCATCTTTTATAAGGCTTTGCCGACGGACAAAGACGCCGCAGGCTTTGTCCTTTGGGAATGCTTTATAAAAGATGGATTGAATTGTGCACTTTTCAAGCCATTTTTTATTAACAAAGATGGCTTGGAAAGTACACAAACCATAAGGTACTCTCACAAATATACAAATGCTATATATTTGTGTGCGTACCTTACTACGGTTTATGTACTTTTCAAGCCATCTTGAAGTACACAAACCATAGTAAAGCACTATTTATGTGCGTACCGTACTATGGTTTGTGTAGTATGCAAGCCATCTTTTATAAACATAGAAATATGTTACGTAATATATTACATATTTTCTATGTTTATAAAAGATGGCTTGCATACTACAAAAACCATAGTACGGTACGCATACAAATATATAAACATGTTTGCTTACCTTACTATGGTTTGTGTACGTTTTTAAGGCCATGGCCATCCCACAAGCCAGGCCCCCAAATGAGCCCCCGCTCCCCTCGATTTCTTACCCCACTTAAAACCCTGCACATACCACTAGCCTGATCAATTGCAATCGCAGGCAAATTCACAAATTCAAAATGGCTGTACTATTTGTATCTTGTTCTGGGCAGATTGCCAAAGGAATTGGTGAAAGAGTTAAAATAACAGGATATGCAAGTGGTGGGTGGGTGGAAGGCTATTGGAAGAGAACTGTCTTTCAGTCGAGATAGCAAACAGTGATTCTATCCCAGCGTCCCCCTCTTTTTCTCCATCTTTCGTTACCGCACCTTCTCTATCTCACTTAGCCCCCACTTTCCTCACTGAACTCCAACCTATCCACGCTCAGTAAGCCCTTCAGGTGCACCTGTCGGCCCATTTGCACTTCAAACAACGAAAGAACTTTGGTTCTAGGTTCATTCACCCCCAGTTTTATTTTCACTGTTTTTTTGTTGGTGAAAATGTTTTGTCGAAAATCAATTTTAATTATTGGGGGGGCCCAATCCCCGCTTCCCCTATTATTTATTCCCTATACAGCACCCCATCCTACTCCTTAAATGCCCCCACCCATATTTTACGAAGTTTATTCGGAAAAACATTTTCAGCAAAAAGTGGCAAGAAAAAAACCGGCAGATGAATGAACGTCATAGCGGAACTTTCACCCCTCCCTCTTCAACCTCTCTCTCTCCTCTATGGCTGTTTCCCTCCCTGCTACAGCCGCCATCAGACTATTTTAAAGTAACCCACTGCTGACTGCAACAGCCCCATCTTCTACAGACCTGTCTCCATTCTGACCTGCCACTCTCAATCCGTGAGACGTTCTCTGCAACCTCATTGTCATCTACCTTGAGGACCACTCTGTGTGTGACCCCCTTAGAATCTAGAGTCAGGAAGAAACACTCAACCAAAACAGCTCTCACCCACGACACAGCCCACCATTCCCCCCTTATCCTCCATTCTAATAGTACTTGAACTCTTTGCAGCCTTTTACCCTGTTGACCATCATCCTTCCAGTGGAGTCAATTTGCTGAAAACGTTAGGGGTGACATGACATCTAAACAAAAGGGGCCCCTACCAAATGAGTGGGACAAAATGGGGTGCCAGAAAAGTGGGGAGGGGCAAACACCCTTGCCCCTCCTAAAATTAAGCCCATGCATCCTTCCCTCCTCCAAGCCCTCTCCTCCCTTGGCATTAAGGGTACCACACCTATATGGGGTGCCTCCTTCCTATCTACTCTCCCACCTCCTCCCCATAGGACATCCTCACTCCCCCATCCAAGGCTCACAGCCTTGGAGTTCTCTTTGACAACGACCTTAGACTCCAGCAGTTCATTGCAGCCACTGCAACAGCCCCAAGGGTCAATATCCTCAACATTAGAAAGATTCCCCCCCCCCCTTCTTCCCTGCCACTCAGCCAAATTGCTAATTTCTGCTCATGTGCTCAGTAAAATTGATAACTCCTCTGTCTCCTCTCTTTATGTCCCTCGAACAAAGTCCTGAACTTTGTTACCTGCACCCTGTACAGAACAGTCTCATCCCACCCTCCCCCACATCGGCCCGCTGCAACCGTGCCGTTGGCTCCCAATGCAAAATTGCTCTCTTTAAATTAATTGTTCTTCTCATCAATTTCATCCATGGTCTTTCCCCCTCAGCTCCCCCGACTGCAGTGCCCTCTCTCTGATATCAAAGCTGCCCATCTCTTGAAACTCACTTCCACTCCTCACCCAGGCTCCACCTTCAGTCCAGCATGGGGGCTCCCACTGCCTTCCCCAAATGACTCCAATCCACAGCGGCAGCAATACCCAGTTTTTATTGTCAGCTGTAAATATGTGATTATGTTAAATATAATAAATATATAATGGCAGTCGGCCTATATTAAGTGTGCTAGCTATGTGTTTGCTTGTTCGGGGCGGGGACCAGGATTCTGTTTCCGATTACCTGTCCTCATCAACAACCAACTACTCACTTCCAGATACCTTCCATTTTTTTCAAAAGCCACGTCCCCCGTATGTTTCATTTGTACGTCAATTCTGGCCAAAATGCCACCACAGCCATCAGAAAAATACAAAAAATGACAAATTCTCAGAGGAGTAGACAGGGAAGGGCCTGGCCGGGCCAGGACCACCCAAAATCTAAAAATGTCTCTTAAGCAGCGCTGTGTGGGCTTTTACAGATGTTAATGTCACTGCGGTGGGCCCAACTATATTAATTCAGGCCCCACTTGTTAGGCAATCCTGACTACGCCTCTGCAAACACTGCCAATTCACTGGGGTAGTCCTCACTGGCAGTCAGTCGGCCATGTTTCATGTGGCACTCTGACCTGACAATGTCTGTGACCGGGGTTCTCGGTGGCATTGGCTGGGTGCGCCATGGGTTGCATCAATAAGCCAGGCTTTTTCCTGCAATCAGCACCCACCCGTGCATAGTGGGGCATGTCCAGGCAGAGCGTTAGAGTTAGTATCATCGCCTTGGAGAACACCGCTCACAATGCTGCTGGGCTCTTTTGCTCCAAGCTTTGGGGGACTTTCTTCCTGGGCCACCAGGACGGAAATGGTGAGAGGCGAGGTCAGAATGTGGGGAGACTATGCGAGAGGATTGGAAGAGACTGAAGGAGAACGCTGTTGCGACAATTCTCAGCTGGACAATAAAAGGATTTACCGACCAGTTAACATTTCCTGGTTGTCGAATGGACGTCACAAATGACATAAAAGGTCTGCACCTCCCTTCCAAACTCACTGTCCAGTCCTAATGTTTCACTGTGGAGGGAGGCAGAGACAGGCTGGCTTATTGGATAGCTGTCGCCTGTCAGTCTGAAAAGCCAGCTGTCCCATTCATTCCAATTAGGATCCAGAATCTCTCTGAAACAAACATAATTACATCAAACCTTCTTGAAACACACATGATTATATCAAATCTCTCTGAAACGGATATAATTGCACCCATCTCTTCTCAAAAGGATGCCAGGGCTTCATGAAAAGGTTGCAATTAACCCAAATCTCACCCTTAGTGGAAGCAGATATTTAGACTGACAAATGCATTTTGGGGTGAATACAGTTTGTTAATTGGGTAATAACCCTTCTTGCCCACACTCTGCCTGAAATATATTTTCCAGGCTCGACCTCCCTGCAAAGGTGGGCAGGAAGCCTTGTGCAAATAAGCAGTGGCAGAAGTGTACTGAAAAAAGTAGCGGAACTGTGGTCTCGGCCGGGCAGAGGGTAGGTGAAAGCAGAGTGCAACATGTGACCAGGTGTTGCGGCCGGGGCAGTGCAATAGTCTAAGTGACTAGTAACTAAGGCTCCTATTACAACTTTAAACTTGCACAAGGACATGAATTGACAAATCCTCTATATAGAATGGTGAAGATGGTCGTAAAACGTAGAGGAATGGTAAACAGAAATAAATAAAAGTAGCGGAACACCGCTCCAGCGCGTTCCCGCTACTTCGATCACTGCAAATAAGGTTGCTTGTCTAAAGCGCAATGCACAAAGGGCTGGTCCATGAGGCTAGTGTGCTCCAGGTTTGTGGGACGAATTGGGTCACCTTTAATAGTTAGCATGCTGCAGGACTGGTGTGTATGTATGTATGTGTGCATGCACGTATGCATTCGATTTGTAAAGCGCAAACTGAGGGGCTAAAGGTGCGGTATGAAGTAGCAGAGATAGCTGAAACGAGAAGGGCAGGCAAGGCATGAGGGGGCTCTCTAGAAGGAATAAGTAAGGTGGAGCGGAGTGGTCACAGATGAAGAGGATGCTCTTTGAAGAGTAGGGTCTTCAGGTCCTTCCTGAGGTGTAAGCTGGGGACGGGCTAGTCTTATCTGCCATGGTAACTTGTACCAGAGAGAAGGCATCGAGCAATAAAAGACCTTTTGTATGTTCCCCCCCTGTAAGTTGGTTCTTTCCAGTCTGGCAATGTTGTAGCTTGCTTCGGTTGGTGCATTGCCTTCTGGCGATGGTGAGTTGATCTTCCAGGTAGCGTGGTGTTTTTGTTGCGAACGCTTTGTAGGTGATGCAGGCAGTGTGGAGCATGATGCCCTCCTGAAGGGTTAGTGGAGGATGGGGGTGTTGTGGCCACATTTGCAGCATTCTGGGTGTGTTTCAGAGGGGTCAAAGCGGCAGCTCATTGCCATCACCCATTTGGGAGATGACCAGGCCTTGGCCAACTGTTCTGAAATCCAGGTGGGCATGAAAGGATTGGCAATACCATTCTTTGGGGGTTTGTTGTGGGTGATATGTGTTTTGAATGAGAAATCAGTAGATGGAGAAGACGAAAGGGAGAGATGCGGCATGAATCTGTCGCGCTTCGTGTCTGTAAGCCAATTCTGGACTTGGGCTTGCGTGGTGGGGTTTCATAAAAGACTGAATTCTTGCTATCCAGGATTGGATGAGTGACAGACAGCACTTAAATCGATGGATGTCTTTGCTGCAATTGTTGGTTTTGACTAATGGCTTACACGTTTTGCTGCAGATGTTACAAAAAACGGTCCCTTAGGGCACTACTCAAATGGTCTGCCAGGATAAGTTTCTGATTGAGTGCCTGTATTGCCCCACCCTACTTCGATCGCATCTGCCATTTTGTTCGCTACTCTTGACGCACTCCTCTGAACCTCAGCTAGTTGTATTTTTCTCATTTCAGTCATTTCAGTCTACAGGCCCCCAGCTATCTTTATTCTATGCCTCAACAATAATTCATGCAACATTTGCAGGTAGCTGCCCTCATGTTGCCCTCCCACTTCACTTTTCCCGCTCCTTTCCTCTTCAGTTTCCGGTCTGGACACTGCCGCCTGGAGCACAATTAACCAACCTGCAGAGAGTCCCCGTCCTGGGAGACGACTACCGTGGCAACTGGAACAGAATAAAAGACTTTTGAACTGGCAGAAGAAAAAGCGTGAGCTGCAATTGTGGCTCACTTTTTTTTTTATTGATGTCTTGCCCTATATTGTGTCCCAGTCCGAAGGGCAAACGTTCTAAGACACGGGAAATTGACATATCTTAAAGTGAACTATGCAAATGTCATTCAGTTGGCCCTTGTTAATCGAATAAAACACAGGGGACAAATAAGCATTTTTCTTTCAGAAAATGAAACAACAACTGAAAAATAAACAGAGGTAGTAGATTTTCCCTCAAAGTTGCTGGAAAATTATATATGGTGTGCATTTGTTAAGCCCAAATATATGTTTTAAATGGTTCCCTGCCAAGCAAAATCCCATTATCAGACATTTCCCGCCCATTTTGATTTCTCTTTCATAAGGACTTGTGGGCACGTTTCTGACCTGGGACGCTGATGACCCGGGTTATGTCTTCGGCACAGACTTTACCAGCTGAACATGCTCTAATTCATAGCACACTGTCTTCTGTGTCACTCCTGGCCATATGAGCCCGGCCAAAATGTAATGTTCTGGCGCTTGTGGGTCTGGTGCAGTCAGCCTTCCAGTCACAGAAGCCAGATTGTCTCCAGCAGAGGCTCCCCCATGTTAGCAATGTGGTGCTAGATGTAGGGGTCCTGTTTGCTAGTACAGCGGCCTGCGCCACGCGGGACAACCTAGCCGGTGCCTCACGTGACCAGATGACGACCCTACACTTGCTGCGGGGAAGCACCTTACCCGGCAACTGAAAGGCGGCAGGGAAGTACTGCCATATGGGGGCATGCATATGGAACCTGCAAGGTCACCAACCTCTCCTCTCCAGCCCATGCATGGATGCCTTACCTGCCAGCTGCTTCTAAAGTCATCTCTACAACCGGAGCTGCTTAGATATCTGGTGAAGAGTCTACATTGCAGACTGGGATCACATCTCGGTTTCATGACTTATCCAACCCGTGTGATCCTGGGCAGTCATTTAATGTCACTGTGCCTTATCTGATAACATGGGGACCAGAGTGATTCAGTGTGCAGTGTATGATATTAAAGACAACACCCTCGTGCTTTACTCTTCTATGGTGGAGTTTTGGCAAAGCCACCAGTTATGGCTTGTGAAATAAATATGTGATGTTTGCAAATGTGTGGGTCCCCCAGAGGATCTTGCTTACAGCTGCCATTGCTGATTGTTGAGAGGATTTCCTGTGTATTAAAACGTATTTACAGTCTCTATGATATGATAGCGTGGACCCGGGGATCGAACCTGTGTTGGTTGCAGCTGAGCTATCCTCCCGAGACGGAACAATGGGCTGAAGAGGGGCTTTTGGCTCTAGTTATGTGTTCAAATGAGAGCAAAATGATCTAAACAATGAGATTATGCAGCAGCAATACATGTTTTTGGGGTGGGAAAATTCAGGCGACTGCACTTTAGGCAATGAGCATATGCATGAGATAATGAAAGGGGTTTTTAAAATAATATTATTGCCTCCTTTGTTGTATAGCATATTGCTTAAAGGACTTTAATTATAAGTTATTATTGGCAGCTTTTTTATATTGAAATGTTTGCATAGTGTTGGGGCAGGCTTGCAGTGCGGGGTTGCAGTGTGGTGGGTCATTCCAGTGTTGCCTTCTGCGCGCCATGCTGCCTGGTTAATAAAACAGGCTCTAACCACACACTGTGGCCCAAAAATGGGGGATATGGCTACGAGGAGTGACGGGGAGGAGCGGGGAAGGTGTGGTCAAATGGAGCACCAGGGGATGAGGTGCCAGTGTGCAGCCTCAAAGACGGGCTGTGAATGGAGCATGTGCTCCTGCCAAGCGCCTGCCAATTCCCTCCCTCCTAGTAACACCTGGTCTCCCGGCACTCACTGCCATTAGGGGGATTTCATGCCACTGTCTAGTCCCCAGTACCCACCAACACATTAGGGAAGTTGCCTGGCATCCATGTGCAGGGCCTCAAACACGCAAGGAGGATGGTGTCCGCGCTGGGGGGAGAAGGGGGGGGGGCGGAGTGGGTAGATTCCATTTTCCCACCTGCGGCCTCTGCTTGTCCCATGGCAGTCCGACCCTCCTTCAAAATAAGATTTCTCTTCACCAATCGATGCCTAGATATCAGGGAAGAAGGCCGCTGCGGGTAGCATGAGGGTGAACGGGTACCACAGAGCTGGTGTAACTGCTGCACACTTGCATAGCCCACACACGTGCCACACAACTCTGCATGAACGCGTACACACACGCGCCCACACACACACACCCGCTCTTTCCCTCCAAGTCATTCTCCATCACTTATGTTTCGTTCGACTTCTGCTCTACTATCAGACACACCCCTACAGCGTGTTAACTGTTGCCGTGGCAACTGCTCAGGCATTGAGTGTCGAAGGGCACTGGGATACTATTGGCTTCCTCCGTGTCCAGATCTGTGTGACAGTCTGACCCTCCAGTGGGGTATGAGAAATTCCTTAATATGCAACAAGGCATACACACCTGCATATCCTCCACTCCCACTGAGGAAGCAGTTTATCTCCTCAAAAACCCAGCTAGAGTTCCCCTTTCTGTGGATGTGGCAGGGTTTTTTCCAGGTGGTCTTGCTGCGCAGATAGAGGTGACGTTAAAAGCCTTCAACTAGGGCGTGCCAAAGGCAATTGACGGAAATGCAAATGGCAGACAAGTGACAGATCCCGGGGACAGATCCTAGATGACTTGAAATGGCTTAACCGATGCCCTACCGTATGTACAAAAGACCCAGAAGACTGCTGAGAAACTGTGACAGCTGCCAGTAAGGGCTGGACCTGAAAGAACGCGTGTGACAGCAGCTCTGAAGAGACAGATTTGGGAACCTGTGAGAAAGCAGCTCCGAAGAGACATATCTGAGTGAATTTGTGAGTCTGTAGCTCTAAAGAGACAGGTCAGGGAGAAGGCAATCCCGTGAGAAACCAGCTCTGAAGAGACAGATATGAGTGAATTTGTGAGTCTCTAGCTCTAAAGAGACAGATCGGAGAGAAGGCGACCACGTGAGAAAACAGCTCTGAAGAGACAGAGCTGAGAGAATTTGTGAGTCTCATGCTCTAAAGAGACAGATCAGAGAGAAGGCGATCCCGTGAGAAAGCAGCTCTGAAGAGACAGATTTGGGAACCTGTGAGAAAGCAGCTCCGAAGAGACAGATTTGGGAACCTGTGAGAAAGCAGCTTCGAAGAGACAGATCAGAGTGAATTTGTGAGTCTCTAGCTCTAAAGAGACAGGTCAGAGAGAAGGCAATCCCGTGAGAAAGCAGCTCTGAAGAGACAGAGCTGAGAGAATGTGTGAGTCTGTCGATCTAAAGAGACAGATCAGAGAGAAGGCGATCCCGTGAGAAAGCAGCTCTGAAGAGACAGATTTGGAAACCTGTGAGAAAGCAGCTCTGACGAGACAGGTCTGAATTTGTGAATCTGTTGCTCTAAAGAGACAGATCAGAGAGAAGGCGATCCCGTGAGAAAGCAGCTCTGAAGAGACAGATCTGAGAGAATTTGTGAGTCTGTCGCTCTAAAGAGACAGAGCAGAGAGAAGGCGATCCCGTGAGAAAGCAGCTCTGAAGAGACAGATTTGGGAAACTGTGAGAAAGCAGCTCTGAAGAGACAGGTCTGAGAGAATTTGTGAGTCTGTCACTCTAAAGAGACAGATCAGAGAGAAGGCGATCCCGTGAGAAAGCAGCTCTGAAGAGACAGATCTGAGAGAATTTGTGAGTCTGTCGCTCTAAAGAGACAGATCAGAGAGAAGGCGATCCCGTTAGAAAGCAGCTCTGAAGAGACAGATTTGAGAACCTGTGAGAAAGCAGCTCTGAAGAGACAGGTCTGAGAGAATTTGTGTGTCTGTCGCTCTAAAGAGACAGATCAGAGTGAAGGCGATCCCGTGAGAAAGCAGCTCTGAAGAGACAGATTTGGGAACCTGTGAGAAAGCAGCTCTGTAGAGACAGGTCTGAGAGAATTTGTGAGTCTGTAGCTCTAAAGAGACAGATCAGAGAGAAGGCAACCCCGTGAGAAAGCAGCTCTGAAGAGACAGATCTGAGAGAATTTGTGAGTCTGTCGCTCTAAAGAGACTGATAATGATAATTATGTGTTATTTATATTGCACCTTAATCCAAAGCGCAGATCAGAGAGGAGGCGATCCTGTAAGAAAGCATCTCTGAAGAGACAGAGCTGAGAGACAGCCGTCCTAAAGGAAGGGATCCAGGGTACAAGTCAAGGGAACATGCAGGGGAATAGCAGCCGCCCATTTTGTTCAGAGGGAGGATGCATCCTCTGTTTGTGTTTTCAAGGATTTTAACAAACGATTATTTGCTGCACCCATTTGAAGAAAACAGTGCTGTAGCTGTATTCAAACCCAAGTCACACGGATCTGAGGCCAGACACTTAGCCACAACGCTACACAACTCTCCCGACATGAAGCAGTAAGCAGAATTAAGCAATAGAATCCGATGTGTGGGAGGGGCATTACTAGTCAGGTATTGCCTCTGAGGCGATAGTTACAAGCCTGAGCAAAGCGAGGGATTTAACGTAGCCCCGGGGGCATAGTAATAGCAATTATTCTCGAGTTGAGACACAGCGTTGTGACCATTTCTCAACTCGAGAACAAAAAGCAAAAAAATGGCCACCAGGGACTGGAAAAAATCGGCTACACGTAGTCCCATTTCCCTTTTCATGGTGGCCATTAAAAAGATAGGTGAAACAAGTAAACAAAGAAAATGGCCACAAATCGAACAGGGAGAAGGGACTACACGTAGTCCCATTTCCCTTTTCATGGTGGCCATTAAAAAGATAGGTGAAAAAAGTAAACAAACAAAATGGCCACAATCGAACAGGGAAAAGGGACTACAGGTAGTACCTTCTCCCTTTCCATTATGGCCTGATGAAGAAAGGAAAGGAACTCCACGGATGCAGAGCTCAGACCCAAAAGAGGTGACTCTTTGTCGACCGGGTAAGGACCATTGAGGGCCAATCAGATAGTTTGTAACAATTTGATTGTCCCTCGCCGGGTACTAATATCTCATATTCGCATTCTGCTATACAGGACATGTTTTGTTACAGATTCTTGAATCTAAAAGGTGCACACCTTTTATTTTTAGGAATGGAGTGCCTGAGGAGCCTCCCGGTAGGGTGCTGGCGGTGTGCTGGATAGCCAATCTGAGAATAATAACGAGACGCTATTATTCTCAGATTGGCTATCCAGCACACCGCCAGCACCCTACCGGGAGACTCCTCAGACGCTCCATTCCTATTTAAGGACTACTACCAATTGTCTGCCTTGATTAAGACTACGGTCGAAACGCGTGTCGGCTTTTGTTTCACCTTCATCTAGCATACTTTGGTAGCCATGTGATCCATGTTTCTTACCACATTAAAATCCATACTGATGACAACCAATTAGGAGTCATTTCTTCATTAAATTCTAAAAATGCTGACAACTCAGAGAATAGAAGATTACAACCCATGGTTAACAATCAACATCCAGCGCCATCACTAAACAAGGATTGTCACACCATTCAATAACTAACCCCTTGGGAACATTGGAGTTTTGGTTCCCTGACAAACCATGTGCCAGGGCGCAGGCCATACTATAACCACCAACTAAAACTTGTCGCTTGCGCAGGGCCGTTTTTACCTTCAACTCCAATTTTTGAACCTTTTATTTTTAGCCAGCAATGTTCTAGGAAAATCTGTCCTCTTGGAGAATTATTTTTTATCCTGTGCACTTTCTTTATTTGGGAAAGACAAGTTGAATTAAATGTGTATATTTAACTTTGGGATGCGTTCATTTCCTGTAACATCACTTCCCATTGAGTATGCCAGAGTCCTCCCACTTGACCTGAGCCCTGTCTGACATACCCTGTGAGAAAGTAGCCCCCCAGACACAGATCTGTGCGTCACCCCTGTGCAAAACTGAAGGCTGTTGACTGGAAGATTTTGAACTAATCATAAGATCTGTCATTGCTCTGGGCGACCCCCCAGGCCATCATTTTTCAACCTGCCGTGCCATTACAGAAGACTTGGTCTCAGCCGGAACTTCTTGGTCACATCCCTTCTGCGTGAGACCACAACCAACCCTAGACGTATCTCGTTAGTGATGTTTGAAGCTTGGGTCTCTGGGCTCTGAGAGAATACGTGAGACAACAGTGCTAAAGAGACAGACTGGGAGAATCTGTGCATAAGGTCCCGGGAGGATAGCTCAGCGGCAACGTGCGTGCCTTGGAAACGAGACGACACAAAGCAACACAGGTTAGATCCCTGGGTCCGCGCTGAGGTCAATAAGCATGTTATAAATAAGCAACTAAGAGACATATCCCTGTAACAGCGCCTTGATGCCCCCAGGCTGTGTGAACACTTTAAAAATGCAAAACAAATAAAAATTAAAAAAATAAATAAAGCAGCATTCAGGAGCCAGATCGGAGAGATCCCTCTGTGAGACAGCACCTTTCAAGAGTCCCATCTGAGTGAACACGCAAGACAGCCGTCATTTGTCCCCGGAAGCCACTTCTCAGCCTCCCCTCCCTTCCTTCATCCACTTGGGTGTGGATTGCCTGCCTCATCACTCTTTCAATATATGTGAATTTAAAGTCATAGGAAACCCAAAAGGTGTACTCTTCACTCCTGTCCCTGTATCCAGTCGATGTACACATCCAACTGTTCATATCTTATGTTTATTTTAATTTATATCCTGCACACTGCAAACTGAATGGCTTCTTGGCGCTAGCAACCGTGGATCAAGGGCGTCAATGCTCCTCTCTGGTCAGTGCCTGCACAACGCAAGGGCCGACCGCGAGCCCCAGCTGCTGCCCCCTAACATGGAAAATATTTCTTGTAAAAGGCTCCAGACGTGCTAGCAGCACATTTAGAGAGTTCCTGTCTGGGCCGCCTGACTTCCTGTCCCGGCCATTTCATTGGCTGGAAAGGGCAGGAGCAAGTTCTCTGAACTAGTAGCAGCAAGTAGATATGATATTTTATTTATATCGCGCCCGTACACAAGTGTTTCAGAGCGCGACCAGGCAAAAAGGGAGGGGAACAAGGGAGAAACAAAAAAAAAAAAAGAAACCAGCCATCATACTAGGCTCAGTGACATTTAAGAAGCGCCAGTGCATGGAAAAGGGAAAAGGGGGAAGTGTAAGGAAGTGGGCGGGGGTGGTGGAAAGTGCAGAGCAGAGGAGCGAAACAGAATAAATATTAAATAAAATAAATAAATACGGGCGATAAACCATGGTAGTGCAGCCAGCAAGTGGCAGGTGAAAGTTAGACAGATAAGGTATATCTGATAAGGGCAGAAGAAAATGGGAGGGGGCTGTAGGGGTTCAGATACAAAGCCCTAGTGCAGGGGATGGCCTGGTGGCAGGGTGAGCAGGTACCTGGGCCCGAATGACAGAGGGTGGCCAGGTGCACGTTGCCAAGAGAAGAAACAGATCAATAGGGGACAAAGGGGGCAAAGGCAGAGGGATTTTAAAGGTAAGTCAAGCAACTGCCATGCCCCTACTGCGCTCGTTCCCCTGCCCATGCTCCCCATCCTTCCCTCACTATTCTAAAAAATACCCACGCTGTCCCTGCCCCCCCCGAAGCGCCACCAAACTCTTTTTCCCTGCACACCCCTCCCATTGCCATCCCCAAAACAGCAGCACTGCCCCCCCAGAACCAACATCCCCTTGTTCTCTGCCCCAGCCTCATCTTCCCAATAAAAAGGTGCCTGGTGCTGGACTGGCACTACCCCGCTAATAACCCACTGGTGCTGGACTGGCACTGCCCTGCTGATAACCCACTGGTGCTGGACTGGCACTGCCCCGCTAATAACCCACTGGTGCTGGACTGGCGCTGCCCCGCTAATAACCCACTGGTGCTGGACTGGCACTGCCCTGCTGATAACCCACTGGTGCTGGACTGGCGCTGCCCTGCTAATAACCCACTGGTGCTGGACTGGCACTGCCCCGCTAATAACCCACTGGTGCTGGACTGGCGCTGCCCCGCTGATAAGCCACTTGTGCTGGACTGGTCCTGTCCACCTGAGCACCCCGCATGCCGCAATCCCCATATCCCCCCTCATGCACCCATCAAGCGGCTTTGGCTCGGCGTTGGGCCCTCCGAGCCCGGCCAGACCCCCAGACTCGGCCTTGGCTCCGCGCTACCACAGCGTTCCCTTGCTCTCCCAGCTCCAGGGAAAACTGGGCACAAGCAACCCAAACGCACCACTGTTGCTTTCCTGGGAGTGTCCTTGCTTTACTGCATCGAGTGGTCCAGGCCCTGGGCGGGACGGTGGCCTGGAGGACTGTGATGCACAGAATGCACAGTTGCGGTACATTTCCCGGCAACGCTCATTTGTGTGGACATAAGCTTTTCAGTGGCCCTCGTGTTGTGTTTGTTTGTGAAAATGTCATTGGAAAACCATCAGCCTCGGGAAAGATAAATGTATTTTCATAGTTTCTGTGAATTTGAAGGATTTTTTTTGCCGAGGTAGGGTGTGGCGAGTATATTTTTTGTTTGCCTGAAACTTAACTTTTAAAAAAAGGTGTGAGGCCTCCTTAGGCTCCCCTTTCTCCCCTTTGTATTATGTCATGTTATGTTGGTATGTATTTTGTATGTATTTTGGCTCAACGTATTAGATGCAAACGTTTGGGGGGGCGCTCCTTGTCTGTCACATACCGCACGGTTGTGGAGCGCTCTTCCCCTGCCTCTGCGTCTTACTGAGGATCATCTCCGTTTAGGCGGGCTGCCAAAACCTGGCTTGTTGCTGCCTAACTTTTGGATTTGGTTTTTGGCTTTTCTTTGTCTGTCTTTGCATTGTTCTGCCTTAGTGCCATGATGTCCCCTGCGGTGAGAGTTTGCGCTTTATAAATGGTTTAACATATGTTGATTTCTACCACTCTCCGCTACCAGCCAAGGACAGTCTCCACGATTATGTTAATGGTGGCCTCTTGTTGCCCTTCCCTTTGTCAATGACAGCTTTTGGGGTATCTTTTGGCGGGGCGGTACCCGACCACCCCCGCCCAGCAATCCTGGCAAAGTTTATTGTAATTGGTTATTTATAACAAGCGCGGACCCGGGCACCGAACCTGTGTTGCTTCGCATCGTCTTGCTTCCAAGGCGAGCGCGTTGCCCCTAAGCTATCCTCCCGAAACGAGGGAGGATAGCCACATAGCTGCGTAACTCCTGTCAATGTCTTCTTCTTTTTTTAATAAGAAACATTCAAAAACAAACTATTGATTTGTTTGCTTCACTGTTTCCTGCTTTTCAATGATTTCCACTTAATCAACTTTTCAAGTACAGAGTTCATCGACCACGTCTGGTTGGCCTACTGCAATGGAAATCCGTCACCCTTCACAAGTTCCACAAACGTCGTAGCAGCCTGCACATCACCCACTGAGCTATCCGATCAACTAGCAGGGCTGTGCAATAACAAGCTCAGGCTCAGACCGACCTATAAGGCAATAAGGAAGTGCCCGAGGGGCAGTCCCAACATGCTAGTGTGGGGCAGTTTAATGGGTCGAAATTGCTGTTTGATGAGCTACTGCACTGTGCAGCTGGTAGTTTCGACCACTGCTACTTAGCAAACATGCTTTCAATTCCCACTTTGCCCCCTGAGAGAACGCTCAATTTTTGATAGAAGGTAATGAGTTACCATTTTCGATTGTAGGACACGTTCTTATTGGTGCCCAGAACTACGTGGCGTGCCAATCAGACCCCATGCCCCTTCATTTGTGTGGGTGGAAAACCCATCTTCATTTGTGTGTCGTACAACTCTTCTTTCCGGCATGCTGCCGGTTCACCTGAGTTGCAATTTATCATCGAGAGTAAGAACAGTTTAAAGTCTCTTAACTGCTGGGTGTGTTGGTCCAGACAGCACTCTGCTGCACCCCTGGGGGGACAGGGACAAATAGGCGCGCCGTCGCCTTATACCAGACATCCTGCTTTGGCGACGAGGCTGATATTGCGTTCAGACCAGGCCAGTAAATGGCCATACTATGGCAGATAACGCCTTTTATTGTAAACAGATAGCAACATTTATAAAAAGACGAGGTCTGGCCACTTTGCTTTGCCATGTGCCGAGAGGTTTAGCTCTCAGCACTGTAAGAGATGTGTACAATGCACTCCCCCGGGGAACACAATGACCCAGAGGCTTGGAAGCTGACTTTAAATGCAAAATAAATCACCAATAAAAAAAAGAAACAATGCTTGTGTTAAGATGCAATACATTGTTCAGAGTTGGACTGGGGGTTGGGGGGCATAAGAATTCAGACATGAGACCGAGGTTGGACTGGGGCATAGAATCCGTATAGGCACCAAAGAAAAAATGGCCCACTATCACACATTACACTTAATTACTAACCAGAACAGACTGAGTAGTATCCAAGGGGGTGATTTGATCAAACGTGTTGCAAATATTTCAATTGAAAACGTATTTGATTGGTAACATTGTTTTTTTATTTTTTTTATTTACTTGTTTTAACTGAAATACCATTTTTACAAGAACAGTTATCCAAATAATCTGTCCATGTCCTTTCTTAACTCTCCAAGGACTTAATTGAAGACGATAGGGGCCGTTTCTTCAGGGCATACTGCATCAAACGTGTGCGGACAAATAAAGAGTTTACGTTTTTGTGGTTTTTGTAATTTCACGAAGAGGATCTGCATTCAAGTTGGAGGTCCGTTATTTCCTCCTCGACTTCAGAAAGTTGTTCCAGGCCTATTGCTAGAAAAAATCTAGAAACTGTAATCACCCAATATGTCTTTTCCCCACTCATTAGGCAAAACCACCACTCGTCTTCTACATAGGTGTGGAAATCAATAAAAATATGGCCAAGTTAGGTCGAAGGTGCTGCTTCAGTCCCTTGGCATACTAGTAGCAGGTGTCTTGTTGTTTCAACTAAGTTTATCTGTTTACAGAACCAACACTTGTTTGAAGTTGCTTTACCCCTTATTGCCAAAATCTCATTTGTTTTTAGGAAATGTAGGCGTATCCGTAGGGATCTTTGTCGTAACCCCTGTCTGGGAATTTTGGCAGGTAGCTCACAGTTTGGTTTATTCTTTTAGTGTTTGCCGGCAAACTTCTCGTCAGCTTATTTTTAGCTGTGTCTTCCAGTGTATTTATCCAGTTAAGTTCTGACAGTTTCCTTTTGACTTTGGTTGGGTTGCACATCAATTTTCCTCTTGAGCTTCCTATGTTTTCCAGAAACTGTATGTTATCCGACGCCCACTTTGTAAGCATTTTAGTGTTGCCTCCGTCCATTTCTTTATTTATGATTTTAAAAATCGGTGGGCATAAGGGAATTATGACTTTCCTGTATAGCATTATGGTGTTGCGTGCAACTGTTGGACTTAGTGACATTAAACTCAGTTCCCTCTGAATTTATGCTACAGGGGTCGACTGTGCTAAGGCCAACACTTTACGCCAAAAATGTCCCTCCAGTTTGGGCCAAAGATCTTCCAGTATGTAGGGCATGGCTTCCACTCTATAAATTGAGCCTGGAACTACCTTGGATTTATAAAGGTTCAAGGCTGGTATGAGAGAAAAGCGGCCAAATTTCCAGTCGACCGCTTTGGTCTGTGCTATCAGTGCTTTGGGGTTTTCATACAGAGTTGTTTGCATTGGTAGCTCCTTAGGGCTGTTACTCAATGTTATTAATAAATATTTGAAACTCTTCACCCTTTCGAGGCTGACTCCATCTACGAACCATTTCAGTTGTTCCGTCTTCTTTTTCGAAAGACATTATCTTTGTTTTTACTTTATTAAGTTCTAAGTTGTTTTCTTTAATAAAAGCTGATAGGTTATTCAGTTTCCACTGGTGACCCACTGCCGTTTGATCCATTATGATAATATCGTCAGCGTATAAAAGTCTTGACACTTTCACATCTCCCAAAGTCAGAGGAAATGCTCTTACCTTCTGCTCATGAATCTTGAAGTCAGCGATGTAAGAGTTATACAGAGCAAAGGACATCTTTGTTTAACTCCCGTGGCCGTGATGATCAACTTCAATAGAAGTCCAGCTCTACTCAGTCTAACTCGCATTGTTGTTCCCGTATAAAGCGCCTTTATTGGTTCTAATACTGAACCCGGGCATTTCTAGTTATACAATTTCCTCCATAGTGTTTCCCGGTTGACCTGGTCGAAAGCTCGGACCAGGTCAACGAAGGCCATAATAATGCAGGGTCTTCCCTCGATGACCTTCTGCCTTCAGGATGCTCAGTAGAAAGATGTTTGCAGTTGTTCCCGTGGCCTTAAAAAAACCTGGCTGGAAAGGATCGTTGCATCCAACCTCATTTGTCCATTCTTGGAACCTGTCCAATGCAAATGACGCAAAGATTTTTCCAATAGTGTCAAGAAGCGCAATTGGACGATAGTGTTGTGGATTATCTTTTGCACCTTTTTTGAAGATTGGCACTATAATAGCCATTTTCCAAGAAGTGGGTATTGATCTCTTTTTGACACAGTTCTGAAACACTTCACTGATGAATAAAGCCCAAGCCTCAGGGTGCTTTTTCAAATCAATGTTTGTAACCCCACCTGGACCTGGAGCTCTAGAACGATTCAGCCTCTTGATCTTTGCTAAGTTTGAATCGATGTCATGTGGAATCTCCCAAGCGTTGTCTGAATACAGTTCGAGCTTTACTTGTTCACCCTCCAATTTTTTATATAGAGTGGTGAAGTGGTCAATCCATTTCAATTCCCCCACATTATTTTGAAGGTTATCGTTGGCATTCTTTACAGATGACTTTATCAATGACCCAAAGGCACTGGCTTTTCTGTCACATACAGCTCCTAACATTGATTCGGAATCATCTTGGTACATGCCGATTCTATGTTTCCATACCCAGCTTCTGTAATTCCTTTTGGACTCCTTTGCCTTTTCTTTAATTTCCACTGACTTACTTTTCTTTGCAAGCCTTTTCATTTGGCACAGGGATCTCCTTTTATCCACCAGCTGTTGGCTGTACTTGTGGACAGTTGGTTTTGTGATGTGTTGATTCTGTCCCTTTTTCCATCGGAAAGCAGTCAGCAATGGTTGGTAGTCGATCTTTTGGGTGCACTCTATCCTGTCTCACCAATTGCTGTCCAGGTATATTTTTGTCAGTTGATTAATGGCATCTTCCGTTAGCCTGAGCTGTGTGTCTCCATTGTAATTTTCAAGTCCAATTGACAGAAGAAATCGAGGGGGCTATGGAGCTTTCCAAGTTGTGATCAGCATAATGTGTTTGCTGTTTCTTGTTCTTAAGACTTTAAAGCTCTGGACTTGCAATAGAAATTCTCTCGAGACATAAGTGTGGTCGATGGTTCCGCCTAATCCGTCCCTTTCCCATCTAGGGATGTACGGTTCATTTTTATCTATCATCCAGTGCAGGTTATGTAAGTCTTTAGATTCCATTAGGGCAGCCCATAGCCGACCTCTGTCCAGAACAGGTGTAGATCTTGATGAATTAAGCTTAAAGTCTCTGATACCTGGGCAGATCGTGTTTAGATCTCCATTGATTATTATGTGTCTTACTTGGTGGAGGTCGTAGGCATCGTCAATTAACTTTCCCATTGTTCTTAAAAAGAGCTTGGTGCTTATAGCGCTGGGGTTTCAGTACGTATTCACAAACAACATTTTGTCCCTTGTCTCTTCGTTGTTTGCTGTGTTTAATTGTTGCCAAAAAACAAAGAAGCTTGAATGAATTTTGTAGATACTAGGGATGTTACCAAATGTAGACCACTACTGGAACGGAAAGCTGTTACCAGGCCTGACATCGGACGACCTTTGGGTCCCTTGTGGGCTGCCGAAAAAGCTATGTCATATCCGTCCAGACAGGATTTCGTCCACAGGCAAGTCTCCTGGAAACTTAGCACGTCATAGTTCCCTAAATTGATATCACTTGGTGAGGTCAGGTGTCCAAACCCTCTGGTATTCCTTGAGCCCACGGTCAGGTGTTCACCAGATGATTGAATATTTGCCTGATTGTCTTATGTTACTGAGTGGCTTCTTTTTGGTGGCTAATTAGAAGCGTTAGATACCAGGGCTGAGGAAATCCAGGACCACTTACTTTGATCCTCTTCTCTGTTAGCTCTTACATCTTTCCTATTTGTACTTACGTATTTATCATTCGGTAGGTCCTGATTAAAAGTTATTTTGAGTGTAGAGATTGGGCCTTTAGGAAGTCTGTCTGGGTTCTTGGATTCTGTAGTTTTCTCCCTGTCAATAAAGATAAGAGAGTTTGATCTTTTATTTCTTCTGCAAGGGACTGACCTTTCCTTGCAGTCTCTCAATGAACTCCTTTTTGTCACTCTTGAGGGTTGGATTCTCCTCGTATAGTGACTGTGGCGAGTATGTTGATCTTCATAAGATGTTTTAGAGACAGAATGATCCTTCCAAACTTGTTTTGTAGTTGTCATCTTTTCCACTGATCTTGATCTCAGCGAGGAATTTCTTGAGGTTTGATTCCTTTCACACTTTAATGGGCGATCTTGTGCGCCTCTGTGAGTGTGAATTCCACATAGATCGTACCCTAAAATTAGTAAGTTCTCCGTTGCATCCATTGGCATACATTTTACTGCTAATGATTCAATGTGGAGATAGGAGCAGTCGTTACCCCATTTTGGCCTGGTTCTATGATCTTTAAATCTTCTGATCGGAGATGCCTCAGGCACGGGAAATGGTTGAATAGTTTCATTATTGTCCTCCTGTTTAAAATCAAACTATCTCCAGAGTCCAAGACCCGTTCCAATTTGAAAGTTTGACTAGGAAGAATCTTCTTTGTTTTGTTCGAAGGAGACCATCTGTTTGATCTAGTAATAGAGTTTTGGGTTCTCCGAACTGATGTCTGTCCGTCTCTGGTTCTAGGTCTCTCTTTTGCACTACGGTCGTCGGATCTTTTTCTAGCTGTTTTACATTGTAATGGAGATTCATCTCTTTTATAATTAGATAGACTTTAACTGCGTCCTTCGATCAATCTGGTTGTTGTGTTTCGTGAAAGACCTTTTTTCTCCGCCACTGAGATGATTCTCGTGATTCGATCTCCAATTGTTGTTAAGTGTCCTTTTCCATTTGTCTTCCATCGTGAAAAAGGTGGGAGAGGGTGGTTCCAATATCACTCTTTTCTTCGTTGGCTCATATGGTAAGTCATTGTCCCGATGGCTGTTCGCTTTCCTTTTCTGGCACCCCAGATTTGCGAGTTCAGATTCGGAATCTTCTACCGTGTGAAGGCTCATTTCCATCAAATCGATAAATTGTTCTAAATCTCTTCCACAGCGTTAATTGGACATGACACTTTTTCTTTATCTGTTGGCTTTAGTATTAGAGCTTTGTTGTTTATATGGATGGGACTACTTGTGGTCCTATTGTGGGTTTGGAGGAGGACTACCCTCCTTTCCTTTCTTGCTTGATTGACTGAGTCACCAAGTTGTTTGAGTCGAGGGTCCCTATTTACAACTTTTCTTGACTCTTCTTCCGCACTCGGGGTCATTTTCTGTGAGAAGATTCCAAACTGAGCCAATTTTGGTTCTCCTCTCTCAGGTCTATCCAATTTGTCTGCATCTTGATTTGAGGGAGGTTCTTTCAGAATACAAGCCTGTGAGGACAGAGCTATGCATCCGTTGCCTTTTTCTCCTCTTATGATACCCTTGTGCATAGCGCTGTTTGGTTTGGAGTTAGTTGTTTTTTAGGTCGTTTGTCTAGGCTCAAGCCTAGCGTTAGCAGTTTGAAGGTTCTCTGTTGAGGTTTCTGATGTCAAATCAACTGTTGCTTCTCCCATCATACTTGCTGTAATGACCTTTGTAGGTACGCTTTCGGTAGTTTGCGTACTAATTGTGTATTTCCATTTTTTCTCAAGGTCACAAGTACTTTGATTGGGATCCTGAAAGTCGATGCTCCATGATTGAGTATCTGTGGCTTTATCCTTCTTGGTTGGTGTTTCCTTTGCCTTTGCCATTACGTAGCCTTCCAAGTATGAAAGCTTAGTATGCATCAAAGCCATCATACTGGTATGATCTTTCAGAGTTTCGTTAAGGGCTTGGTAAAGCTTACTGAAGGGAGCCAGTGCTATAGTGACGGTCGACATGATCGTTAATAGATCTGTTTTTTTACTAGAGGTTTCCTTTGCCATTGTTTGAGATATTTCACATTGTTTTAAAATAGTGTAGTAACATATGAATCTGGCCCACTCCTGCCACAAAAGTGATCCATTCTGTCAAACAAAACGACCATCTAGAATCATGGGTTGACCCTTCGGGCATTGCCCTTTCAGCCAGTCCCATCCTGCGTGAGACTCACCCTCTGCCAGGCCTACAGGCCTTTTTGGAGCAGGGCTGGCTAAAGATGAGCGAGGGCCCATTTCAAAATGAGTTCTTGGTGGCCCTTTACCTCATCTGAATCCTTGGAAAATGTATCTGTTTTGTTTTTCAGACTTCACAACGATTCTAATTTCTCACTTGCTGGATAACAAGTCTCCCAGATTGCCACAATTCCATCAAGCAAGAAGGTACTCCAACACTGAAGAAAGGTGAGAAGAGCACGCCATGAAAGTATCAACATACAACATGTAATCAAAAGAGGGAATAGCAGTGTGGCCACAGCAAGCATGTCCCAAATGCTGCACATTTCCCAGCTAAGTATAACCGATGTGCGAAATGCTCACAAAATGAACACTACTCAAAGGTCTGCAGAGGCCATCACAACAGAGAACTGATACACTGCAACACCAGCACCAGCAAATCTACATTCCCTGAAGAGGGGGTCAGGAGCAAGGCTCTACAGGGAAAAGAAAGAAAGCACACGTGTAAGAGAAGACTGGGAGGGATTTTATCATGGACACATACACCACTCTATGAAAGAAGGTACAAACAAGCTGAAAGCATCTGATCAAACCCCCACCAACAACGAAGAGTATACCATGCCACTGCACATGTACATAAAATAAGACTTTCTATTCAACGATAGAAAAAAGATAGGCTAATTAGACAACTACCAGAGCTATGTTTTGGTATGGTCACACCAAGCAAGGTAACCATTTTAATGATCCAAAAACAAGGAAAGAGATTATAACAGTGGTAGAGAGCTACAACGTAATACTAGTAAACCATAAAGCAGTCTTTCAATGTCAAGAGGAACATTTGAGGTGTACGATCGTGTGATACAGTAGAAGAAATAAGCTGTTCCTGTAATGTTATGAAGCCAGATAGGCAACAGTTAAGGGAAGGGCTCAACTTGAAGTAGTGATAGAGGACTTGCTGAATGTACGAGCCATTGAAAGTGTACAGAACAGGGAGTGGCGGTACCCGATTGTAGTCACCAGGAAGGCAGAATCAAATTCACCAAGATTGTGGGTAGATAAAAGGACACTGTGAAAAACCTGAAGGTGTTTCACAACTCAGTCCCCAGTAATCCCTTCTTCGGGTGGCCAGGGAAGGGCCACTGCTATTGGATCCCGACACTGAGGGTGGACGAGCGAAGGGAGGATCACCTGGGTAAGGGGTCCTTGGGGAGTGGGGAGGAGTGACCACGGAATGTGAGACATGGTATCCCCATTTGCAGACAGTTGTATACCCCATATTTCCTCAACATTTATGGGATAACTCCCATAACTCCCCTCCCTTCCTTATCAGCCCAACTACTGAGACTGGGAAGATTACCACTAGTAACGGGCACTGGCCTTGTCCAACTAATGAAGCCAGGCAGGGTCAGGCACTCAGTCACAATCACAGACACCTGAAACTCATGAACCGTTTTCCAAACTATAAAATGTGGAGCACAGAAAGAGAGCGATACAGGGGCCAAGAAGGAAGGCAATCTGGATGACGAGACAGAGGAGCAGCTGAGAGACACCTGCCGAGAACGAGGCAAGGGAGAACGGATGCTGAGATGCTGACAGGCTGCAAGTTGAGGCAGGTGAAAGCGTGGCGAGGGTGCCGTATCTCAAGAAGCCGGAAAGTTCAGAAAAGGGAGCCGAGGGGCCGGCTAAACCCTTTTCTGTATATGCCAGCAAACTGCACGTTTCCTCCCTGGCGCATCAAGGCCACCCATAAGTATCTGAGGGGTAGGTGGGCAAGACCCTGACCTCGACGAGCTGCAAACTGAAGGACGCAAGAAAGCAATGACAGCTACTAAGTTCAAAGAAGGGGAGAGCCCGGTTTGTGATACGCACGGAAGGCTACAGTGTTGCACACAGGCTACGTGTTGAAGGATGACGACATTGAACTGAAAGCTGAAATTTATTTAGCTAGCGAGGGAGCCGATGAGACCCAAAGTAATGGAGCAGCGCTGCATGAGAAGGCACGTTATTAAACGCTTCTTGAAAGATAATAGAACAGTGAATAATGAAAGCAAAATGTGTTGAAAGCCATTGAAGGAAAGGGCATGAGGGAAAGAGAGCGTGCAGAGATCCCAAAAGGCTAATGTGAAGGTGAACTGATATTTTTGTGAAAGAAGGAACAGGGTAGCCGATGGCCCGTTCTGCGAAACCAATCGCAAGAGGCATGGACATTGAAAAATCCACCCTATTGTCAGAGTGGTCACACATAGGGGTGAGAATACTGTGCTGTTGCAAAAGTCTCTGGTAAGGCGATAATAATAAGGACCCGGCTGTCAGAGTCATCATGCATGGGGGTGATAACACTATGCGGTTGCGACGGTCTCTGACAGGTGAACATTGTGAAAGAGAAGTATAAAGGTTGGGGAAGGGATTGCTCCCCGAGCTCTGTGAAGCAGAGCTGTTTAGCTGGAAAGTGTTTCAGTCACATTTGAGTGTTCGAAGAAAGGCAAGGGCAGCCTGTGAAAGTAACAGAGAAGGAACTTTGGGAATATCTGTTTGTTTGGGAATTGTGAAGCCGGCTAGGGAAGCCCGAAAGAATCCATTGAAGAAAACTGTGCGGCACATTGAACTGACAATGAAATAGATGAAGGAAGCCTAAAAGATTTATGGGAAGTCTCTGAACTATGGATAGTACCCACCTTGAAGGAACTTTGTAAGATCCCCATTGAGCCGAACTTGGGAAAGGGAGTGGTGAGCCACTTTCATTGCCATTCTGACATTCTTTTGCTCCACTCTTTATTTTCATACATTTTCCCACACTTAGTTAATGTGAAACGTGAGGGCAAGCATAGGTTTCCAACACATATTTTTTTCTTTGTTTGACTGACTGACTTGGACCATTTTATGTTTACTTTGATGGTCGGAACTAATCCCTTTATAGAATTAGTTCCCGCTAGGAAGTATCCAACCCTAGTCAGACTTAATAAAGGTGTTGAAACCTGCACCTTTTGTGTCTGTGTCCTTACTTGTGATACCATGCCTGTATCACAACACTGAACATGGGCATGTAACAGATTCCTCTGCCTAACATTTCAAAGTGAGCATGAGCTCTAAATGGAGCAACAGTCTTCATAAAAGTATACATGAGTAGTGCATATCATCAGGTTAAGCTACATTCAAGTTCAAAACAACTCACAGCCTTCATTTTTGGGAGTTTTCCTGAATACATGACTATCGTTCTGCCTATATTTGCTGCCTGTGGTTTTCAGAAACTGATGACAGTCACCCTAAAAGAAACAGAAGTGGCTAAGTACTTTCAGGATCGCATCATGATCCTCAGGTGCACAATAGCTGAAGCAACTGCCACACTGTAATTGGTCCTGTCCAGACTGAAAAATCAGATTGCAAACATGGAGAAAGATGTGTTGTTTCCTTCAAACACAGATTGACTAGTTGTTTTGCTTGATCTCAAGAGAGACAGTACATCCAAAGAAAGGCTTGGCAAGAAGAATCTTATACTCCCTAAAGCCTATAAACAAAGAACAGCTAAAGATGTTTATGGGCCTGGATAGATATCTTGCTAAATGTGTCGAGAATTTCTCCACAACATCAGAATGCTTCAGTGCACAGTTGTGGAGAGGTGTGCATTAGGAGAAGAATTCAGCAATGCATTCAGCAAACTCAACGGCTCAGTGGTCAAAAGCTTATGCCTATTAGAGACTATCATAACAGTCATTGCTCGGGCATAGGTGCAAGCCTCCACCGTGAAGAAAGACCGGAGCATTGTGAGATCCAGTGCCTTTGACTTAAACGTATTGACTGGCCCACAGAGGCTCACTAATTAAAAGGGAGATTGAGGCCTGCTTATGGACTGCAATCCACATCCACACACAACTGTGGGGTAGACATTTTACAAACAGACCATGGGCCAATGTTCAGCATCTTAGGATCAATAAACCAAGGAAATCATGATTAGTCCAGCCGGCATAAAAATGCAAGAATTCTACTTCACAATCAAGTACATACTGGGTTGACAAAATAAACAGGCAGATTGCATGCCCAGAATACCATAACAAACACAGAATGCGCAATAGATATGAAAGGGGAGTCTATTGTACATAGTATGCATGATATGCAGGGAAAGACATAAGGGGCAATCAGGAAACCGCGAAACGACAACACTGTACTAATTAAGCAAGTAAGCAAAGGATGCCTAGGTGAGAGGAAGTAAAGGTCTACAACCATGCAGTAAGGTGGCAAGCAAGTTACAATGGAACGTTGGAGGCACCATCGCGAAGCTAACTAGATGGCATCAGTACGCACAAGCCTCAGCCGACGTGCATGCAATTGACAAGTTGTCAAAACTAGTCAGAATCATCTTGAAAAGAGGCTATGTGAATACCTCTAGTGGCCAAGCATTGACCAGGAAGTGAAAAGCACAAGGGAACATTGCCAAGTATGCCATAGCAGGGATAAACAGCTCGTCATCTGGCCAGTGCCAATTCAAAATGTAGTGTAAAAATGCGACGTACAGAAAAAAGTGGGCATATATTTTATCGCCGCCCTAAACTACATTGCTTGCTTGCACAGATTTACAATATTACTCATGGACTATGCATTCAAATGGACCACGGTCCAATTTCTACCAGCTGAAACTAAGGCATATGTCCGAGAGTAAGGCATTTAACATATACTGGTAACACTATATCACACCCATGGAAATGTGCAGATGAGGATATTGGTGCAATTTATTAAGGGCACCATCAAAACGCCACCAGCAGTATGCAAAGACTGCAAGGCAGCAATACTACATCCTATAGATGCTCATATGACAAACTGGATTCTGCTCTGCAGAAGTACAAGGATCGGTAGTGGTAAAAATGGCCCAATCAGCACTCACACCTCTACAAACCAAAACACAACGCAATCATAAAGGCAAAACAGGAACAGTTAAGAGATATACCTCCTTCGCCATTTTGGGTAACATGGGTCGAGGGAAGGCTATGCTCTTAGAAGGGGTGTGAAGTGGAACTAGCAGTGACTTTGACAACATAGAATCACAGACCAAAATGAAGGGAATGCATTGGGCTATAAAAATATATATACTTCAATGAAACACACCATCTAGGCATCCACCGACACCCAGAGGGTGGTCCGCCCATAATAATTTGACAGGATGCACCCTCCCAACTATTATGGATGAGTCAAGCCAGCACAGTGAAAACACTGAGTGCCCAAAGCACTCTTAGCGTGGTGTTAAACTGCACAGAAAAACTGACTAGACTATTGCACATTGGTGCAGCCATTTTGGTTATATTTACTTACTGTGGCATAGCATTTTTACTGGGCAAAGCAAACATTATACATTTTATTGCATGGCTAGACTGGTGTACATTCGTGCAGCTAGTTTAGATGTGTTTTCTTATACTGGCATGGCAATTTTTACTGGTCATCGAAGGTAAATACAACATGAGTGTTCTTATGTTGTCATACGAGCCCACTTTGGTGCAGCCAGTTTAAGTACATTTTCGTACTGTGACCTCACACATAAAGATAAAACCTACATGATGAGTGTTGTTAAATAGTAATACTCATCTACATTGGATAAACCAGTCTGGACATATTTTCTTTATGCAGCATGGCATTTTACTGGCAAAGCCAATGTGAGCATGTTCTTATGTGGGGATGCTGCCATATATTGTCAGAGCCATCATGGAAAAGTTTTTGTTATAGTATTATTACTGCCATTATGTGCAAAGTAAACATGGGTATGGCCTTGTATAGGAATACTGGCTAATATTAGTGCATCCAGCATGGACATGTATGGACAGAGCCAGCATGACATTTTTTTAAATAAATTGTGGGAACAGTCATCATGAAAATGCAATGGAAAATCCGACTATGCACTGTTGGTGATTTGAATCTATTGGATTGTTTCATGAGTTACCCTACAAACAGATTGCAAACTGTGACTTTTTACCAAATTCTTCACAGAAAGTTGGCTGTAAAACGCACCATTTTAACCCATTATTTGAAAAATATTCTAGGGGGTGCACTCCACTGAACCCCCCATGGTTGGTTCATGCTCTCTCACTATATTATTCATGGGAATAATTTACGCTCCTCCAATTAAAGAAATCGGCAGACACCACCAATCACTGACGGGGACACTGGCACAACTTGCCTGAGAGCCAAGCAGGTAAAAGAGAAGGTCTTAGCACAGTACTCGAAATGCAAAATGATGGTGCCTGCCCAAATTAATCAGTGTTGTATACTTGATAAAATAAATAAGAGAATACAAGATCTTGGAAGTATTGATAGTCGAGATCGATTTGTTGTCCTCTTCTACACCTATGTAGGACACTGCCGAGAAACACACCCAAGAAGACAATATCACACGGAGTGAGTCAGAGACACGACTAACAAGACGCTCAAGCCATTACCTCAGGAGGGTTCATTGTCAAAAACAGTTATGGGACATATGACAACATATTTACATGCTGTATACAAGGGGAAGAATTTACAGAAAAGATTGGCCATTATTTTGGAATTGTGGAAAATGTATCAGAACATGAAAGATGATCTGCCCAAGAAGGACTGGATGCTTAATCAGCATAAGGAGAAGGAATTGAGCAGGATATACTGGTGTGACTGCACAAAACACGACACATGATGGAGCGACATTTAATAATTGCAGAGCAGATGTATGGCAAGCGCTCAGGGTACAATATCCCGATACATCTGATATGGGTGCAATCATGACTAGGAAGGTGGGCGAGGATGAAGATCCTGTTACCTTTATTCAAGGTATTCAAGAGAGAAGGCGTCTCGAGACGAGGGAACCGTAGCACAAAATGGTGACATTATTTTACCACATTTTATGTCAGGGACTGCCAGAGCCAGTGCAAAGGTAGATGAAGAAACATGTAGGGATGGAAGCAAAGCCATGGCCAGAAATAAAATTGACTATCATGCACTGTTGCTGATTGTTACAACAGAAGAATAAGAAGAAAGCCAAGAGTAGAAATCAGGAGGAAGTGAAGTTAGTTCCCAGAAAACTGTAAAAACTAGCCATGGAAGGAGCGTATTGACGAGTAATGAGGGCATGACGACACAAGAGATGGGACCTGTGCAGCAGAGTAGTGTAGTATGCCCTATGGATCAGAGTGGAAACAATCTTTGGCTAGGAGGAAGAGGGAATGGACTCAGAGGAGGAGGACGAGGTGGATTTCAGAACCCTCAGGAAGGAGGAGGATTTAATGGCAGACAACCGGAAAATTGTTGGAATTGCAGGAGTATGGGACATATAGCCAGAACATGTAAATGTAGAGGGGGCATGCAGCAAAATTGGCAAGCTCCAAGAGGGGGGATGGGCTATGTTCCACAATATAATACAGAACTACAGGAATATTATGCCCAAGATCACACGCAGAATCAGGCACGTGTGCCACAACCACAGCAAACACAGCAAGCTCTACTACAAATGCAATCGCCACAAGGGCAACCACAGCAAGTGCCTTTGTAAACCCAACATATACAGACCCAGCAAGCACAGGCACAACAGGCCATGGTACCACAATGGAACTCAAATGTAGGAATATCACAAACACCCACACCTAAACTAGGGAGTGTGTCCATGGTAGGAGGAAATTCTTTCACAGGTACAGGGATGAATTTATATCCACAATAGGCCAGCCCATAGAGTGACCTGATGTATTTAGTACTATCAGTGACAACGGAACCCTAAGAGGAACCAAGGGTCAAGTTAACAATAGGAGCCAATACATTTTCGATACTTGTAGACACAGGAGCAACTCGTTCCTGTGTCGGGAAGGGAAACTACCCAATATCAGGCATTGCCATGAATGCGCAGGGATTCTCTGGGGCAATGGGTTTAGTTCCTTTTACAGACGAATTACCAATCTCTATAGTAGAACATGGCGTGTCTATGCCCTTATTATATTCTCGCAAGACACCACTTAACATGCTAGGACATGACTTGATTACAAAATTTAACATAATATATTTGTACTGATGAGGGAAGAGTGTGTTCCACTCCAGAGATAAATTATATGTATTTGAACTAATTTATATTAGCCTTCACAGGCCAGAAAGCATTACGATGAGTACCTTTAGATCCAGAAGTATTTTTGTATGGAGTGACTGTTTTATTATTGTGGTTGGCTAAGTTGGTAGGTAAAATATAGAGAATACCTAAAATGGTTTTGTTTAGACCAGAAATACCCATGGGTGATGCAAAAGGGCAGGTTGCCCCTTTAGAGTTAGAAGCAGCAGTGGTCAGAGCAGTAAGAGTGATTGTCCCTGGAACATATGATGAGATTAGAGGGTGGACAGCAGTGACAGCCCTCAGGGAAGGACATAGATTGACAGACCTGACAGAGGAATAACTTTGTAGGGATGATTATTCTGATGATGAATTAGTATTTTTTTTTATAAGTCTCACTTATTGGATTAAAGTGAAAAGTAGGAAAATACAGCTGAGAATGGCAATGGTAAAAAAGAAACCGTAATTTTTCCAGGAAATTTTGGAGAAAGTGCCAAATATTTTATAGACCACCAGTTCACATGACATAAACCTATTGAAAGGAGAAGGAGCAGTTAAAATCAAGCTTATACCAGGAGCCATTTTGCAATGAACAAAACAATATCCCATGACCTGAAAAGCAGATGAAGAGACCATTTCCGCTTTAATGAAGCAAGAAATACTGGTGCCATCTGAGTCCCCAAGTAACACAGCTGTATACCCAGTAAAGAAATCAACTGAGGAGTTGTGGAGATTTATTCAGGATCTTCACACCCTAAGCAACATTGTTGAAGCAGAGTTTCCTGTATTTCACAATCATGCCATGATATAATGTAATATTCCACCTAAGGCTAAATATTTTACAGTTATAGATTTTAAAAACGCATTCTTCTCAATTCCCCTTCATGAGGACTCACAAGATTTGACTTCCTTTTTGTATAGAAATGTTCGTCTGGAACATACTTGTTTGCCCCAAGGGTACTGTGAGTCCCCATCGAACAGGGTCCTTCAGATGAGTCTGGGCAATGTACAGCTCGAGAGTGCAATAATACAGTATGTAGATGGCATATTGGTGTACAGTGAGACAGTGGAAAGGTACAGGGAAGACTCAGTGCGACTCATGTCCATATTAGCAGAGAAAGGACATAAAGTGGACAAAAAAAAGTTACAATATTGTCAGGAAGATGTCCTGTACTTAGGACAGCTAATCCCTCAAGAGGGGAGAAAAGTGACACATGAAAGAGCACAAGCAATTATGAAGACTATTGTAGGGCCTGGGTTTCTGATTACAGCACCTATATTCAATCACTTTTAAAAGGACTTAAAGAAACACAGTGAAAGACCAAAGGAAATATCGAGGCTTAGTACCACCAAAATGAAATACGCCTATGGTGTACTCTTACTCCGCCTATGTTATGTCAACTGTGCACACATGTTTGTCATGCTGGAAAAGGGGGGGGCTTCCTCCATGCAGACGTCCCTCCAGTGGAACATGTGGCCCTATTGGATAAACTTATTGAGGCATTGAGACTCCCATTGACTATCACAGTTGTCAAATGCACAGCGCATACTAAAAGAACACATGCAATTTCTAACAGAAATTAAGCCACAGACATAGAAGCCAAAAAGGCAACATATTTCCCAAATATTTCTGATTTTGAACTAAGAAGTGTTAAACAAATGGCAGGACGATGCTTGTTGGTAAAGACAGGCTTTAACATGCTGTCTATTGTTCAGTTAATTGAAATACAAGGTTGAGCCTCACAGGAGGAGAAAGATTTATGCAGAAAGCTGGGGTGTTCTTTATCCCCCACTGAGGCAGTCTGGAAACAGGATAGCACTGGAAAGCCAGTTATGCCTCCAGCATTATTGAGGGTAGCGCTGGAGCAGCTCCACTACCCCACGCATATGACTCAAGAGAGTCTTGCTGCTACAATTGCAGAAGATTGGTGTTCACCAACTTTGTTAGAAGATGTGGCACAGTTTATTGTGAATTGCATCATGTGTCAGAAATGTTCTGCAAGGCGCCCTTTGCGAACAGTGTGAGGAGCAATTCCTAGACTCAATGGCCCATTTCAGCATCTACATATAGATTATGTTGATATGTCGCAGACATGCAACGGTTATAGGTACATGCTGGTAATGGTATGTACCGTTTCTAGATGGATTGAAGCAGGTTCATGTACTTACCCCAATGCCATATGCGCTGCCAAGTTCCTTGTGCATGAGGTGTTCCCAAGATGGGTGTGTACGAAGTGTTGTGGTCTGACAATGGACCGCATTTTGTAAATGAACTATTTGAGCAAGTAACTCTTTTAGTAGGTATAAAACACACGTTTTCTTCTGCCTTTCACCCACGCGCGAATGGAATCTGTGAGAGATTAAATGGACTCCTTAAAGAGAGGATAGCGAAGATTAAGATAAGTTTGAAGATGGGGTAGTTACACTGTTTGCCCCTTGCGCTATATGCACTGCAAAATCAGCCTGGCTCAGATCACCACCTAACTCCTCATGAGTTGGTGACTTGACACTGAATGAGAACACCCCTTGCTCCTCCATCTAGTGCCCACCTTGAAGCAAACACATTAGGAGATGAGATGCATGATTACCTAGCAACAATGACTGCAAGTGTTTCTTTCATGTCTCAACAGATCACAAAGTCAACAGGTCAAGAACTGAAGGGAGGGGTCAAAAAGAACTGAAGAAGAAAGCCAGCCAACTCATACAGACTGCTTGTTGAAACAGCCAATCTAATACCGAGGGGACCAGGGGCTGGTCACAAATTTGTCCGCATCTGGAATAAGCCCCGGTTTGAAGGCCCCTTTGAGGTGGTAATAGTTATTCCCATGGCTGTTAAACTGCAAGGAAGACAAGCCTGACTGCATCTGCACAAAATCAAACCATAAAAGGCAAAAACTTCAACCCCTCCTGCAGTGACGCAAGAGAAGAAGTTCCGTGCATGCAGACAAGATCAGCAACCAAGAGCAAAGAAAAAGAGTCTATGGAATAATAAAACACCCTTGAAATAAAGATCAACATTTCTTAAATCTAATAAGGAATTAATGGACTTGCAGCTATCCTGGAACTTTTATATTTAAGTTAAAGGAATACGTTGCATCTTCTATGCTACCCATCATAATAACATCACGAACTTTCTAGTATGCTGTTTTTACCTATATATTACAGTTTTAGCCAGCTCTGACAAGACAACATGTGGACATTGTAACATTTTGTGGCGATCCAAAAACAATCACATTATTTTCAGAATTATTGTGGCCATTATTTTGCAGTTCTTGATAAAAAAAAGTGTGTTTTTTAGAAGATAACACAATTACATATTGAATTAAGTAAAATTGGTTGGTTCCAGAATATGAGAGACACACTATCCTCAAGAAAGTCGATAAGTTTTTCGGGAATGGTCATTGTGATTTCATTTTGTCTTATGATTTGTCTATTCTTCCTTATAATTATGGCATTCGGGCACATAATGATTAAAAATGCAGATACTGTGGGGGACAATGCAATGGAATAAAATGTATAACGTGCATATCTGAAGAGTCAAGCAAAAAAATGGACCTGGGTGCAGTTGATATGAGAAACAATACACTCAGCAGCGGGAGCCTACATTACTGAAAAAGATAGGTTTTCAACTTTTTCCTGAAAATCTCAAGGGAATAATTTTTTGAAAATCAAGTAATAGTTTATTCCAGGTTCGCTGAGCCATGCAATAGAAACATCTGTTCTCATAGGTGACTGATCTAGAAGATGGAACCACCAGATGACATCCTTTTGATGACCTCAAGGCTCTACTCGGGTGATAAGGAACAATTTTAGCTGAAAGATAGATGGAAGTGCCAAGCCAACGATACATTTGAAAAATAGACACAATGGCCCTCATTAGGACCCTGGCGCTAAGGGGTTTGCGCCAGCGTTAGCTGCGCCGACCCCTTACCGCCAACTACGAGTTCCCATAGCGCCATGGTCATTTTTCCGCCCGCTTTTTGCGGGCGTAAAAATCCATGGCGCTATGGGACCTCGGTGTTAATTACGCCACCGTAGTGTACGGTGGCGTAATTAACACCTTCCCCACTCCCATTGAGCCCTATGGGGCCGAAATGGGAATGGGGAAGGGTAAATGGGTCAATGGGGACTTACCGCCCCGCCGACCTCGGAATGGGGCGGTAGGTCCGCCATCCGCCATGGCGTAAAGGGACTTTGCGCCATGGCGGAAAAGTCCGCCGATGGCGGAAAAAATCCGCCAGGGTCGTAATGAGGGCCAATGTCTTAAACAAGTTTCATTGTTGCACAGGAAGCCAATTAATATTCCTACTGGAGGTGGAGACAGATACCTTCTTAGAGAGATAGAAAATAAGCCTCATTGCAGAATTTTGGGCGACCTGCTGCCGCTGCATTTGGTATTTAGGGATAGCCAACAGCAGGGAGTTAGAGTAATCGAGCCTCGAATTTCTAAGTCCTCCAACCACTGAGCAGCAATCTTTGTCTGTGATAAGAGGTATTGATGGTTTCAACAGTTTGAGTTGGAAATAAACTGTTTTAATGGTTTGATTCACCTGTCCATTGTAATTCATATTTGATTGCCAAATGCAGCCCAGATTCTTTACTTTTTGTGAAACTTTTGTCTGAACAGTGAAGAGAGAAAGGCAGGAAACGGGCGCAAGATTTTCTAGTCTGTTCTTGGAGCCAAACACAATATTTTCTGTTATGGAGGGATTTAATTGAAGCTTGTTCGCCAAAATCCACGTTTGAATTTTTTCAGCACATGTTAAAAAGCAGGCTATCGCATCTTTAGAGCTCTTTAGCCGCACATATATTTGAGTGTTATCCGTGTATGAATGCTACTGTAGTCCAAATTGAGATGATATATTCATAAGTATGCTGGTGTATACATTGAATACCAATGGGGATAGAGAGCAACCTTGAGGAACTGTACATTCCACTAGTAATGAGGCAAACATGAAAGGGCCCAGTTTAACCTGTTGATGTCGATCTGTCAGAAAAGAGGAAAACCATTTCAAAGCATCCTCGGATAGCCGAGCAACTGTAGATGGTCTAGAAATGAGAATGTTAAAATCGACAGTATCAAAGTCTGCCGATAGGTCCAACATGACAAGCATACTGATATCACCCTCATGGCCAGCCCTTAAAATGTCATCCCTTACCATAACAAGAGCTGTTTCCGTCCCATGTCCTGGTCTATACCTTGACTTGTACGTGTCCAGGATACCTTATTCTTCCAGGAAACTCTGGAGCTGCATGGTCACTACTTTCTCTAGACTTTTGCAGGCCAAAGAAAGCCTGCAATTGGACAATAGTTTGATAGAATCTCATGGTCCAAAGATGGTTTTTTTAAGAGTGGATTAAGGTATGATTTTTTTTGTTCTGATAGAACACATCCTTGACTCAGTGAGGCATTGACCAATAAATGGATAATCTCACTCAGAACTGGTACATCCTGTTTGACCAGATATGCTGGAACGGGATCATGAATTAGAATGGTGGGTATTTAGCCTGTCCATAAGTGACGATTCTGTCTGCAGACTAATAGAAGAGAAAACAAATATGGGAGATGAGGAATTTAAGGTCCCTTGGATTTCATCATTAGTGGAACCGTCTTGATACACTGAGCTTTGAGAGTTGATATTTGTTTTAATCTGATTTATTTTGTCTGAAAAAAAGACATTGAATTTATTGGCCAATTTAGACGATGGAAAAGGCTAGAAGTAGCACATGAAGGGGGGATCACAATTCTTAATAGTCGAGAACAAAGTCTTTCACCTATTTTCAGCCGTAGTAATTTGTTTTTTTATATGGGCAGACTATGCTAAGATCATGTCTTTTATATACGCTTTCAATGCAGATTTAGCTTGGTGAAAATTTATAGAGTCTCTAGTTTTAAGTCTTATTTTTTCTTCCTTGTGATAGTTCCTCCTAAATGTTTTTAAAGAGTCATCTATATATAGATGAACATTTTTAATTAAATCCATAAAAAACATCCTAACTTTTTTAGAGTGAATAACTGTTAGAGATACAGTTGAAGTCAATTGGAATATGCCTAAGTTCTTAAAATCATGAATTGTTTTAGGATTAGAACTTGTATGAATGAATGTATGAATGTATGAATGTTAGGATGTTTTTATGGATTTAAATTTAAAATGTCATCTATTTCTATTTTTATACTTAAATTAGAATGAAATAAAAAATAATGATTTAATACCTATTATTCTCAGTCTCGCTCTCACCAGTTTTTCTTGACATCGAGGTACCACCTTTGTTCTATAATATTGTTCTACCTCAAGGTGCCAGGGATAGATGAGGTTCCCACTCTCCTGGGTTTGTTGTTCACTCTCATCACTACCGACAGATGAAGTGGCCAATGTCAAGGAGAAAGTGACCAAAAAATGATCTGACAATGACACAGGAACACTGTCACAGGGAGAGAGGTATACACCCCGAAACATCAGAGGTCCAGACAGTGTCCTCAAGAGTGAGTTGCAACCTTATTTAATAGTTCAAGATTGTGTCATTGTAAAGAATCTTTAAGGTGCAAGTCAGGGTTGCCAGAACTGTTGCACCAGATATTAAGGTGACCTAGAATAATAAGCTTTTGATACCAAAGTGCTTCCATACCAAGATAGGCATCCAAACTATTCAAAAATCCATTGGAAGACTGCGGGGGTTTATAAAAAAAAGTACTATATGACATAAGTCGTTAAGAGAAATATGACATGCGCAGGCAAGAATGTCAGAGTTAGAGTCCCATTTCAGGGTATGAACATTAAGTATGTCTATGGCGAATCTTGCAATAATAGCAACTCCTCGTGCCTTGTACATCTCTCTGTTAAACCGTTTAAATAGAAAATTATCTGGGACTAATGATTAGAAATGAGTACTAGAGTAATCTGAAAACCAAATGTCTGTCACAAAGAGAATGTTCAGCTGTAAAGTACCAATAGGTTCATTCAAAACAATGGCATTTTTAACAGCAGAACTTGCATTAATTAGTGCGGCACATAACGCCTGTTTATTAACGCATGGAGTTGGGAGAATATCCGGATTAAGTATGCCTATAGATTGAATTGTATTCAACGCACGCAGAGTGAGTGCGCAGTGTTCTGTGGTTTGTAAATTTAGCATATACTCGGCTGAGTACTGATATGGCAGTTTATCCTTCATTATAGCACAGAATGAGACAAAACTATCAGACAATATTTAGTCTAGTTGAGTGATACATGTACCAAACACATGTTCAGACACATAGAATGCCCCTTACCCCACGAACGTGACACAGACCGGCACAGACTGGCTTGCCCCTGACATGCCAGCGCTGATGCACGTGAAGTTATGGAAATACGACACGAGAACTACAAACATGCTGGAAGCTGTAGATCTCTCGCGTCTAAGGTGCAAATGGCCACAAATCAGGTAAGTACCCCCAAAATAAGATATATTTGGATTAAAACATATTAGTAATGACCTACAAATTCAAATCTGAATTCTAGCAGCAAAGATGAGGCTTTTCAGATTTTTACACAAACAGACATAGTATAACATTTTCTAAAACCTAGATAAGCAGAATAAAAGCATAAAATCTATCTAACAGCGTAGTATGCATTGCTAACTGTGTACTAAAGCAAAACAATGAATCATCCTTCATAATCCCTAACAAAAGCATGAGCAGCATCTTTCCTTATTTTACTAAACCAATTGTTCAACTTAAAAGAGATGCTTGAGAAGATCATGATGACATAACTACATATCTTGATAATTCAGCTAACTTAAAGAATAACCTATGGTACCAACACATGAAGGAAGAGGGAGAGAGAATATCAGATGAAAACTGCTACGTGTGTTCTCTCATTCCCTACGCCATGAACGCAGCAAGAACATTTATTGCAAAAGAGATGTCTGTGCATGATGCAAAGTGCCTCAGTCATCTGACAGTATTCACAACCAAAGGACAATTACGATGGAAAATGGGCAACCCTACAATGGCGATGAAGGAGAAAATGTCCATATGAAGATACTTATGTGGACACACAAAGGATGGAGAAAGGGATGTGTTGGACAAGCAAAAAACATATGTATCTGTCCCAGATTGGAGAACAAATAAAGGTTGTTGAAATGAGGAGGCTGGAATGTTCAGACATAGTGGAAAGGTTAGGAGTACCAGGATGCTGGGAGAGACCTCAGCTATTGGTGTATGGACGAGTGGCTACCAGCACAGGATGGGAAGAAGGAATGTTGTCTTGCCCCGGACTATTATTGGTGAAGGAACCAGTAAGCGTAGTGCAAATAGTGAATGACATGTGTTTAGAGTCATAGGCCAAGTATTCTAAGCTACTAACATGGGTTGACAATGAAGCAAGACCTGTATAATACCACTAACAAATGTGACACCATGCTTCAAGAATAAAGGCCAGATCCTGGTTGGAGAAAATAAAGGATGCAAACAGGTGCCCGAAGTGCCAGGAATGAATGGGGAAACTGCTGTGCTGGTTGATCAATATTGGGCATGTGGATCCAGAGAGTATATGCAGCTGCCTTAAAATTGGGGGGAGTATGCTCCCTTGTATGCTCCATTGTGGTCTTACACGTTCCTCCATTAGTAATTCCTCAAAGTGAACTCCATATTGATGAATTTCCATAAATGAATGAACACCAGAGAAGGAAGAGGTTGCTCAACCATCACCGACTGAAGAGGGATAATTATTTTTCATCAAATTCAATAGAAGCCTATACCGATATTCCAGATGAGCATACATTATCAGCAAGACGGCGAGGATAATAACATCTATATTTACACCAGGAATGCCAAGTGGCTGCAGATTACCAGATAGTAGCTGCTGTAAACTATCACTGCAACAATAAAAGGGTTTAATGCAATCAAAGAAGAACTCAGGAGCATTAGGCTTATGGCCCTCCAGAACAAGTAGGTCCTGGACTTCATTACAAGAATGGAAGGGGCATGTGTACCAAGGTCGGACCTTCTTGCTGTAAATGTATACCATCCCATGATGGAGAAAATGTAACCCTGATAGAAGCAATAACTATGCTGATGGCCCTGCATGCAAAAATGGAGGATGAAGATGAGAAGACAGCAGGAGATGACTGGTTTTCGTCTCTGTTTTTATAGATTCCAACCTGGCTGGCAAATGCCTTTAAATTACTTGGAGCAATACTAGTGTTGGTATTGCTAGAAGTGTCTTATAACGCAAAGCTCTCAACACCCCCACCTGCCCGCCCATACTTCACACCAACAACTCCCCATCACAAACACCCCTTTTTGCCTTCAGAGAAGTCTCGGAGACGGAAGTCAATGACCTCCTAAAAAAAAATCAAACCCTCCACTTGCAAAGGGGATATCTGCCCACCCTCCGTAATCAAAGAGAGCGCAGAATACCTCACCCCCATCATCACGGCTTTTATCAATGCCTCCTTCACATCTGGAAGTGTACCACAATGCCTAAAAGAAGCCTGGGTCCGCCCGCTCCTAAAAAAACCCTCCCTTGATCCTTCCTCCCCTAACAACTACCGCCCCATCACCACCGTCCCCTTTCTCCTTAAAATCTTGGACAAAGCTGCTCACAATCAAATCCAACACTACCTGGAAACAAACACCATCCTAGGCAAAAGACAGTCAGGTTTCCGCAAAGGCCATGGGACTGAAACTGCTCTTCTAGATTTAAAAAATCAGATTACTAAAATAATGGACACAGGCAAACCTGCCCTCCTCCTCCTCCTCGACCTTTCTGCAGCATTCGATTTGGTCGACCACAGCATTCTCACAACGCACCTCTCCAATGCTGCACACTTCTCTCACAAGGCTACCACATGGATCACATCCTTCCTTGAAGGCAGGGCCATGAAAGTGTACTCTGACCAGGATAGCGCCCCCCCCACCACTATCAATTGTGGAGTCCCACAAGGGTCCTGCACCGCACCGACCCTCTACAACCTATTCACCAAACCCCTCTTTGACCTACTGGACTCCCTCAACATAGCGTACACCAACTACGCTGATGACACGCAGGTCCTCCTCCCCCTCTCTGGAGACTACGACCTTGACTCAGAAGCCCTCCTCAAAATCTACTCAACTATCCAAACATGGATGGCTATCAATGGCCTCTGCCTAAACGGAGACAAAACCGAAATCATCATCCTAGCCCCTAACGAAACTCTAACCAAACTCAGCCCCAATTACTCGCACTTGATCATCGACAATATTAGCATACCTGTCTCCTCTGCCGTCAAGACCCTAGGAGTCTACATTGACGCGACACTCTCAATGACAAGACAAACCAGCGCCATTGCCTCAGCTTCTGCTCTGACTACCAAACTCATCTACGCCATAAAACCCTACCTCACCACGCCCAACTGCCTCTCCATAGCCAGAGCTACTATAGGAGCCAGACTGGACTACTGTAACGCCCTCCTGGCAGGCACCTCATCAAAAAACCTAAACAAGCTCCAAACAGTGCAAAACAATGCCCTCCGTGCTGCACTACACATGCCCAAAACTGACCATATCTCACAGGCCAGAAGACGCGTCCATTGGCTCCCAGTCAAGGAAAGGATCAACTTTAAAATCCTCACCCTCACACACAAATGCATTAACCTCACAGCACCCCCCTACCTATCTGAGACTATAACCAAGAACTCCTCCATCCGCCCCAGAAGAAGTCACCACGCCAACCAACTCCAAGTACCCACTGTAAAAAGAGCCAAAGCCGGCGGCATTGGCTTCCCTCACATAGCACCTAAGCTATGGAATGCCCTCCCCAACGCGCTTAGAGCAGAACCATCTCTGTATCTCTTTCGCAAATCCCTCAAAACCACGCTATTCAACTAACGCCACCTTCCCCTCACCCACCTCAGCTCGCACACATCTGATACTAAAAGTGTTCGATACGAAATGCTTCCTGTAATGAAAATTGCTTGTAACCATCTTCCTTCCATTGTAACCAGACTATGTATGTATTCATGTAACAGCGCCACGATGCCCCCGGGCTGATGTGCGCCTTAAATAAATCTGAATAAATAAATAAATAAATAAATAAAGGATCATTTTGGGACAATGCCAGAAAACTGCCAAGAAAGCTATTGGAATGAAGATAATGATTGATGTGAATAGAGATCATACACCACAGACTGAAGACCCCACCCGTGAGAACATAAAGAAGAGTTTGCTGGCACACCCAGGGATGAAGTTCTACTACCCTAAGGATCTCAAGAAATATGTAGGACATTGGGTATTCTGTTGATAAACTGGAGAATGCTGTCACATGACCAGGAGTGTGAATGAGCATATAAAGGATGCAGGTGACCTGAGAGGGGTGATGAAAATATGGACCTCGAAGAAAGATGTGAAGAGGATGAAGAAGATTGAAGAAGAGGGGGTGGTCGAGGACTCGACCAGAGGGGGGGAATTGAGAGGAGCAGGTGGACATGTTATCCCTAGCTCCCACCCCCTCACCTCCATCATACTGGAACAGTAGGAGAAGAGCCATATGTGGGACACCAGGTATCATCTCAATACTACATCGAGTGTATGAGAGACAATACTCACTCAGACAACCGTATCAAATGTACCCTCACACTGAGAGGGTGGATATCTGCACACACAATTGGACATCATAGAGCTTGAAGTAAAATCTGACAAGAGTAATAAGAGAAACATGTAATCGAATATGAAGAAATCGTATATGTAAAGAAGATAAAGTATCCTGCTGATTAATAAATGTATATATGCAGGAACGCAAAGGTAGATGTGACATATAGAAACCTGCTGCAGAGGAAAGCATAACATGGCTAGATCGGCCATGATGTAAAAATGGCCGTGGACTCATATTAAAACCATTCAAGCTATCTCAGAGACAAACCTGGGCTGCAGAGTCAGGAGACGCTGGGAAAACAGCTTTGTGTGAGGAATAAAGAGTATTCTATTGCCTTGGGATCAAGGATGCTATTTCAAGGAATAATTGCAAGGCACAAGGGGAGTCAAAAGGATAAGACAATTAAAGATACAGAAAACCCATGGAAGATGGAGTGAGCAAGTCTCCAGAGGCCGGGAAGTGTAATGACACCTAGCACAATTGAATCAAATGGCAGTAAATCGAAGGTTGAGATGGACACAGTTGTGGTCTCCCCACAAGTGATTCGGAAGTTGAAAACAAGGGCTATTCATTAAGCCCAAACGAAAATAATAATGGGCCTACAATCCCTTGAATGTCTCAATAACGGAGAGCAGGCTTCAAGGTCAACTACGAAGGAGAAGCCTTGCCTAGGGGCTTGACCGATGAGAGACGATGGACTAATTGGGAAAGTGGAGAGTAGTCTGACGTTGCTTGTGGCTCCTGAGGTTAATTTTGCCTACGTTCTGCTAACGAGATGAAAGTCCAAGGTTGGGAAAGCAGCATGCCAAACAATCAGAGGGTCTATGTATCAACATGCTTTACAATGTCTCAAAGACCAATTCAATGCCAATTTATCTGCTATAATCAGTATTATACATATTGAGAGGTAGCTTGAGACATGCCAGATATGGCCCAGCCAATGAAGTTATTAACACTTATGTATACTATAGGTACATATGTTCCCCCAACCAAGCCCTGCCTTCATTAGGTTTTTCATTTGCCACGTAGGATGATGTCATGGATGACACACATCGAGATATAAAACTGAGTGTGTGAATTACTGTTATGCGCCAGATTGCCCTACTTTATTTTATGCTGATAATAAAGTGGTACTTTGCCATATTCTTGGAGTCTGTCCGTTATTTGGGTCCGAGATCATTACTGGTAATTCCATCTAGCACATGAGACGCTTCAAGGTGCTAGAGCCCAGAAACAAGAGTGTTCACTTGGAGGGTGAGGCACAGAAAAGCTGAAATGATTAGCAGATCTAGGGACCCCGGCAGGCGCGTTGATGGCTGCAATGGAAGAAAGGTGGGGTGGACACATGTATCAATGCTACAGCAAAAGCACATCTATGACTGTCGAGCAGAAAAAGAAGAAGATATGAATTGGGAGTTTAAAAAGAAGATTGATCAGAGAGTTCAAAATAGACTAAAGAATGGAAAGAAGCATCAAAGGGCAGCCAATTAGAAGGATGAAGTCATCGTCAAGACGATCGAGAACAAGGGTGAGTAGATGAAATTTAGTTACTTGAAAGGTTATAAAAGGAGGGATTTTCCAAATGTTTAAGAATGTACATCTGCAAGTATGAGCAAGGTACTTGAGCAGTAAAAGTGAGAGAGGATTGAGAATTTGCTGAGGTTTTGTGTGGCAGATGATGAAAGAAAAAAGAAACAAGAATAAAATAGAGGTATTGGGAAGTGGTGATTTAGGGGAAGAGTTCAGGGATAACAGAGTTTCAAGGAGACGGAATGGCTCAGCATCTAAAGTCATGTGGATAACATCCTAAATTGAGGAATGACGTTGGTCAGTAAAAGATAAAAAGGAGACAATAAATTGGAGACCTACAATCCCAATTCAACGGAAAAAAATCGACAAGCAACCCACAAGCAAGGACCCAAGAAAACCCAGACCCTGATAGGATGCCAAACCAGACACCTCAAGACACAGATCACAGCAACTCGAAAAAACACCTACGGCAAGACCCAACAAGAATCAGAGTCAAACTTGAATCCATAACCATCCACACACCGTACATAACCAATGCTTGGAAAAAGGCCCACACGTACAAACACTGAACCTCCTCGAAGCCGGAGCAAAAAACTCTTCCGTCAACTTATTTGAACTCCTCAATGAAGACATAGAGTCCACACCCACCAATACACTGACAACACACGGCTATACCTCAAGATCAACTCCATCAAAGACATCCATATGCTCAAAACCTGCATCTCGATGATTGAGTCTTGGATGTCCTGTGCATACTTGAAGCTCAACCCCTCTAAGACCTAATTCCTACTCATCATCTACGACACCGAACACCCAGACATACAGACCTGGCTATCAACACGAACTCTGAGGGCTTCACAACCAAGCTCACCTCCTGCGCCAAGTCCTTCGGGTTCCACATCAACAAACACCTCTTCTTCAAGACACACATAGCTAAGAAAACTCAGACAGCTTAGTATCAGCTCTCCCACCTGCGAAATGTCAAGCCATTCCTCCCTGCGGACAGCTTTAGATCCAATGTTCAAGGACTGGTCCTGTCCCATCTGGATGGGGGCAAAGCACTCCCGAATGCCTCCCGTCATCCTCCCTTGTGCCCCTGAGAAGCGTCCTACATGCAGCTGCTTGCCTCATCAAAGGTCTATGCAGATATGTCCAAATCAGTCCGGCCCTCATCGACCTTCACTGGCTCTCACTTCACGCACAAATTACCTTCAAGTCTTGCTGCATCATCTATAAGGTAGTCGCCCTCAAGTCACCTAGCTACCTCGCAGAGAAACTCAGCATCTCTAGCGGACAGTGCGCCACCAGAAGCCAGGACACGTGCAGACTTGAAATACGCTGCTGCAAAAAGGAAAGGACCAGAAAACAAGCCTTCTCTGCCTACGCCCCAAGACTATAGAACTTCCTCCCTGTCGGAATCAGACTCGCTCCATACTCCTACAATTCAGAAAAGAACTCAGGACCCAACTCTTCAATGTGTCTCTTCTCCTCAACATCTAGGCCATCATGTCGCCCCTCACGCCACCTGATTCGCTAGATGCCTCCCGCCCCTCTCCTCCAGACCACCCGGTACAGCTGTACTCCTCCTCTGTTCCCCTCTGTATCCTACCCCCCGCTGTATATCTGTTCTATTGTTGCCACTGAAAAGCGCTCTGTTATGAATCTGTAATGTTGAACACCTCTGTTGCTTCTCAAAGCTAGGTCTGCGCTCAATAAATACCATGATAATAATAAGAATAACCTCAACCTCACCAAACAGTCTCTCCCAAGAGAGAACCTCAGGAAATGGAAACCCAATAGAAAGCACCCCGTCGGAGGTAAAGCAAGGATAGGCAACAACATACAAGGAAAAACACACACACTGCACTGCAGCCTACTCAACATAAGATACGCGGCAAACCGCAAAACAGAAATATATGACCTCCTAAGTAACGCACTCTTCTTCACAGAAACATGGCTATCAGACAACTACAAGACAATCGCCCACAAAGCCATACCAGACAATTTCAAACAAATATAAGCCAATCGAGAACACCGAAGAGATGGGGCAGAATCGCAATGGCATACAAAGACCACATCTGCTCTACACCAATCCCTGCAACGGATATAGAGGAATATGAATCCCTACTCATCAAAATCAAGCTCAATGAGCAAGCTAACATACTGTTAATTCTAATCTATAGACCATCATCCTACAACCCAAACTTTGCAACTAAGCTCACTCTCCACCTATCATGATAACTTAGTCATCTTGCGAGATTTCAACATCTGGTTTGAAAGAGAAAGCAAAACCACAGCAAACTGACTCAGCACCCGTCTGGAAACAAACCACTTCAAGCAAATAGTGAACGGATCCACCCAGAGTGCTGGATACAGCTTGGACACAATCTTCTGTAGAGACGGACTCTGTACCACAGCCCCACTGGTACTGATAATATGGAGCGATCACTACCAGATCCCATTCACCGTCAAACTCTAACCCGCATACTACCTGGTAACACATACTGCACACTACTAACAAAAGAAACTGGAAGGGTCTTTACAGAACTACTGGTATCAACTAAACCAAACATCTCCGGGCTAAACAGAATGACCCCTGACTCAGTGGAAAAGAAACTCAATGCCTGGATCACAGAGGCCCTGGACCAATTAGCACCAATAAAACCTTTCAACGCCACTGCAAAGGAAATGGCAGCAAGATGCTTCACAGAAGAACTCGGGGAACTCAGATAAACCAACCACACACTGGAAAACCTATGGAGGAACCACTACAGTCAGACAAAGTAAAATACCAAATGGCAACTCGGAATATACAAACCAGCATTCCTTAAAGCAAAAGATACCTACAACTCCACAAGAATCCAATCGGCTAAAAAACCACAAAAATAACTTTTCAAAATTATCAAAGAAATCCAAACCCAACATCCTGCAACAAAGGCATCATACAATCACAATCACTATGTGACAACATCACCATCCACTTAAGAACAACAGTACACAATTTTCCCTGACACTACTAGACATATCAGCCACATTTGACACACAACACAAATCAAGAGACTGGACAAATGCAGTGTAAAAAAAACACCACTTTACAATGTCTAAAATATTTCCTCACTAACCAAACTGAAATAACGTAAGTACCGCCCATTTACTTCTAACGCCAAAAACATACTGCTCTAGCCTCTCCCTGCTACTCTTCAACATTTACATGTCTCCCTTAGGTGAGGCGGGATAGTTCAGGGGCAACACGTTTGTCTTGGAAGCAAGACAACGCAGCGCAATACAAGTGTGAATCCTGATCCTGTGCTTAGAAACCAATCTCTGGTATTAAGCACACGATAGCCTGAACCCAAGACCCAAACAACACCCTCAGCAAATTCCTCACTGACATATACAGTTGGATGACAACCAACAACCTAAAGCTAAACTCAACCAAAACGGAAATAATGATCTCACCCCAGCGGATAACACAACAGACACACAACTGAACTGGCCACCAGGCATGGGAACCTAACCGGAACTATCTGCTGTGATAAAAAAAAGCTGGGAATACACATGGACAATGGACTCTCACTAGACCCACAAGTCAACGCCAAGAAATGATACCACCTCCTTTGACTAATTAGAAGGATAGTCCCCTACCTCTCCTTCCCACAAAGAACCCTCGCAATCATCTCACTAGTATTACCAAGAATCGACTACGCGAATAGTCCCTACCTTGGAAATCCAGAATGACTCACTAAGAAATTCCAACGCATCCAAAATACTGCAGCAAGGCTACTTCTCAGATTAAACAGAAGAAACCACACTACACCAGCCTTGAGAAGCCTACACTAGCTACCAGTAAAAAAAATGCATTAAATTCAAAGCCCTCTGCATTGCCCGCAAATCACTACACAGACAAGGAGCCAAATTCCTCCAAGCCAAAATCAACCGCAACCAACCAGGAAGAAACCTAAGATCGAGCGACGACCTCCAAATCGAAATGAAACATTATGAAAATAGGAAATTCTGAGGCACAGCATTCTCACATCTAATTGACAACCTATGGAATTCAATCCCAAAGGGGATAAGAACGACAGAAGACCATCTCACCATCAGAAAATGACTAAAACCCTGGCTATTCAACTCACTGTGATCAGCATAGATCGGGCACTGTCAGCAACATCACCTTGAACCCGACACAATCAAATGACAGTACGGATTCTGAAGCGAACAATAAAACAAACATGCTGTACTAAACACTAACCACCCCTGTTCCTTGTTCCTCTCCAGCATACCCCACACATATCTCACACATACCTCAGAGGAACTAATGGACCAGTCCCACCTCACACAAACTCACAACCCACACATCCGTCATAAGAACCAACTGCCGTAAAAAACAACCCAGTCACTCGACTTTGCCCATCGGACACACTAACCCCAGTGCGCAGAACCCAAACACGTCTAGAAAGCTGACACACACACACACCATTTACTCCTAGTACTACAAGCACAAACAGAAGAGCACAACCTCTATCATATCCCCTCTTCCCTCACTAACCTACCCAACCCACTTTTTTAGAGAGCCACCTTAGCGCCTGGAAACCATGCAAATGGTAACGGTGCACAGTATAAGTCAACTTAACATAACATAACATCATCAGCACAGATGCGGCAGGAAAGAGTAAAAGAGGAGATGCTCGTGGAAAGCGGGGTGGTACAGAGAGAAGACAAGCGAGGACAATTAATAGATTCCTGGTGCAAACAAAAGAGAAGAGGAATAAAATAAGTGCCAGTCCACAGGAAGACAACCTTTAGTGTGTTCCCTTCTCATATGCAGCAACCAGGAAAGATGCCTGGTCGGAAAACCATGGGGGGCGTTATCCGAGATTTCACATTCCACCTCCAAAGCTGTCTTTTAACAGTGTCTACACAACATAGAAGTTATTTAGAAGTTAGTTTGGTTTGGGTGAGGAAAACATATCAGTATAAAGTGTACAAGGAGAGATGGCATTGTGGAGGCAGGCACGTTTCAGAGTTCCTAAGGCTGTTTAGTTTTGGCTCATGTGGCGCTTTATCACCATTATTAGTTTTGATTCATGGGCGGCACTTTAGTACCCTTAGTAGTTTTGGTTCATACTTTAGCAACATCGGTTATTTTAGACCACAGGTGGCACAACAGTGCCACCGCTTTTGGCTCCAACACCACCAGTAGTTTAAGCTGTAGTGTGGCCCTTAGCACCAAACAAGAGGCAAAGATATTGTTTAACGTCTCTGGGATGTAACTAGGGGCGTGTCCAGGGAGTGGCCTGGGGTTGCCCGTGCTACCCCTGGAATCTGATTATCCACCACAGGTGCCATCCCATTATCCTAAACTATGATCATTATGTGTGTGTGCTCGTATTTCATGCCACCCTTGCATAAGTCAGTGCCCCACTTGGGCCACCCCAGTCAAAAGAGTCTGGACACGCCACTGGATGTAACATGCTACAGATAGTGCAGCCAGAAAGGCACCGGGGAGGCGAGAAGGACCAGAGAACCTGCCCTTCTCTCCTGTGTTGGTATTGCTTCTGCGATGCAGGCAGCCTCCGAGGCCTCTCTGCCAGGAACCTGGGAGGACGAAGGAGTGCGATTGAGTCAATCCAAAGCTGTTGGATCTACCAAAGCTTTTTTAACACTTGTATGGTAGAACCACGTGTATTTACTACATGTCATTTCATCTAGTTCACCAGCTGGACGAGGTCACTTCTCGTGAAGTAATTGGGGCAAAGTTTGTTTGTGATGTCATGAGGTTGAAGGTTCAAAGTGCATTTGATATTACGTCTGCTAAGCGTACTGTTTCGTTAAGGCGGGAGGGCGCATTAAGGTTGGCCCAAGAGAAGCAGTTTCTCTTGCACAATGCTATTAAACACCCTGAAGCTTTTAGATCGACCTTGCGGTGAAATATACCACATGTGTGCGACAGGTTTACCGACGTGACACTTAGAATGTGATTAAGGAATGGCGGTGGAATTGGCTTAGCTCGAGCGTCACATATTTCACCCTAGGGCAGCATTAAAAGGTTTTTACTGCCAATATACCATGATATATTTACTGTTGGGCGGAAAAAAGGATGCAGAGACGGCAGAGAAGGCTACATGGCGATTTATGATATATTCGGTGGGATTTATAATGAAGCCGTAATGTCAGTGAGACAGTGGCGTGTCCAGACTCTTTTGACTGGGGTGGCCCAAGTGGGGCAATGACTTATGCAGGGGTGGCATGAAGTACGAGCGCGCACACACATAATGATCATAGTTTAGGATAGATCTATGTGATGACTCTGCGCGCACTGTAATTTTGAAAATGAAAATTCTGAATCCGACAATGGAGCCACGCAGTCATCACATAGATCGCACTGTTCCGCAGGCCCCAAACCTGCAACCCGTCTAACCATACTTCCTTTCTCACAGCCTACTTAGCTTCACTCCGGAGCCTTGCCTCGCCTAACTCCCTGTGACATGTACCTCCTATTCCTAAAGTGGGTGGGGACGTCCTTCGCAGGGTCTTTTTTTTTTAAATCTGTATCCTCTGCTGCAATCCTTCCAATCGAAACGGGGCAACGCCCGCACCACCCCTGCTCCCCTTGTACGGTATGATGGGATTCAGCATTTTTGTTTCGGCCGAATGCGCACTAAGCGAGTGATACCGTTTAGGATAATGGGTGGCGCCTGGGGTGACCAATCAGTCTCCAAGTGTAGCACGTGTCACCCCAGGCCACTCCCCAGACACACCTATGCACTGGGATGCCTTGATAGGCCAGGAAACATTGGATAAGGCAGAGAAAGCGCACATGCAGAGCGGTGCAGCCCTCCAGGGGTGCCCAGGTGTTTGGAGCAGGGAAGATAGCCAGATGCAGGTAAAGACAACACCTTGCAGTAAGACGGGAGGTGGGGCGTGGGCTGTTGGCACGAATATGGGCTCTCTCTTTATAAATTTGAGAATTCAAAGGGCCTTTCCAGCTGTGACTTTTTAAAAAGAACTACCCCCCTATGCACCCACCTGCATTTCTGAAGTTTGCTGACCTTTTGGCCAGATGTTCTTACTTAAACCTATCTCACTATAAAGCAGTGGTATCCAAACTTTTTTTTGACGTGTAGGCCCACCTGTGGTGAGAATAGTGTTGGCTTGCTCCCCGAATGCAAGAACAGCTTCAATATTCCATAAAAATCAGCCGACGTACCTCCCTTTTAAAGAGCTTTGCGCTCCCCTTGGACATCCTCTAGACCACCCTCACCTCCCCCGCCCCCCCGGGGTCCGTCCCACAGTTTGACGCCCCCTTTTAGTATTGCGTCACGGCGGCGGTCTCGTTTGGCTTGTACATTTAATGTGTAGTCCTATAGACTTTGCAGTGGGGAAAATGTTGATCTTTCCTGCGTATTTTAACCTGCGCGTTGTCAGTTCCCGCCTTTGAAGAAGCTTTTTATAGGTCGGAACCCCCTAATGCCTTGTAAACATTGTTGTTTGCAAATGATATCGACCTATTTAAATACATGCACCTATACCTATATATTAAATATGTATGTGCATGCACCTTATGTAGGGACAGGCAGCGATAGGTCGGTGGACACACAATTAACACATATAAATGAAATGATGGTAAGATAGCTCAGCACGTTCAAGCACATGCGAGAACAAATCTACCCGAACGTGCATGTCGAGGTTCCAACCCAGGCTGCGTCGATAAAGCCACGGATTCTGCCTCAAATCTGCAAAATAATACTTTACGAATGGCTCATGATCACATTACGCATGCGCGCTCCGAGACTGGCGACTTAGTGTCGGGTACAGAGTCCAGGCCTCTATTTTAGACACACCGAGGGGGCTTGGACCCTATGCGCTTAGGCTCTGAGAAACCCCCCTCCCCCTATATCAAAGTCATTAATTGCTTCGATCTCAAGACCGCGACACTCCATTCTCCGTGACCCCAAGACTCCATGAGTGGTGCCTTTGGGACTTTATGTCCCCCATTAACAGAGACACAGCCGCGTCACGTGACCTCCTGCCTCCCGCCTGGTACCCTTGGAGCCAATTACTCAGGTGACTCACGCAGCGCCGCGCCGCCGGGGTGTATTTTTAATTCCCTGCCATTATGTGTAAGCTGCCTGAGCACATAGGGCCGGATGCGCACGTGATCCGCACGGGCTCCAGCTGCTTCACTGACGTCACTGCCACCTGTGGGGAGTGCGATTACCGTCTCGGGGGCATCCGCTGGAGGTAGATTGGGCACAGGGTTTACATAGATCTAGTGGCATTGGGGCAGTGGGTGCTCTCAATGAAACCAGCATATCCAGTCCATAAATAAAATACTAGCGGGGCTGGGAAAGAGTCAGTCACGTGCTAGGCACATTTCACTCTGGAAATCAAGTGACATGGGTGCATCAGGCTCATGCTAATTAATGAGTTGGTACTTTTCTGCTTCAAGTGCCCCAAACAAAGAAGCAGCCCGTTGCCATTTTCAGCATAGCTGTGTAAGCTAAATACATCTCAGATGGACGCCCAGGAAGGGCATGTGCACGGGATTGTTCTTTGTATATGGTTGGAACTGCTGAAGGCAAGTATTCAAGGCCTTGGTGAAGCCTCATGCCCTTAAAGCCAAGTGGTTAACTGCCAAACTCAGGCGCTATCAGAGATAAGAGGCCAAGTCACTCAACGAATCAGGCTCGGCCCTGCATCAGAAGGGAGAAGAGTCAAGCCGAGCTTCACTTCTCACCCAGACAATTATCAATGATAACAGTCCATGTCAATGGCGCACATTACACTTTGCAATTCCTGTGTAGAATTAACACATGGCCCTCGCTGCTCGTGGTATCGGGGCTGAACGCCAGTATTACGCTAGACTGAGAGGGAGGAAGAGTGGAGTGCTTCACTGCGCACCTCAGACAGCTATCCATGGTAATAGGCCATGTCTGTGACATAAATGGTGGTTTGCAATTCCCGCATAAAATAAACAAAGCTCCTCACTGCGTGTGCTAGCAGAACTGAACGCCAGCCCCTTCTTAAGTGAGTGGAGTTACTCAGGGTACAGTTAGTATCGTATTAACAGGAAATCAAAAAACAATGATACAGCAGACTTTTTAAGTTTGCAAAGGAAACAAGAATGCTCTGATTACTTACCAGTAATCTTCATTACTCCTAGTCCTACTGTTCCTCGTCACAGTACTTACCTCATGAGGCCCCTGCCTCTGACACAGGACCTTCTTCTATTTCTTTAAATCCCTATAACTCCTCCCCCACATCCACATCACTCAGTTTCATATTACCAAGCCGGAGCATGGGACCTTCCCCGCAGGGAGGGTGAGGAGAATCATCAGTACGGTGACGAGGAAGAGTAGGACTAGGAGTAATGAAGATTACCAGTAAGTAATCAGAGCATTACCTCCACGTCCACTTTTTCTCATCCCAGTACTTACCTCATGAGGTATACCAAAGCAGCAACGGGGAAAAGGTCCCAATGAGACACAGAGCCAAAAACAGTGCCACAAAACACACACCCACAATAACTCTTAATTCACATCCCCACAGACAAAACTCCAACCACGAAGTAACCAACCCCAGAGTGGGAGAAACTCAACCCATAGTGGTTGATGAAAATGTCTAGGCCAGCCAATGCGGCAGCCATACAAATCTCTTGCAGAGAAAACCCTCCTTGTATCGGCCCAGGAAGCCGCCAAACCCCTGGCAGACTGCCCATGATTGAGCGCAGGCAGAGGCAGGGCAGAAGCCACATAGGCCCTGGAGATCACAACCCGGAACCACCGGAAAATGGAAACCACAGATGCGTTATGCCCAGCCCCAGACGGACCACAAGCAATCAGAAGACTATCAGATTGGTGGAAAAAAGCAAACCTAACCAAATACTCCAACACGTCCCGCCAGCCATCAAAGTTAAGCCAAGCCACCTCCTCAGGCATTCTCAGATCATGAAAGAAGTTAAGGAGAACCAGATCCTGAGAGGTGAGAAAACCGAGAGACAACTTAAGGGAGAAACTTCGGACCACACCTCAGCACCACAGAGTCTGGCAGCACCCTCAGGAAAGGAGGGTGACATAAGAGAGCCCCAATCTCGCCAAGCCTACGGGCAGAAGTGAGGGCAATAAGAAAAGAAGGTTTTAGTGTAAGATGTTTGATATCAATCTCGGAAATGGGCTCAAGAGGAGGCCCTTAAAGGAACCATAATACAAGAGGGAGATCCCAAGGGGGAAGCCCTTTATCAGCACAAGGACGAGAAGAAGAAAAACCCTGGAGCAACTTCCTCAACAACACCTCCCCATCCAAGTGACCATCAGAGTCCCCCAAAAGGAATTTCATGGAGGCCCACCGAGAGCGAAGCCTGGAAAAAACTGCCAGGCCCCTGTCAAAACCCCTCCTGGAGGAATTGAAGGATAGGGGAGAGGCCAGAACGCAGGGAAGTGATCCCAGACCGCCCATACCAGTCTCGGAAACGGCCCTAATGCCTGCCGAACACCTTCAGAGTAAAGGGACTAAGAGCATCCATTATGGACTCAACTACAGGATCTGAGAACCCCTGAGATATCAACCTAGACTGAGCAATAGCCACACTGCCCATTGAATCAGATGGACTTCCAACCGCAGAGCCCCTTGAAGGGGACACGGCCACCTCGGAACCAGCCAAGGTTCCTTTGACCGAAGCTCCAACAGAGAGGGGAGCCAACTCCGGCGGGACCAGAACGGAGCTAACAACACAGTCACCCTGGACACTCTGATGCGCCAAACCACCCGGGGCAGAAGGGGAATAGGCGGAAAGGCATAGAGGAAAACCCCAAGGCCACTGTACAGAGAGGGTGACCATCCCCCAATCCCCTCGGCCTGAAACCGAGAGCACAAGAGGGGAACTTCTGCTGAGGCCGGGGATGCAAATAGGTCTAGAACCGGGGACCATAATCTGACACAGGTCACTGCAAAGACCTGGGCCGACAGGACCAGTTCGGCAGAGGAGTGAAACCGGCATCTGAGAAGATCCGCTTGAACATTGTCCACCCCTCTGTTACATGAGGCCACCAGAGACACCAGATGAGATTCCTCCGAGGTGCCTATCAGCGCTGCCAGAGCATTCAAGGAACGGCCGGAACCCCTTTTGCAGCTGACATATGCCAAGGCCTTGTATTGTCCGTTCGGACCAAAACTGCTGACCGTCCAGCAACTCCTCGAAGTACATCAGAGCTTAGATAATGGCACAACTCTCACCAAATGGGTGATCGCCAGCTCTCCCCAGATCTCACAACCCTTGAGCTGAGAGGACCCCCAATGTAGAGCCCCCCAACCCATTCTGCTGGCATCAGTAGTAAGAGAGGCCACAGGAGGAAAGACCATGCACACCTCAGCCTGTAGACTTGAAACCCTCCGCCACCATAGCAGGGATACTCACAGCGCTGGGTACACTGAAATCAAAACTTCGAAAGCCGAGACGTCGGGAGCCAGTGGGAGAGAGTATAAGACACCAGAGGACGAAACTGAAGACGCGCCCAAGGAACTGGAAAACACGCAAGATGCCACGTGCCCCGCAACTTCAGCAACAGGCGAGCCGAGACATACTGCCTTCTGAGAACCCAGCTCAGAACAGCCAGCAAGTGTCCCCCCAGCACAACATCCAGAGTACGTTCCGCAAAGCCCCCACATTGAAGGGTTCCGTCCGGACAAGCAGTGCAGGGCCTTCAGACTCATAAGCAGGTGACACATCCTAGAAGGCATAGGACCAGGAACACCCGCAAGTAGAAAACTTGACACTGAACAGGGAGAGGAACGGGCAAGACGGTAACCCACAACAACCATTCGGAGAAAACGGATCCCATGGCCAACTACTTGGACCGTGAGCTAGGTACCAAAGTCCTAACCATGCAAACCTGAACAGGAGGAGACAGGAACGGCAACTGATACCCCCCCCTCCGGAAGGAGCCCATTACCCAGGAAGCTGGACCCCACTGGTCCCATACACCTCCGAGAAGATAGAGACGAGGAGCCAGGGAAAACCGTCAGCCACTGCACTTGCACCAGAGGAAAATCACAGGACGTTGAAGCAGGCCTGCGCCGCAATATAACAGCATGCTTGTCAACCCACAAAAAGATCCGACCTATCAAAAGGAAGATACAGGACAGCCCAGAAGTCCAGCAGACCATAGCCCCCTCAGCCGACAGAGGAGCCACCAGGCTGGCGTCAAAAGGGCAGAGTACTGTCACAAAGTGGGGCAAAGCAATCCATCCCGGATAGCAGACATAAAAGGCAACCCCCTACCTGGGGTATGCCTATACTGGAAAAACCCACTGAATGGACATCCCCCTCCACGGGCACCAGGGCTCTGAGAAACCCTCTAAGCACAGACATGTGCCACCATCTGCCATATTACTTCGAACGCGTCTGAGAGGAGGCGTGAAAGCAACACGTCGGCACCGGAGGACCTAAGAGACACTGGGAACCCCCTGCATGGCCGTTACTTCCATGATGCATTATCTATAATTTCATGCCGGACAAGGGAAAAGAAAATCATCTCCTTTCACCTTCCCTGCACAGTTCATAGGAAGAGGACAGGACAAGAAGTCTGCATCCATGGCTAGCACAGACCCAAACACACCACTAACTCGCCACATGACTGAGAGGTGGCTTGAGCCCTGTATCAAGTAGCTGGTAGCCCCATGCTCTAAATGGATCCAATGCGTCGGTCTAGTAAGGATGAAGGGCCGAGTCAGCACCGCAGAGACTCGAACTGAAGTGTAGACTATGCCAGGCCGGTACCCTTCCGGCCGCTTGCAGACGTGTCCAAATCTGCGCTATTTTCACAGGCTGCACGCAAAGAATGCAGCTAACATCCAGTGCATCGTGGGCTGTGTGTGTCTGAGGAGCGGGTTGTATGTGACATGCCTGCGACAGAACAGAGCCCCGCACTTTCAAAGCCTCTCTGCCACTGTCACCCCACGACAAGAAGCAGAGAGGCCTCACAACAAAAGGGAAGGCTAGCCCATACTGACAAGTGCTTGCCATCATTTCCAATAAAGATGTGTACACAGAGCACAAGGAAATGGCCTGTCGAAGGAGTTAAGATGGCCATACCAGCAGGAGAGGGGAAAAACATTGAGCACAGTCCTCCCCTCTCCTTACCTTTCCCCAGAGAATGCAGCTAACATCTGGTGCATCCTGGCTGTGTGTGTCTGAGGAGCGGCTGGTCTGTGACATGCCTGCGACAGAACAGAGCCCCCGCACTTTCAAAGACTCTCTGCCACAGTCACCCCATGACAAGAAGCAGAGAGGCCACACAACAAAAGGGAAGGCTAGCCATACCAGCAGGAGAGAGGAAAAACATCAAGCACAGTCCTCCCCTCTCCTTACCTTCCCCCGGGCCATGCAGGACCCAAGATGCAATGCTCACGCTGCGGCCTGGAGCCCAGCAAAGAACCGAGCGAGGCAATCTGGCTCAAATGTGAACCCAAGCCCCGCAGGGGACCCAGGAGCAGTGCTGCACCTGAGGGAGCCGAGGGCCCTGCCACACAACCCCCCCCAGGGGGCCAGCAATCGGTGCTCCCCAGTGCCCCGCACCGGGAAGAAAAAGTCCAACCTGCCGGAGGCAGGAAAAATTAAACTGAGTGACGTGGATGTGGGGGAGTAGTTATAGGGATTTAAAGAAATAGAAGAAGGTCTTGTGTCGGAGGCAGAGGCCTCATGAGGTAAGTACTGGGACGAGGAAGAGTGGACATAGAGGTAATGTACTTCTGCACATTTTCGGATGAACAAGGTAATGGCACCTGGTTTAAGGTGACTGAAGGCCTATGTTCGTCCGGGGAAGGGCGCGGGTTGAGTGGATTTATGCAATCTGGCCAAATATTGACCCATTTTCATTGTAATGCTTTGGTTAATGATGCCAGGCGCAGGAGTCTCGTAGAAATGTGGCACACCATTGCTTCTGTGCTTGACTGAGTGCACAGAACCCGCTCCAATATGGATGCCACTTTCGCAGATAATGAATGCCACATTAGTCTTGCCTTATTGAGCTGCGGTTCAGCTGCAGCTGCACCTGCTCCCCCTCCACCACCCGCTAAGAAAAGAAAACGGCCCTGAAACATGTGAATAATGCCGCAACCGTTATGCGCAGGGACCGCTGAGTGTTCCCAGTGCCAGCAAAGTGCAAGAGAGCGCAAGATAACTGGAGCGGGGGTAGGGATGGACGAGGGATGCTGAAATTGGGGTTAGTTGGTAGGCAGAGGAGGGAAAGGCAATCATAGGGTCGACAGCGCACTTACCTTCATTTCCGTTGGGGAAGATGGCGGCCTCCGGCCTCCGAGGAGGCTCAGAGCAGGGGCTTTACCATGAAGTAAAGATCCTGTTCCGAGTCTCCTGATTGGCTGGGAGGCTGTCACCACTCCCCTGCTGGGTGATAATGTTACACCTACATCTCTGACATAACATATGGGTGAAATACAACATATATATTTATGTACATATATATTTATATATATATATATGTATATGCATAGCGCACCATATATGTAACATGGGTAAATAATAGCGCATGCCACCATATAACAATAATGGATTCTGTTCCTTCAAGTGGCACTTTCTTTAAAGCCCATAAGGGCCATAAGGCTGTACACCACCAATCACACCTCTTGATGACCAGTCTTAATATGCTCCCCGGTTCCACCCAGCCTTTCCCTCTAAACACTGTAACATGGTCCCAATTAAGTGTAAATGTTAACTATTCCCTGTCACACCAAATGGCATGCCAGAACAAAATGAAGCACTGTTCCCCCATCATATGCACAACACTTTGTTGCTACCCAAAGCTAAGGGCATCCACAATTAATACCCCAAATAAAAAAATAAAAAAAATAAAGCGGCGCGCACAATGTAAATGTGTCACTACAACATTCTCGGAGTGCAACTGCAGCACGCCTCTGGCCTCTTAGCCCCCCAAGCAAAGTTCGACACAAATCAAAATCAAGGGCCTTAGTGCTTCACCTAAGTGTGATTAATTGAGTTCTGCCCTGCAGGAGTGCACGGATGTAGAGGCTAAGATGCCCACTCAGCCCTCACCCATCTACAAACCAAGAAAAAGCACAAAAGGTAAAACAGGCACAGTCAAGAGATATACCCCCTGTCGTCTTTTGTGGCAACTTGAGCCGAGGGAAGGCTATGCTCTTAAGAGGGGGGTGAATTTGATCGAGTAGTGACCCAAAAAACACAATAACACAGTCCAAAATAAAGGGAGTGTCCAATCAAACTTCTACGTAAACACACCATGTTCAAGAACACTAAATAGAAAAACACTGTACAAAACCCATCCCTGTGGAAAGTACAGAGAAGATGCAACTGATAGAAGGATGTATTACTGTGAGTATGAATACAGGGGTGAAGGGCACATTATTAATCACAAAAAGGCTTTGTCTTTGAATGAAAAAGATGCCCAAGTGACCGTGCCAGTCTATAGGGCTCAAAATAGACCAAGAGGGCAGTTATTGGTCAACAGTACCTTGTTTTGAGTCTTTGGAGTGCTGATATCGTCGAACCCGCCTTCAAGCAGTGATGCTAGCAGATTCAGCTCAGTTCGGGTACGTTAGTTCATGTGTGCCCAAGCGGCAAGTGGGTGTCAGGCAGGTTAAAATTATGTATCTCTGTGCTGTTCGAAGGTGGCTTTTGGCAAAGCAGGTCAGGGTACTTACCTGGATCTGTTCAAGGTTGAGCTAGGGCGAGTGCGGTTGTAACCACTGGGAAGGGTCAATGAGGGATGCTCCAGCAGTTCGAGTCAACGGATGGTGATGGTTCAAAACGGTGACCCTGTTCCTACGGTTCGTCGAGGGTGAGTCGTGCCGTGTCGTGTTGTAACCCCTGGTTCAAGTCAGAAAGTGATTCTCCAGCTGTTTGAATCGGGTCCTGGCATTGAGCGGTTGATTTGAGCCTACACAGTGCAGCTTCAAGCGGGATCAGACATGCAGGCACTGTAGTTCGAAGGTTCTGGGAAGCGCCAGAAAGTAGCAGCGGCAGGATCCCTCAGTGCAGAGAGTCAAATTTGGCATTTAGGTGGCAGAACAGGGAGCCTTAGCTGATATGGTCCCCAAAATGCTGTGAGAGCTACTCCAGGGGATCGAAGACAGGATGAGTCCTTTCAGTGTCTGCTGTCCCAGCTTTGGGAGTTTGTGGTGCAGAGTGGCAGGCCCTAGTCCACAGCAAGAGTCACCCTCAATATGCCTCGAGAGTGGTTACAGGGTAGCACTCTCCTCTGCCTTGGACGGCTCCTTCGTCCCCTCAGTGGTTGAGGGCTTTGGAAAGTACAACTCTTCCAAAGGAGGTCCAATGAATCCTTCTCAGGTGTTTGTTCCAGAGCGAATTCAAGAAGTGGTGAGAGATCCATTCTTTTAAAGGTAAATGTTCACAGGTGATTAGACTAAAGCTAGCCTGATTTCAGTGTCCAATCTGTGCTTCTGGAATGAGTGGACTTTGCCTTCTGACTTCACACCCAAACCGCTTTGTGATACAGGAAGTGGAGGGGACAGGAATTATAGATAGAGGCAGAGAGAAGCAAGATGGTGGAACCTTCTCCCAACTGTACAGAGCTCTCACTGCCTCCACTAAATCTGCCCCTTCCCTGCTCCTTGTATTCCCGTGCCCAGGGCAGCTTACTGTTGAGTGTCTGTCTCTGGGAAGGATGTTACCTACCCTCACAAAGAGATCAAAGAGAGACATGGCCATTCATCTGCATGTCCTGTCATTTGGCAGAATACATACACATCAGCTTCCACAGCTGAGTTGGCTCACAGAAGCTGACAGATGCGTAATATCAAATTGGATGTGGCTGCAATCATTATGAGCAGTACCATGCACCATGCCCTAACTCAGGCATGCTTTATGTTTTTAGTTTGCCCTTCCACCAGCATGGGTGACTCATAAGCATCATATTTTGGAACAAGGGTGAATAAATTAAGTGCCTCCCCTATGTCGCAGTGACTTTGGTTATCACTTCAGATGTCAAAAAGGAACCTGTGACCTGGACTTGCTCTGTGCCACTGTAGGGCAGGCGCTGCAATCAGACTTCTGATGCAGCAGTGCACAGGTGTACACTATGCTTTTGGCATGAAGCGTATGAAAGGGAATCTGAATAGCAGATTATCCTTTTAGAGATAGAATCACACACATCATTTTTTAAATGATTAATAATCTAAAACGCCAGCGCTTCTGCACACTTGCTAGATCACAATTCCTCACACTACAAAGTCCATTTCCGCATGAACAACAGCACACGCACATTGCAGGACACCATACCCACAGTCAGCGTTTAAACACCAGAATAAAGACAGCAACCATAGCACATCAACTTCCTGCACTGTCAGTGAATAACTAAGCTTGGGCAAATGTATTCACCCGAACCTCCAATTACCCAGATTTGTGTGTGATTTGTTGTTCAGCAGAACCCAGAACGTTTACCAAGTTTGGGGTGGTGATGCTGTTTTTTTCCCCTTAAACCGTTTCGGGTGAGGCCATAAACCACACAGGACAGGGCAACCTTTTATACACCCTCCCTCCGCTCACTCCTAATTAGGATTACTCGTCCTGCACTGGCTCTGAATGCTACTGATGCCAGCCCAGGATAAATCCATCCAGGCAGGGGTAGGGGCAGGTTATGTAAAATAAAATGGTGTTCGTGTAGTCTGGCCTCCCTCACAGACGCAATGAAAAAATTCAGTTTTCAGGATATTTGCCCACACCTTTTAATATCCTTAGCCCATGTGTCCAACCCAAAGCTTCCTGGACCGAGAATCCACCTTTATACAAGATGCATGCCACAATTCACCATTAATGATTAGCACTGCGATGTAAATTGCTTGCCTAGCTACGCAGGCCACGGTTGTCAGGGATACCTATGATATTTGTCAAGCACAAATTCCCTGCGGCACAAGACGTGCCTAACTGCAGCATTGCTGTTCACTGGACTTTTAGGCTTAGATTATAAAAAAAACATTTAAGAAGAATTCAATTACTTTCCAACCACAACTCTAGTGTCTGTTTAATCATTGTGTCCAAGGAATTCTAACAATTGCCACGAAAAGTATCACAGGCGATTAGGCAGTTCCCGAGCAGCAAAACTCCCACAATCCTTCATAGCAAAATAGCGTTTTCATATGGTGCTTCATGCCAGACCTCTCGCCCTTAAGCACTTTCATGATAGGTATTATTATTGCCTAGGTTAAGGCTAAATGTTAATGTTAAAGGTATTTGTACCGCGCACCGCCACTAACGGAATTGGTCCCCAGGCGCTCAGGCGGATCTGCAAACAAGAAGGCGGGGGGAGCGGGTTAATCGGGTGAAGAGGGAGTAGGAAAGTGAGAATAGTGATGTCCTGTTGGCAGCTTCAGTTCGGTTTTCACAGTGCGCTGAGCTTGGGTGTGAATATCGGATCGATGTGAGTCCTCGTGTGTTGTTGGTGCGAGTTATGTGTTTATTTTTAAATGTTTTCATTGGCATTTGTATTAAACATTGTAACCAGTGGTATAATTAACCACTAGTGTTTTACATACAATATATATCATATGAATATAAACTAACAACATTTAACCAATAAATCTTCACATCTTATTTCGCCAATCCGTGTTTTCTGCGAGTGTGTTTGTGGAGCTTCTATAGCGTGTCAGCGCTGCTCATGTTGGGGGGCAGACTAAGTTACTTGTCCAGCCCCCTAGTAGCAATGTCTTTACAGTGAGATACTTATAACCAGAGCCATAGTCACTTGTTTTCACGGGGGTTTATCATCAGGTGAGTGGAACATGTCCCAAATGAGTGCCTTCCAGGCTCCTTATGCTGGGCTTGCTTCACCCCCAGCTTTGGAAACCCCTGCGCCCCACACTCTAGTCTCTGCTCTCGTCCAGTGCTCTAAGTCACTGTACCATTTTCCATACCATGGCCCACCCGCCGATTTCCATGCCATTGCAATGGATTTCTTTGCTAATATGCATGCCATATCCATGAGTTTAATTATGTGTCTGTATTTGCCTTTTCTCGGGTCGGACCCCAGGAGGCATTCCTTCGGTGTCCACTCGTACCTCACCACCCCAGCTTTTCTACAGGCCAGTTCTATCTCGTACCAGAAGCATCGTGTCTTTGGGCATGCCCAAAACATGTGGGTCAGCTCCGCTCCCTCCGAGCCGCACCAAGGACACTGTGAAGTGGCCTTACTGTTAAACTTAACAATTCTACCCAGGGTCATGTATGTCCTGTTTAGGACATTTAGTTGGATTAACCTGAATCTGGCGTTTCTAGAAACTTCCTGGGGATATGCCAGGGCCCTAGTTCATTCTCTTTCCGTTATATCGGTTCCTGTATAAGTCTCCCATTTTTGTTTTAGTGCTATGCTTTTGAGGTTAGGCCTGTCCATCAGTTGGTTATAAATCCTGGATACCGGTTTCCACCCATCCCCTAAGCTATGTAGTACTGCCAATGTCGGGTCAATTTCTGGTTCCTCTGGCCAATCCTTCCAGATGTCTTTCGCTGCTTTCCTAATCTTGTGGTACCACAGAAATTGGCCCCTGGGCAGCCCCTGCTTCTCTACCATGGAGTCGAATTCCCTGAAAACCCACTCTGTAGACACCAAACCCTTCCCATATTCTCAAGTTCACCAGATCCTCCTTGACTACACAGATCCCAGCTGCCAGTGGGGTTTCTGGGGAATATGGGCAATCACTTTTTGACATTTTTAGGGCCCTGTTTCAAACCTTTCTGCCCAACATTACAATCATAGGGGCCACATTTAAGCACTTCGGCGAGATTTCTTTCAGGTGCGCAGGGGGCCACTAGTCGTTGTATCAGTCTCGTTTCCGAGGTAGCTTTATCCGCTAGCCATTTGGCCACGTGACTGAGTTTCACTGCCAGGTAATACCTTCCTAGGTCGGGTAATTGAACCCCACCTTCCTTGTACGGCAGCGACAGAATGGATAAAGACAGTCTGTGTCTGGTAGTGCCCCACAGTAGCTCTCTTAGCAGTTTCTCGATTGTGCGAAAGAAGGAGGCTGGGATGTAGTGGTGCACATTATGGAAGAAGTACAGAAACCATGGCAAAACTATCATTTTAGTTATAGCAACCCTGCCCATCACTGATATTGGGAGTCTTGACCGGAATCCCATAGATTTTCTGAGCCCCTTCAACGCCAGTTTAGTGTTGTCCTCATGCATCAGGCCAAGGGTGTGCCAAATGTTCACTCCTAGATATCTAAATGATTGGGCTGCCAGCTAAGCCCAAACTCCGTGAGCTCAACCACTGTCTTCCCAGTCTGCCCCGCTAATGGGAATATGCAGGATTTCTCCCTGCTGAAGGATATCCCTGAGAATACTGCAAATCTCTCCAGCACGTCCAGCACCACCGGAACATTCATGTGTGGGTCCCATACATATAGAAGTATGTCATCAGCATACAGGGACACCACATGATGTACTCCTCCCACTGTGATTCCGACATCGAAGAACTGTTTTCTTCAGCAGTCAATTCGCTGTTGAGCATTTCTCTTTGCGCCTTGTTCAGTTTGGGCAGCCCTATCTCTTCCAGTGTGTCTAATATGTCCTGTTGTGGCACTGGTTTGTCATGGTGGTACAGGTGGGAGTAAAATTTACGGAAGGTGTCGTTTATAGACACTTGCGTCATATTCATCTCGCCCAACTCGTCTTTGAGTGTCATAGTTAGGTGTCTCATGTTTTCCCTTTTGCACAGCCACGACAGTAGCCTGCTCGGCTTGTCCCCTTCTGAGTGTGCTCTGGTGGTCTTTGTTATGTAGTCAAACTTCTATAGTCTATTCCAGGCCTCACTGATGTTTTCCCTAATTACCCCCAGTTCCTCCTCCCCTTCCCGTGTCCTTTGAGCATTGGCTTCCAGTTGTCTGATCCTTTTCTCGTCAGCCTCCAGTTCCCTTTTTAATGACCGCCTGATACCTACCGCCCCAGCAATAGTTTCCCCTCTCACCACTATTTTCAGTGTTTCCCAGATGGTACTCCATTTGTCTACACTTCTCACATTGGTGTCTATAGACTTGGTCAGTTTGGTGCAGAGTTCTTCTTGAAATGCACCGTCTGACAGAGCATCGGTCGGCATCCACCACAGTGGTATGGGGACCCTGGGGCCCTTCATTGACCAACTAGTTGCAAGGGTGAATGGTCCAATATCGACCTACCCAGATAGGCTGCGGTTTCCATTTGGGGGAGGTGTGCCCTATCCACAAGTAAGTAATCACTTCACGTGTATAGCCCATGTGGGGGTGAGTAAAAGAGAATTCCCTTCTCTCTGGGTGTAGTTCCCTCCACACTTCTGCTAGGTCCAGGGTCTCTATAACCCTCTTGAGTGGTGACATTATATTTTTGGTGCGAGTTATGTGTTGTTTGTTTGTTGTTGCAGTCTAGTGAAGGGGGTGTAGTTTGCTGTGCGAGAGGGTGGTTGTGTGGATTTTTGAGTGAAGGTACGCAGAAATGTGAGCTTTTGGGTTAGTGGGTTATATGTTTCTTAGTCCTTATAATTCTTGTTCTATGTATCCGGTTGTGCTATGGAGTAGGCTTATTCTTTCTCTTTTTCTTTCCAGTCCATCTAATAGTTAGGAGTGATGGCGTGGCAAGTTCCCAGCTGTGTTATTTCTGACCTCTGTGAACCAGCTTGAGGTGTGTATTGTCCCCCACTCTGGTACTGGTGTTGTATTTTTACAATCACCTGCTCCCTTCCTATCTATTTCCTGTCGGTGATCCATTGCTGCCTGTGTTTACTTTTTAGGCCAAGTTGTTATTGACATATCACCCTTACCCTTCCCTCCCAATCTCTGCGTGATCATTCTTTGGTATGATTCTAGCTTAAGTTGATGTGCCGTAGATTGTTCTTCCCTTACTTCAGTTGATGGGCGGTAGCTTAGGGAGATAGGGATGATCGGTTTCCTCTTTCAGCATTATTTCAGCAGTGTATGTGCCTGCATAGGCACTCTTTCTAGTTATCGGGTGAAGAGCCAAAATTTGAAGAGATTTCTGAATAGCAGGTGATCTCTTGTGTTGTTCGTTGGTGGCTCCTTCCAGGTTTGTGGGGCGAGGTGATAGAAAGAGGATCTTCTGAATTTACTTTTGTTGTATGGTTTTGGTTCCAAACGGATGTCGCTGCTGGATCTGAGTGGCCTTGTTGGGCGGTGTACGTAAGGCTACACAATGTATTAAGCTCTAAGAATGAGGGCTGGAGTCAACCGTGTCATAGTTTGCACATTTGGGTGCAGGCATGAACATAGGTGTCAGTGGCGAGCTGAGCTACCTTATCTTGGAGTGAAGGTCGTCAACAAGAAACCAAATGAAACCCACATGGTTCTCCAATAGTTTTGTTTTCTCCTCTACCACTGAAGTACTTTAAAGTTTGTGCCCAGGCTGTGATAAATCCAGACCCTATTTCCAGCGGCTGGTTTATGGGGAGCAAGCAGTGTGAAGCTTGCCTCAGTGCAGGGTAGTGGTGGCGGAAGCTTCTTGCAGTGCTGTGGGTTGGCTGTAGCTTCTTCCCTACTCCCAGCGGCTGGCTTATGGGCAGCGAGCAGTGTGCAGCTTGACTCCGTGCAGGTCCTCGAGTGCTGCTGGTTTGCTGTAGCTCCTGGCCCACTACCAGCGGCTGGTTTATGCGGAGTGAGCAGTGTACCGCTTGCCTCCACGCAGGTTAGTGGTGACAGAAGCTTGTTTGAGTGCTGCTGGTTGGCTGTAGCTTTTGCCATACTCCCAGCGGCTGGTTTATGGGGAAGAAGCAGTGTGAAGCTTGTTTCCATGCAGGGTATCAGTGGTGGAAGCTTCTTGGAGTGCTGCTGGTTGACTGTAGCTTCTGTCCTACTGGCAGCGGCTGGGTTATGCAGAGCGAGCAATGTACAGCTTGCCTCGACACAGGGTAGTGGTGGCGGAAGCTTCTTGGAGTGTTGCGGGTTGGCTGGAGCTTCTGCCCTACTCCAAGCGGCTGGCTTATGCAGAACAAGCAGTGTGAAGCTTGCCTTCGCACAGGGTAGCTGTGGTGGAAGCTTCTTGGAGGGCTGCTGAATGGCTGTAGCTCCTGCCCTACTGCCAGCGTCTGGTTTATGGGGAACGAGCAGTGTGAAGCTTGTCTCTGCGCAGTGTAGCAATGGTGGAAGCTTCTTGGAGTGCTGCGCTTCGAGGAACTGAATTTCACATTAGCGAGTGTCATCCATCGTTCAGTGTTTTTCAGGCAATTATTAAGATTAAGGAGGCTGTCAGGAAAAGAGTTTTGAGTTTTTTTCAAATAGAGCTGGGTGTCATCAGCCTAGTGGTGCATGTTTACCTTATGTCTAAGGAAAATGTCATCAGGTGCCTCCACATACAGATTAACAAGAATCATGGACAAAATGGCACTCTGCGGGAAACCACAGGGCACCACTAAGGGTGTGGCGCGGATGGCACCAGCCGGAATGGCTTTATACCTATATGCCACATATGAACCAAACCATTTAGGTACCTGGCCACCAAGGCCATTCTGATTGGCTTTAATGGACAGGAGAAGTTCGTGGGACACTGTGTCGAAGTCTGCAGATCAATCAAATAAACCAGGAGGCGGCCCTTGCCACGATGAAGGATGTCGAGCACGTCATCCAGTACTTGAGGAGTTGCGGATTCGGTACCATGGTGATGACTAAAGCAGGACTGATGCTTACGCAACAAGTCATCTACATGCTCCAAATCGTGCATGGCCACAGATTTTTGGCAAATTTGGCTGATTAAGCGTAGACTAGTGATGGGAGTGTAATTATTCCAGTTATAGGGGTCTAGCAAGTTTCTAGTAGCACAGTAGCCAGTCCTATTTTAAGAAATGATGGAAAACTGCCAAGCGCTGAGGAAGTTCGCAGCTTCAAAAGCACAGTACGCATAGGGATCTCCAAGAACGGCCCTCAAGAATCAACCCGTGCTTTCAGGATATCCAGACAAAATACATATGATTGCAGGGATTCAAAGTGGGCGATGGTTGCTCAGCCCGTGGCCATCCTGAATCTACAGTGTCATTGCTGCTCTCAGAGACCCGAGCCTACTGAGGCCATTTTGCTCTTTCTGCGTCCTGCCGCACCATGTCTTGGGTCGCCTCAGGGAGACCAGAATCATCATGCCGAAGCGATCCATGACAACTTCCAGTGGGACGTATGGGATGATCCAGAAACCTAGCTGCTTAGTCTTTCTGCTGGAGCCTCCTTCTGCCCCTCACTATGTTTGAGGCAAGCATTCAAGATGGCAGAATTGTCCAACCCGTACCCGGTCTGTTTAAAAAACAAACTATTAGGAGCACTACTTCGGAACCTGAAAGACTGTGGGAGCGTTGCTCCGAACCCACGGATGCATGGGGTCGGTCCATGTGGAGCATGCAGCGAAATCTATGGAAAGGAGCCCATTGGCCTACTTCTGGGCTTGCAGGAGCACAAAGGTCAGACACAGAGTTCAGGAAAGGACCTAAAGAAAGGACACGATCAGGTGGTTCAAAGGGGACACTGATCACATCTTTCCTCTTAATTCACAGGTACACACAACACTTCCACATCATGTCAATTCGCCGGCTGTTAAATGTCATTTGACATTGATGCAGACAAAATTGCCCCAGTGCCAATGCACGGGATGTGTTTTTTTTGTCCATGAGCCATTAGTGCAGGGATCTGCAACCTGTGGGTTGTTAGATGTTTTGGACTGCAAATCCCATGATCCCAGACCATTGACTCTGCTGGGTAGGACTGATGGGAGTTGTAGCCTGACACATCTGGCGAGCAAAAGGTTGCAGACCCCTGCATTGGTGGAAAGGCTGTGACATTCGTTTCCTGTATGCATCATTTTCTGTTTTTTGTCTTCTGCCTGAACCCCCTACTTCCGGTCCTCTTTGGCCACTATCTCTCCCCCCTTCACGTAAAGGCTACCCTTTCCTTTCTTCCACCCATTTATGCGATCATGCCAGGCACTCGCACTACCCTGCAGTGAAATATGAAATGCATAGCAGAGCGCAATAGGATGGTGTGGGTATGGGAAAGTCTTGCTTCATGTTTGGTGGAATAGGTGACATGCGACACGTGTACTCTGTCCCAGTCACCCCAGACTGATGAGAAGCCTGTTTTGTCATAGTTGACAAGGCTGGAACCTTCCTGAATATTGTTCATCACAGATCTGCTGTCACAAGTCCATATAACGCTTTACACAACTAAGGGTCAAAGGGAATCAGTCAACTAGAAACTTCTTCAATTGGTTTATCTGAGGTCGCATGAGGGGCTAAAGGGGGCCCAAAGGTAAAGGAAATCGGTATTATACCCCCTTTCCTGTGAGTAAGTGGCCATGATAGCAGAATGATTTTGTATCGCTTTTGGGGTGAAGAAAGAAAGGTTCTATCAATCAAAGTATTTTCAAAAGTCTGTGTGATTTCAAAACTGCTGGCGTGTTCAAGTGTGCAGGGAATTGACAGGCACAGAGGGCTACATGTGTAATTTGTTTTTCTTTTGAAAAACAAAACTGTGAAATAGTTTTCAATCCAAACCTTTTCAACTACTATTTACCTGTTTATTACAAAAAGGAAAAAGTGTGTTTTGTATTGAAGTATTGTTTTGTGCCACAGAGAAGGCGGTGTGTGTAACCATTTAGTGCAAGTTGTATTGAACCTATACTTTAAATACATATATATTCTCTCTACACCCCTCCCTGGTTCTTGGCTCATTGTTGGCACAGGGGGAGGGATCTACGTGGCTTTATATGAGTCATAAATAGGGCTAGCTGAAGTTAAATAAACGTTGTGCTGTGGGTGCTCTTAGCTCGGGGGGGAGGGGGGGAACTCCCTGTTGTAAAGTTATAAAGTACATGTCACAGCTCTCAGTGACAGAAAGACCTATACATCAATAGATGAATACCCAAAATTCATTATTAAAAAATACTTCAATTACTTTTTACACACAAAACAGAGAACTGTTCTAAAACATCAGAAATAATGTATAAAACCACGTTAATGCAAAAAAAAAAAAATAACACAATGGATACAGTGTACAGCAAACAATCAGTGTCAAAATTTCAACTGGAATATGAACACTTGAGTGTGTTGCTCATCCTTTTTTCATTACATTAAAAGCCCAACTTGTACCCGTTTCTGTCCTAATGGCAAGTAAATGCTGGACATTCCTCAGGGGCATCCTTTTCCACGTGTGTGTGTTGTATCTGGGACCCAGAGATGGTCTTCAATTTCTTGGCTTCCTGGTCTCTCTGTCAATCCCTATTGGTCACTTGAATGTTACTTCCCATGACTCCCTGCAACCATTATGTATTGTTCATACTGCTTCCTTATTCTAGGAATGCCAGTCCTTCTTCCTCTCTCTATCCTGTAAAGGGTGTGGCACCAATTTCTCTGATTGGGCTACTAATCTGTGCAGGTAATAACTGCTTAATGTATACCCCCAACTTAGATGTCTCCCACTAGCTTGCCAAGGGGGGTCAATTCGTTCTTAGGTGAACATTTAGTATTCATTCAGTCTTGATAAAGTACACTCCAGCAACTCTCGTTGAGATGTCAGAAATAAGCAGAACGCCAGCTGCTTTCCTCTCAATATATCGTTACATAGCAGAAGGCCCTCCATTCCAGGATTGAGGTGCAATGAGAGAGATTTATGCGTGCTGCCCTCAGTGGTGGTTAGCAGAAGATGCTGCACGCAAGATGCCCCACTCCGGGACTGTGGTGCATTGAGGGACATGCATGCAGTATTGGTTAGCAGATGTGCACTCCAGCACTCAGGTGTGTTAACAGAGATGAGTGCATCTTACCAGTAATGAGTGCATGCTGCACTCATTACTGGTATCTGAAGGTGCTGCACTCCGGGACTGAAGTGCTTTGCGGTAGATTTACATGCATGCTGCCCTCATGACCAGGGGCGGGCTAGGAACCAAAAGAGGCACCGTAAATCATTTTCAAAAAGTGGCCCCATTTTACAAATCCAAGCTCAACCATTTGGAAATAAAACACAAAAGCGGTCCAGGGTGCAGAAGCCTACTGGTAAATCTTCTGAGTTCCCTACAGGCCAGTCCACCCCTGCTCACAACTAGTTAGCAGAAGTTGCTGCGCGCCTGGACTCTGGTGCATTGAGGGACATATATGCATGCTGCACTCAGTATTGGTTAACAGAAGGCACTGCAGTCTAGGACTGAGGTGCATTAACAGAGAGATATGCTTGTTGCCCTCATTAGTAGTTAGCAAGCGGTGCTGCATTCCAGGACTGGGGTGCATTGAGGGAGATATATGCCTGCCGCCCTGAGTAGTAGTTAGAAACATTTGCTGCAATCCAAACTAGAGGTGCACCGTGAGAGCTATATGCATGCTGCCCGAGTAGTAGTTAGTAAGAGGTACTGCATTTCAATACAGGGGTGCAATGTGGTGGTGTATTCCAGGACTGAGGTGCATTGAGGGAGATATATGCATGTGCCCTCGGTAGTAGTTAGGAATAGGTGCTGTACCCCAGGACTGAGGTGCATGGAGGGAGATATATGCATGTGCCCTCGGTTGTAGTTAGGAATAGGTGCTGCACCCCAGGACTGAGGTGCATGGAGGGAGATATATGCATGTGCCCTCGGTAGTAGTTAGCAAGAGGTGCTGCACCCCAGGACTGAGGTGCATGGAGGGAGATATATGCATGTGCCCTCTGTAGTAGTTAGTAAGAGGTGCTGCACCCCAGGACTGAGGTGCATGGAGGGAGATATATGCATGTGCCCTCGGTAGTAGTTAGGAATAGGTGCAGCATACCAGGACTGAGGTGCATGGAGGGAGATATATGCATGTGCCCTCGGTTGTAGTTAGGAATAGGTGCTGCACCCCAGGACTGAGGTGCATGGAGGGAGATATATGCATGTGCCCTCGGTAGTAGTTAGGAATAGGTGCTGCATACCAGGACTGAGGTGCATGGAGGGAGATATATGCATGTGCCCTCGGTAGTAGTTAGGAATAGGTGCAGCATACCAGGATTGAGGTGCATGGAGGGAGATATATGCATGTGCCCGCGGTTGTAGTTAGGGAAAGCTGCGGCACACCAGGACTGAGGTGCATGGAGGGAGATACATGCATGCTGCCCTCAGTAGTAGTTAGCAAGAGGTGCTGCACCCCAGGACTGAGGGAGATATATGCATGTGCCCCATTGTACGTGACAGGAATGAGACGCATTATGGAAGCTGCGCATCAGATCATGCCGCGCGCGCCGTGCGCACTTTTTTCCAGGCATAGTCACCCTGATCCTTGCTAAGTATTTCCACTCGCCGGGTATTTCGTATTAGCAGAGAATAATGCACGCAGGCGCGGCGCGATCTTGAGGGGTGCATCTTTTATCTGGCTAGCAGATATCTCGAGTCGGCCGCGGTTCTCATTTGGGAGTGCATGAGGAGATGCGACGGTTGGTGGGCACCTGTGAAATCGACAAGCCGGGGCACGCTTCCTCAAGGCCTCGCCGCTTCAGCTGCAGGTAAACAATGCCTCACCGTGCACCTCTGCGATTGCCGCGAAAAGATAAACAGTGACACATGGCAACAGAGTCAGCCGTGCATTGTGCACAAGGCCGTCCATTCATTCCAAGCAGGCTGGCTCATCCCAGCTTCCCTAGGGGCTCCATGGCAACCAGCAGATCAGCTTTAAAGCTGCACTCATACATCTCCCGGGCCCAAAAATAGAATTCCATGTCTGTTCTTATGCTTATAAACCGGAGAGCTGCATGGCGACTCGAAGCACAGTGCGTCCAAGGGCTATAGCGAAACCACTGTTCACCCCGGGCGAGGGACCATGTAAAATCGCTCACTCTTCAACGTCTTACTCCTTATCTTCAAATATATTAATGGTCTCATTTCTGACAGTATCTCTCGATACCCTCCCTCTCTTTCTCTACTGTCCTCCTCTCTCCACAACCTTTCCATTGCTCACCCCACCTGCGCATTCTGGTGCTTATCTCTACTCACCCACCTCCACTAGATTGTGCCCTCTAGCCCCAGCCCTCAAAGCCAAACCATAAATGGAACTGTTTGAAATCCGACTCAAGCTCCACGCGGTGAGGGCGTGTCTCTTGCCTCCTCACTACCCGTCTCAAACCACCCCAACCCAACGCTCCTGATGGTCATTCATGATTATAAAAGCACCAGCTCCTTTATGTATATCCTGTTTACGACTGTCTCTGTCCCCAGCCTATATCCCATTTTAGCTACCAACTCACCACTTGGTGTACTATCTGCCCTCAACCATTCTAAAGGCTCCTGTAGTGTTGCAGGTCATACTGCATGTGAGAGGCATGATGGACACATCAGGTCATGTGACCAAAGGGAACTTGGGAAATGGGGAGGGGCCAATAAAGTTAGTTAGTACAGGCACCAAGTGAGTGTGGTTGTCTCTTTGTGATGTTCTTGACTTGTATCGGGTCAAAAGGCAGACACCACACTGACGACGAAGGTAAAACCCGGCTGTGGCTAAGCAGTCAGTCAAGTGCGTTGCACCCGTGTCAGGCGGACAACCGCGCCTGCAACGTGCGGCCGAACCCTGCTACGAATGGCTAAGCGGGACAAGGGAAGTGACCGGCAAGGCCACTGGGGCATGGCGCAAGAGACACTGGGTAGGTGCGGATCGCTGCGCAACCAGTGGAATCTGCGTTCAGCGGTACGACATTGACACACGCGAGGTGGAGAAGGAGGAAGAAATAAAAATAAAGACTCAAGTTAATGCAGCCGCTGCCCGGTGCAACGTCGACAAGCCTGGGGGTAGAGGGGATGGCAGGCCCAGAAGAGGAAGCCCATCACATCACATTTTTGTGCGGTCCCTGCTGCTCACAGCATCTAGGTGCCTATAGCAGAGAGAGTGGACCCAGGGAAAGGGATAATTCACTGCAGAGAACAAAGGTGGAAAAATAAAAGATGTGAAAGCAGGATACACAAGCCTGGTGCATTTTTTACTGTGGCCAGTCAGATGGCCTCTGAAGAATCTGGACACACACATACAAGGAAAGAAGAGGCTAAGATAGAGTCAAAACATATGAAAAAAGTGTAACAAGGCAAGTGCCATTTTGGAAATTCAGTGAGGGTGAACCTGCACAAGTCCATCATCGCAGAGGAGCCGAATGGAAGGTCTGCATCAGGCGCAGGCAAACCCTGGCACAGAAGCTTGCACAACAGATGGGGAACATGTTTCCCATACCCACGTTGCTCCCCTTTGACATAACGAATGCGACAAACCTGGGGCCCAGATGGTCTAGATGGATCAGAGAATATGACTTGTACCTGGACACCCTAGACCCTCAAGATGACAAGGGAATAAAGGGGCCCCTCACACTATTCAGACCCCGAGGTGAGCGACATTATCTTTGAGCAGCTTGAAGACATAGACTATACCTATGCAGGGCTCAAGCACATTCTGAATGAACATTTCGCAATACACAGAAATGTCGACTATGAAAGCCACATCTTCCACACTACCATGCAGATAGAGGGTGAGACCATGGACACATTTGTAACAAGACTAAGATCAAAAGTCAGGAACTGTGATCTTCACCGCTATTCAAATGAAGTGGCAATCAGAGCACAGATCATTGTATGTTGCATCTCCATGATATTTAAGAAGAAACTACTGTAGAAGACACACACTTTGGTGGAAATACTGCTACTAGTGAGAACCACCACAGCGCTGGAACACCAAGCATCGACTTTGAGCAAGCTGCAAATAACACCCACAGCGGCAATAAAAAAAGAATCAGTGAACAATCTTGCAGCACATGCCACGGCGAAAGAAGTAAAGAAGGACAGGAAACAATGTTTCCGCTGCAGGTATGATTTCCCTCATGAAGGCTCATGTCCGGCAATGGGACAAGAATGCTCAGCATGTGGGGGCAACGACAATTTCAGATCTATGTGTCAATCAACTAAGGCATCAGGACCGTACCATAAAGAACACAGATCATATCGGTACAAATCCCCTGGCCGATATGCGGCAGATGAGAGACAGAAACGCTCAGACAAAAGACATGCATCCCGAGATGGTGCAGTGTCAAAAGAGGTACTCATGATTGCTCAATGCACACAGGATAGAGGTGGATTCATCACTTGCGCATGACAACGCCATCGACAAGGGAGTCCGATAGGCAATCGCGCACAGAAAGACAAAAGGGATACCTATATGCTTTGGCAACCTGACAGCAACAGCTCACAGTCTGATACTGCTGTTGGCGATACAAGGAAGGCACTCATTTTCCTCATAGAGTCAGGAGTGACAGTGAAGGTGAATGTGATGCCGGAAGATTACTTCATGAAACTAAAAACAACCACCGCGCCAGAAGAAAGCTCAGATAGAAATGTATCCCTATGGTGCCAAAGAGCCATTGCCATGTAAAGGGACATTCACCACAACCTGTCGGTACAAAGACGAATCGGATCGCATCACGATCCACGCCATTGATGCAGAGGCCACGAGTGGCTGTATACTGAGCTTCCAGTCGACCATCCAGATGAGCCTAATTCACATCTTATACTGCATATTGGCCGACAAGTACATCACTTCAACCGCGAATATAGAGGCAACCTTCCCGTCCTTGTTCAAGGGAATACAGAAGTTCAAAGGACAGTTGCACATCGATTCCTCTGTGAAACCTGTGGTACAGCATTACAGGGGCATACCTCTCAACATCCATCCCCAGGTGGAAAAGGAGATGCAAGCACTCCTTAGAGAGGACATCATAGAACCCGCCACCGGACCTATTCGTTGGATATCACCGGTGGTCCCAGTACCCGAGAACGGGTTGGCTGTGAATCGACATGCAGGTCCCCTACCAAGCAATCCTAAGGGACCGACACCAGACACCACGCTTCACAGATATGATGCACCTAACAAAAAGAGTACTGTCTTCTCCCGACTGGACCTAAATAAGGGATATCACCAAATAAAGATAAGCGAGTAATCCCCCTATATAAGAAACTTCATCACTTGCTTAGGGCTCCCTAGATTTAGGGATCTCCTCAGCTGCTGAGATCTTTCCACAAGAAATAAGAAGAGTGATATGGCACATCCCGAATTGTACAAACTATAGTGAAGATATAGTGATAGTCGGCAAGTCACAGGAGTCTCCTGACGCCACAGTACTGAGGGTATGTAGAGCACTGGAAGATGCCAACCTGACCCTCAACATGGACAAATGCACGTTCAACAAGTCAACGCTGAAGTTATTTTAACACATATTTTCAACCAATGGAATAGAACCAGATCCCGACAAGATAAAAGTGCTTAGAGAAGCCCCACATCCAACGAATGTGTCTTAAGTGTGGTCGTTCTTGGGTCTCGCGAGCTACCCCTCTCCGCCCTCTCATGAAGAAGTATCAAAAGTTCACATGGGACACATCATGCCAAACAGCATTTGACAATATCAGAAGAGACATTGCAAAGGCTGTATGCACATATTTTGACCCAAATCTGACTACCGAGCTCAAGTGGACGCCAGCCCCCCCAGAACGTGAGCCATACTTGCGCGGCATTCTGGAAGTGATCACGCATCGAGGAGGATAGTATCGTATGCCAGCAAGAGCCTAACAGAACCCAAACAAAGGTACTCGCAGGCCGAGAAAGAGAGCCTCGCCATTGTGTGGGTGTGTGAGCACTTCCATTTATTCTTGTACAGTAAACCTTTCACCGGCATCACAGACCACCAAGCTCTGATTACCATATACAGCAAACCATTGTTGCAAATGCCTCCTCACATAGCCTAGTGGGGCCTAAGATTGCAAGAATACAACTTCAACATAGTTCACAAACCTGGGAAAGAGGCCAAACCGGAGGATTCCCTTTCCTGCCATCCTCGGCAGAGCCAGGAACGCTTGAGTGACTGCACTGAAGGGTACATCAATTATGCCGTACACCATGCCCGCCCGCCAATGATCACGCTGAAAGAACTTAGCAAGTGGATGAGGGAGGACCCGACCCTGTCCCTGGTGTCGGCATGCATCAAGAATGAGAAGTGGCGCTTAGCAGAAAATGCGGTGTCACTGAGTCAGACCGAAGACACACACCTGTGGAGAACATTGGTACGAGTGAGAGACAAACTCTCTGTTGCTCCATCCAACGTCATACTTAAAGGCAACCAGATTGTAGTACCATCTCAGCTGCATCAACAGGCCATAGACAAAGCACGTCAAGGGCACCGGGGGATTGTGTTTACCATGAGGCTACTCAGACAAGTGTGGTTCCCTGGCATGGACAGCCTACTAGAAAACACCCTCAAGTTATGCCACATCTGTATTAGCCTGCAAACACACCTTCGGAGATCCTCTACAATGACACTGCTACCATAACATGTGTGGGAGGAAGTGGCGATTGACTTCTTTGGCCCACTCCACTCTGACGCATACATCCTGGTAGCACTGGATGAACATTTGCGATACCCGTATATGCAACTGCTGTAGTCGACAGCCGCCACAGCAGTTATACCATTGTTGGACTGCTTCTTCTCAGTATACGCCATCCTGAAAGTCATGAAGTAAGATAATGGTCCCCCAAAGGTTTACTAACTCCATGGGATTTAACCACCAGAGAGTCATGCCACTCTGGCCGCAGGCCAATGGGGCGTAGAGTGGTTCATGGCCAACTGAAAACGTTCATTGCGCATATCTAACATTACCTGCAAACCTCTGGAGCAAACTTTTCACCAGCTTCTGTGTGACTACAGGAGCATGCCGCATAGCTCCATAGGGGCGTGCCCAGCAGAACTAATTTTAGGACGCACAGTGTGCACGAGGCTGCCACACACCCCATGTCAGAAAGGGCAAGATGACAGTGAGTGGGATGTGAGAGCAAATGATAGAAGGCAAAAGAGAAAATGAAGGATTACGATGACCGTCATCACAGGACTCGCCCTTCTAACATGTATGAGGCGAAAGCATCCTGGTGTGACAACCCAACACTCATGAAGGAGTGCCACCCTTTTACCCGCAGCCTTTAATAGTGACACAGAACACGGGGTCAATGATCACGGCAGCCTGGCCGGACAAGACCATGACAAGGAACGTCTCACTTTTCAGGAAATTTGACCTAAGCACGGGCCTGGCACCCCAGGGAGTGTGAAAAGTTGTGGCTACGCAGGTGATGAAGATGAGTCGACTGATGAAGGACCTGAGTGGGGTGAGGGATGAGAAATCGAGGTAGTAAGCCATCCCAAGAGGTGGATTGAAGGGATGGGTGAGACATTATTTCATTTTGGGGGCAGGTTGTAGTGTCGTAGGACACGCTGCACATGAGAGGCACAATAGACACATCAGGTCATGTGACCAAAGGGAACTTGGGAAATGGAGAGTCGCCAATAAAGTTAGTTAATTCAGGAATCAAGCGAGTGTGGTCATCTCTGTATGATGTCCTTGACTTGTGTCGGGCCAAGAGGCAGACACCACAGATCACTACCCAGGTGATTCTGTGTGTGTAAACAAACCCTACTTAAGACATGTGTGGTCAAAATGCCCTCCTTACAGTTTCAAATGTAATTTCAAAAACATGGCCAGCTGAACCGAAACACTGCAAGTGTACACCCTACTATAGTGAAACCGCTGCTAAAGCACAACCGGTGATAAATTCAATCACTATTAAGCCTGTTATTGCCATACCAATACTAGAGCACATGGAGCGATAGTGAAAGCACTGCAAGAGTTCATCCTGCTATAGTGAAAATACTGCGCATCCTAATACAGTGAAGCCACTGCTAACCCTGCAACAGTGATAGCACTGCTAGAACACCCACCACAATAGAGAAAATACTGCTGGGGGACATACTACCTTAGTGTAATCACTTCCAAAGAGCACACCAATATAATGAAACGCCTGTCAAAGCACAATCAGCGATAATGAAATCACTGATCACTGTTATTGTCATACTAATACTAGAGCATACACTGACAACATCAAGGCAGCAACAAGCTGGGCCCAAGGATGGGCAGGGCATGTTGCACAATGATGTATTTCATTCGTCTCCTCCAGGACATAGATGGACACAGGCGGGCAGGCCAGGGGGCACATTTCAGAGAACCACCCCACGGCACCCACCTATGGCCGGCTGCAGGCCCTATGTAAAGGTCCTGTCGGGCGGGGGGCTAAGCTGGTGTGGCATGCAAAGGGGTGGTGGGTCTTATGTGAGGGTAAGCAGCCTTGGTGCCCTACCCTTCACCCTGCTTACACCTTAGTGCCAGTTAGTTTCAGCTGGCCCTAGGCTAGAAGGCCGCCGTCAACTCCAGAGTTCCCGGGCGCCAGCCCAAGTGGGGGGGGGGGGGGAACGGGAAGGAGAAAATGACACACAGGTGCCAGGTGGTGTACAAACATGATAAAAGGTGGGTCAGTGTCACAGGTCCCAGGAGCAAAAGCGAGGGACAAAAGGACAAAGGAGGAGGCCAGACCTCCACACTCGACAGGTTGGGGGCCTCCCCTCTGGGTTTTTCACCTGTGTGTGCATTTGCCCTCAGGCAGGTTTAGGGGTATAAGAATATGGGCCAGAAAGAGCACTTTCATACATTTTTCCCAATCCACACCACGGAGAGGGAGCTGAACTTGGATTTGAAAGGAAAGTAGAAAAGCTTTTCAGGGCCACTCGCACTACCCAGCACAGCAGCAACAGCAGCGCAGCCTGAGCCAGAGCCACCACGCACCAGCCAGGGCCCCCGTTGCCACTAGCCGACACAGAGGTGCTGCCTGCCTGCTGCTGCCAGCCAGCAGAATTAGAAATTTGGCAGGTGCAATCAAGGGAGTGGAGAATGAGTCTGTCCAGGACCGGGAGTCAGACAGGACAGAGAGAGAGGAGCATATTTGTGTTCAGTTAGTAGCTCCTTATTCATAGAGGTAGCTACAGTGCTACTGTGCTAACTGAGTATCCACCACAAGTTCAAATGGATAGAGAATCTGTGTTGCTTTCCTTCTCTTTCTGCATAAGTAGGGAATAGAGCAACATCATGAATCCAGAGTCATCAAAACCAAAAATGTCTGGAGCCACAAGACGAAAACAGGTTAGCAAACAGAAACTTCCCGAAGCAGCAAAATCATCTCAAGATATTTTGTCTGCTTTCAAGATCCAGCCCAAAGGTTCCACTGACAAGCAGGAGTAAAGGTAAGTTATTGCCCATTCAAGTAATGGCAACATTTGTAACCACTGCATGATGTTATTGTAATGACAAGATTCGTTCAATCCTTGCTTTCAGAATCCAGCTAGAAAACCCCCTTCATTTTGTCCCTCATGCCTCTGGTGATGAACATCTGTCTACTGCTTCTCCTACCACGATACATTCCACAGATCACCCATCATGCACTGACATTTCTGAGCAGCCACAATGCTCTACTGAATCTACAGTGTCTGACACCTGATCACTCAACAGACACTGTTCCCCAGCCTGATCACTCAACAGACACTGTCGACACCTTTAGTCCGAGAACTTCTTGCAACTGGTCCATGTCAGCCTGGTTTAAATATTGCTATAAAATATTTCCATATGATTCCAATCTTCGAAGATTTAACCCAGAATGGTATAAAAAAAAATAGGTTCCAGGCGGATTTTCTGTAGTAAGACAGTGGTTAGTGTATTCTCCTAGAAGTAAGTGACTTTTTTGCTTTGAATGTTGGCTATTTGCTAATTAGCACTTTTCAAAGGTTTGGTCTGATCCTAACTGTGCTTTTTCCAATTTCAAAAAAGGAACAGAAAAAAATGTAATGCAACAACATTCCAAGATACACTGTGAAGATGCAAAACAGCTACAAATATCCACTTTTCGAATGAGCCAAGATAGAACTATTGATTCCGAGCTAATAAAAACTTGCTATTCCCACAAAATTAAGTAAATGGTAGTGACCCCCGGCCAACCCCTCTCTGAACCGACCGGCGTGCTGTGCAGGGCGTGGCGGCAGCAGCTTCCTGCGCATGGCGAGGTGGCAGCGGCACCCCCCTGAGTACCACACCGTCCTACCTGGCACCAAAACCTGGCTCTGCTACTGTCCCTAATACAGTGAATCCACTGTTAAAGCACACCCTGCAATAGTCAGAGCACTGCTAGAGCACACACCACTATAGTTAAAATACTGCTAGAGGACAAACTACTTAAGTGAAATCATTTGTAGAGAATACACCACTATAATGAAACTACTGCCAAAGCACAACCAGTGATAATGAAATGACTGCTCAAGCTGTGCTGTGAGTGCTGGAGGATACCCTGCAATAATGAAAGCAGTGCGAGAGCATTCCCTGCTGTAGGAAAACACTGCTCAGTCTGCTATAGTGATGCCACTGCTAAAGCACACTCTGCTACATTGATAACACTGGTAGAGGACACATTAGTATAGTGAAATTACTCCTAAAACACACCCTGCTATGGAAAGATAACTGCCAGAGCTCATCCCCTACAGTAAAACTACTGCTAGAGCACACCCTGTAATAGTGAAAGCACTGCTAGAGCACACATTACTAGAGTGAAACTACTGCTAGAGCACACACTACATTGGTGAAAACACTTTGATGGAACACACCAATATAGTGAAACCACTGCTAAAGGACAACTTGTGATAACTAAATCACTGCCCACTCTGTTTTTGTCAAACAAATGCTATAGTGAAAGCACTGTCTGGGCATATCCTACTGAAGGATAAACACTGCTCCGCCTGATATAGCGAAACTGCTCCTATAGCACACCCTGCTATGAGAAAAGGACTGACAGAGCTCATCCCTGACAGTGGAACTGCTCAATAGAGACAACACCCTCCGACAGTAAACCACTGCGGTGGTGAAAACACTATTGTAGACCAGCACTCTATATCGACACCACTGCCAGAACACACCATGCTATTATAACATGCCTGCCAGAGCTCTCTCATTTTAGTAAAACCACTGCTAGAGGCCCCCCCTTACAGTGAATTTCATGCAAGAGCACACACAGCTACATTGAGAACTGCTAAAGCACAGCCTTACAGTGAAACCACTGCTTCAATGAACACTGAAATGGTGGATAGCCAGTGCTTAATTTGTAAATTTTGTGCGGCCTGGGCCAGTTCAATGCTAGACCTAGATTGCCCCACCACCAGCCCATCACACTGCTGCTGCTCCATTTCACATGTTTGGCGCTGCAGCAACTGCTGGCACAGGCTACTAGTGGGATGGATAGGGAAGGGCACACATGGGTTGAGGAAGTATATTTTTTTTAAGTTGGAAAACACGTGTTATGGTAGGGATTTCCAGCAAACAGGTCTTGAGCCTACTCATTGGATACTTTTGTCCAGCATGTGTAGGGACCAAAAAAAGTAATAACATGACAATGAAAGGTTCTGTGGCTTTGGCCCCTACAGGGAAGAGATTCTGCTCTCTGTGTCCCATCCCTAATGACAAAGAATGCCCCTTGTTCTATGCACAACACCCACATCAATTCCTCCTCCCAGTTTCCCTCAGCTTTCCTTCCCAAAACCAGCAAATAGCTCACAACACCATATACCCGTTGAAAAGACTGCAACTTAACTTCCAGATTCTCTGTCCAGAGAGGGCTCATTGATTCCCCAGTATCAGTCGTGGAATGAGAGAGTGGACCTGGTAGACTGTGAAAGCCTTGTCCCTTCTTTGGTGTCACAGAGACCAAAGTAATGATTGTACTGATTTCCGTGAGTCCATAATGCTTCAAATGAATGCAGCAGAAACCGTTGGTTACCATTCAACTGGGATTTCCCTCAGAGATGGTGGACTTTCTGAATGGGACAATGTCTACATTTCTAGAAAGTGTCCCTATCATTATAATTCGGTTCTTATTTTGTAGACTTTAATTTGCATAGCTGCACTTTTATGTGTACAATAAATGGCACAAAAGCAGAATAACTGGCAAGTTGAGCTGAAGTAAATCCCCCCACACCTGAAGAAAAAAAAGTTTCATTACACAGTATACTGCCCAGTCTGCTGAGTGTTAATGGCTACTGGTGTAATAAAAATGTCTTAACCAAGTGTGCCTTCCTGTCACTTGATTAATATCTCTTCCATGCATTCAAGCCCTGTTAGAAACAAATGACAACAATGGCTTGAGGTGTTAGGAATTTCCCAGGTAATGGCATCATAGGCCTAGGTAATCACTCTATTTTCCAGCTGTTATGATCTTATGGCCAGGTAGAACTTTTATATTCGTGCCTGGCAAATTCCTATTCCATACCTACACAAAATCCAAACTGTGGGCTTTGCCAATGCTTGTTAGTCTTATAATTGGTATTTTTGGTCCGAGTCCAGTCAAAATTTGGAACAACCACTTGTCATCTTTTTAGTCTGTGTGACATGCAACCCACTATTGCTTGCAGATGTTTGTGGCATGATGCTGCAGCTCGGAGTCAAAATACGGACCTCTAGCTTTAATACAAATCTGCCTATAAAGTCTTGCAGCTTTTCTGCAATGTGGCCTGGTTGCCTATGTGCCATCCTTACCTTAGATTATTATTGCGGCGGCCCACCGCCGTGGAAATGCACATTTCCACGGCGGCGTGCCGCCGCAATAATAATGTTAGGTAAGCGCGGCTTGGCTGGCACCTACCTAACATTATTATTGCGGCGGCCCACGGCAATAATAATGTTAAGTAAGCGGCCTGGCTGGCACTTACCTTACATTATTATTGCGGCAGGCCGCCGCGTGGAAATGAACATTTCCACGGCGGCAGCCTGCCGCAATAATAATGTTAAGTAGGCGGCGGCCTGGCTGACACTTACCTTCTATTATTATTGCGGCGGGTCGCTGCAGTGCAAATGCATATTTCTACGGCGGCGGCCCACGCAATAATAATGTTAGGTAAGCGCAGCCTGGCTGATACTTACCTTACATTATTATTGTTCCACGGCGGCGGCACGCTGCAATAATAATGTAAGTTAAGCCGACATGCGACATGAGGACTTTCAACTTACTACTTACTGCGTTTTGTTGAGTCCTCCTGTCGGGTGCCGTGCCAGCGTGGTGCCGCACTGAGCAAGCAGAGCCTGGGCCTGCCAGCCCTGCTTGCCCCTGAGGATGTTAAGCGCTGCAGCTACTAGGCCGCACACGTGCAGGGGAGGCTCTCAGAGTCGACTGCAGACTAGTGCCACGCCTTAACAAATGGTGGCGCCGCTGCCTCTGCAACCAAGTCCCACGTGACCACACACCCGCAACCCCACGTTACCATGTCATTTCACTGGCTCACAAGAACAGCCAATGAAACCTATACATTCTGTGTTACTATACAGAATGTATCAAACACTGCATAGTAACACCAGAATGTTGGTTTTTATTGGCTGTCCTTATTGTGCTGCACTCCCAGGGCCAGCCAGGCCCTGCAAGCAGAGCAGACTCTGAAGGAATGATTTATGATGGAAGCTTAAGTTGGAACAAGAACAAAGCAATTACACGTGCGATGTTCCGGTGCCCAAAAAAGAGTGCCGTTGTTGCCCACCGGCTAACACCAGCACAAATTAAGCATTTGCTAGAGCACCTCCCACTTAAATGAAAAACAGTGCCATGTAGAGTTAACGCACCACTAGAGCAAAACTGCACTCGTGTAAAACCCTGCCATAGGAAACCCTCTTATAGTGAATATGGTTATATTCCAACCAGTGATAGTGAAACACAGATAAGGCAAACAGTACTAGTGTAAACACTGTTACAGCACCCCCTGCTAAAGCAAATATGTCTAGATCCCAACCAGTGATCGTGAAACACTGATTGAGCACTATGGTTGGTTATTCGTGAGGAGAAATGTGAGGAGAGGAGAGTGTGGAGCTGAAGATAATACAGAGGTTCTACAGCACATGCTACTTCCGTGAAAACATTGCTTGAGCACCCGCTTCTTCAGTGACACCATACATGCCAACCCTCCTGATTTGGGCGGGAGAATCCCAATTTTCAGTGAAAAATAATTCTATTTTTCACGTTATCCCGCATAAAATAATTCTAGCCCCAATGCATTCCTATGGGAAAATGTACATCTCCCGGTTTCTCAGATCACGCTCAATGCAGTGAAGCAACTTCCAAAGCATATTAGTCTATAGTGCATACAGTGCCTGCACCCCCCGAATAGAGTGCAGCCACTGTTGGCAGACACTTTGCTCTGTGCACGTGGCTGAATGTCACTCTGTGGTAGTGTGGTCACTGCATGCGAGCACCCGGCAGTAGTGAAACTGCTGCACGAGCATTCGCCGCTACAGTTAATTTAGGGCCGGATTACCCGTTAGGTGCACCGGGCATGGGTTTACATTTGAGGGGCACTAAGGGATAGTAAGGGTCGCCTTCTTGGACATTCAGCTGGTTGTAAAGGACCAGGCGAGTTAGTTTGGGACTTTGTTTAGACATCAGAATGGCTCTATGCCAGAGTTTTGCATTGGCAATGAAATGGCGCGCAGCACTTTATTGCTGCAGCCCAGTGAAAAGCAATGGCGGACTAATCCGGGACGTACCATTTAAAATGAGGCCCGCTGGTCTGCAGCGCTGCTGGCGCGCGGCCAGGGATTTAGGAATTATAGATTATTCTTTCATTTGTGAACTACATCCCTGCTTGCAGACATAATTGCTCTCGCTTGTCATGCATGAAAGCAGACCATGTTTTGATCTGCTCTCCTGCCCAAATGCTTTTGATCAAAATCACGTTACACATAGTTGCCAAGCAGCCCTAGGTCACGAGCAGCGCCATTACCCAGTCCTCGCTCTTTTAATCAGTTTCACTTTGCATGCTGGGACATGTAGCCCAGGGTTGTCCAGCTCTGGGCTTCGAGGGTTGGAAGCCTGACGGGTTTTCAGGATGTCCCTCATTAATATTCTTGAGGAAAAATGGCATGCATTTAGAATCATTGTATGCAAATGTATCTCGTGAATATTAATGAGGGGTTATCCTAAAATCCTGCATGGATGCGTCCCGTGAGGCCTGGAGTTGGAGAGCTCTGAGTCCATGTAGAAGGAGCAGAGCCACGAGCCGAAAGATGCAGAGGGCTGTTTGCTACAAAGCCTGGATTGCATGAATGGGATCTCATCAACATGGAGTCAGTTGTCAACTCTGATTTAGGAAATAAAAGAGATAATCAAACTACCATTCATTTTTCAAAGGGACCAGACTGTGAGTGTGGTATTTGGAGAGTTTGCGCACTGCAGGGTATGACCCCACCTACGTTGGGCAAAGCGTGCTCCCTCACCTCACAAAACCATGACCCTACTTTACTTGGCCTCACTGTCTGAGACAGGGGAAAGCGAGGAGCAGATTAAGAGGATGGTGTCTTCCAGTTCTGGGTTCATTATTTGCATTCCTGTTATTTATTTATTTATGTACTAGTTGGCACATCCCTGTGGTATATGTAGGCCCCCTAGCAGAGTATTTAAAACTGGTGTAATGTATTCTGGTAAGTGATTTCGGATAGGCATTGGTCACAATGTGGCAGGGATATATAGCGTTCAATGATGCGGGACACATATTTGCAGAACCGGAATTTCTTCCAGATTCACAATGTTTTGATGGACACATACATGAATTTCTGCGCAGGGCTGCACCTGTGCTCTTTTAAGGAGGGGTATTTTCATCACACTGAGTTGACAGTTCGCAGCCGCCATTGATGACAAGAGTTTTTAACCCTACGAATCAGAAATGATCCCACCCTCACTCCCCGAGTGTTGGTGTATAGAGGCCAGAGATTTCCTTCATCCAGCACTGAGTGAATCCACGGGAAGACTCGCACCCTTTAGATAACACACTGCTAGAGTCCAGCCTGCTATAGTGCAAACACTGCCAGATCACATGTTACTGTTGTGAAATCACTGCTAGAGTACACTCCGATATGGTGAACTCAGTGAAAGAGCACACCCCATTAGAGTGACACCACTGCTAGATCATATCACGCTACAGTTTATTCATTTATTTATTTTCATTTTTAAAGCGCACATCAGCCCAAGGGCATTGTGGCGCTGTTACATATTTAAGAAATTGCTGGTTACAAAGGAAGGCTTAGTAATTACATAGATATTTGCATTTACAGTTCATCTTGGAGTTACAGACAGGGTACAGAGGATAGTATATATCTACATTTACGGTTCATCTTGGGGTTACAGAATACATAGCAGTTAACATGTAGAATGTATATAGAGTGGCTGATGGGTAAGGTGGGCAAGGAGGGCTTTGGCGCTAGAGTGTGATGAGGGTTACATGAATAGTGTGGTTTTGAGGTTTTTTTTGCGAAATGCGAGTAATGAAGGTTCTTCTCTGAGTGCGTTGGGGAGGGCATTCCAGAGTTTAGGTGCTATGTAGGGGAAACCAATGCCGCCGGCGTTAGCTCTTTGTATTAAAGGTACGCAGAGTTGGTTAGCATGGTGGCTCCTAGTGGGGCGGGCAGAGATGTTTTTGGATATAGTTTCTGATAGGTAGGATGGGACGGAGAGATTGATGCATTTGTGCATAAGGGTGAGAATTCTGAAATGTAACAGTGAAAACACTTCCGGGGCATGCCCTGCTACAGTGCAACTGCCCTTAGAGCATATCTGGCTAAAGTGTATCCACTGCTAGAGGCCATCCCATTATAGTGAGACCACTGCTAGAGTGCCCCCCTGCACTTTTAAAATCACTGCTAGAGCACAACCGGCTAAAGTACATCCACTGCTAGAGGCCATCCCACTATAGCGAGACCACTGCTGGTGTGCACCCTGCGCTTGTGAAACCACTGCTAGAGCACAACTGGCTAAAGTGTATCCTCTGCTAGCGGCAATCCCAATATAGTGAAACCACTGCTAGAGTGCCCCCCTGCGCTTGTAAAATCACTGCTAGAGCACAACCAGCTAAAGTGTATCCTCTGCTAGAGGCCATCCCACTATAGTGAAACCATTGCTAGATCACATCACGCTACAGTGAAAACACTTCTGGGGCATGCCCTGTTGCAGAGCAACTGCCCTTAGAGCATATCTGGCTAAAGTGCATCCACTGCTAGAGGCCATCCCACTATAGCGAGACCACTGCTTGAGTGCACCCTGCGCTTGTGAAACCACTGCTAGAGCACAACTGGCTAAAGTGTATCCACTGCTAGAGGCCTATTCACTGTAATGAAAGCATACCTTAAGCACCCACTGTTATAGTGAAACCATTTCTGGACTACCTCCCACCATTGGGAAACAGCTTGAAAAAACTGCAGCATAGACCCCGTTAAAGTGAAAACACTGATTGGACACACCACGGTAGAGTAAAACCACTGCAAAAGCATGCCTTACCCTGGTGAAAGCGCTAACAGAGCAAAACCTACCAGCGAATTCACTGGTAGTGCATACCCGACTATAGTAAAAACACTACCTCTCTTGGCCCGTTTCCCCTTCCGTCTATTACTGTGAAAAATGTAGGGGTGAAGCTATCCTCTTCCCTATATATGGCCGATCAGGTTGCGGCTGTCAGCAAATCTGGCCATTTTAAACTTTGTGTGTTGAGGAAGGTTCTTCCCTTTATCCATACCCAATTTCATGCCTCTGTGGTCGCTGCACTGGTTCTCAGCGCAGTCGACTACTGCAATTCGCTCTATTTTGGCCAACCTGTTTATCTCATAAATAGACTTCATCTGCTCCAAAATGCTGCTGCTAGAGCAGTTTCTCGTCCTCCCCCTCGGGCTCACATGTCCCCTGTGCTCAGACAACTGCATTGGCTTCCTGTGGAGAAGCGGATTCTGTTCAAGTCACTCTGCATTGTTCACCGTGCCTTCTATACACCGGGAGCGGACTATCTCCAGGAACAATTCTCCCAATACGTTCCATCACGCTCTCTCCGGTCTCAGTCTGATCTCCTGCTTTTGGTCTTACGGATCAGGCTGTCTCGGATAGGAGGACGTGCTTTCTCGGTGGCGGCTGCAAGGTCCTGGAATAAACTCCTGCCTACTTTGCGAGCTATTGCTGACCATCTCTCTTTTCGACAGTCGCTAAAAACATTGCTCTTTTAGGTTATCTGTATCCGTCGCTGATCCTCCTCTGCTCTTAGCGCCAAGATGCATAAATGTAACATAACATAACATAACATAACATAACTACCATAGTACAACCCTGCAGTGAAACTGCTACTACAGCACACCATGCTACATTGAAAGTGCTGCCAGGGCACGCTGTGCTATCATAAAAGAGTTCCAGGAGCCCTTCTTCTAGGATGAAAGTACTCCCAGCGGTCACCCTCCAAAATGTTACCATGGCTGGAGCATGCCTTATTTTAGTGAAATGGGTAGAGCCCACCCCTGTAGTGAACTCAATGCTAGGCCATACGCTTACTTTAACAAAGTGTGCAATAATGATAAGACTGCTCGAGCAGACACCCTATGCTATGTCAATACGCTTTTGTGCTATGTCCGTCACCACCCTAGTGACCTCATGGTACTAAGGCTTAATCAGAGAGTGGCCAATGATGCCCCTACCTGGGGAAACCAGGTCAGGGGCTGCCAAAGAAAGGAACAAGAGAATAAGGTGAGAGGATGGCGGGAGCTAGAGTAGGATAGAAAACAGACAATTAGAGGTACACGTGGGTTGAGGAGGAGGGTGTGTGGTTGTGGAAGTCGGTCGGCATGTGTACGCCTCAGTAGTGGATCTAGCGGTGTGCTGATCAAGAAAATTGGCAATGCCCGCTGCCCATGTCACCAAGCAATGTCTGCGAAGGCATTTTGTGAATTAAGACAGGACATGGCTAGGTGATGGACTTGAGATGTGCTCAAGCGTGCAGTTGGAGTGAGGAGTCTTCTTCACCAACAATCCTCCGCACGGCCCGATCACCATGGAGACAATCTGGAACTGGAGAGCCGACTGACAGAAGGGCCAGAACCAAGAGTGGACTGAGTGCAGGCGAATGTCGAGAACAACAGTGGGACAGTGTGAAGGGAGAATCAAGATCCTCCAAGCGACACAGCTGCGTGGACACTGGATGAGTTCACACGGGAGGCGGCTGCAATGTACTCTTAATGAAAAATGGCGTCCCTGGGGTGCGTCACCAAGAGTCAATGGGCCGTCACTCAAGTCAATAGGCAGCGGCCTGTCACCACCTGGCACCGCCCATCAAACATCTCACCATGGAGATTAACCACCTGGCCCAACGGTCGTCAATGGTACTAACGGCCTCTTTTTGAATGTTCTTTTTAAATATGTATTTATTCAAGCTTTAATCAAAGCGATTCGATGCAATCGCAAGTGACCATTCACCAGCCGCTTTTTCCTAAGTGCTCATTGTTCACATAAAAAGAAACTTATATCTGAGTGGATCCTACCCTAAAATAATGGATCTCGTCGGCTCCAAGTGCATAATCATCCATTTCACACTGCGCGGCTTCCATGGCGCGCCTGGTTGGGGGAGGGGAAGGGTGAAAGGATAGGGTCGTTGGTGCACATCATCATAGAGTGAGACTGATCATAAAGGCACGGAGATCCTCCCCGGGAGTCATTCATATACTTACCTCATAATGGTAGATCCAACCTTTAACCGCCAAAAACCTGCCCTGCACATGGTCTCTCATCTTAGTCTGAGGTCTTCAGTGAATCCCTGCCATCCTGCTATAGTGAAAACACGGCTACAGCACATTCACTAACGTGAAAAAAGTGCCAGGGCAAACACCATTTAGTGAAAACACTGCTAAAGGTCAATCATCAATAGTGTGACTCCTGCTCGTGGAAACCCTCCTATAGCGAACACGCTGTATCTCACCATTAATTAGTGACACACGGATCGAGCCCACGTGGCTTTAGTGAAGCCATCCCTAGAGTACAAAATAGTGAAACCACTGCCCCTAAAGTGTAGCAAAAATCCTTTTATTGTGAAATACTGCAAATGGACAGCCTACTATAGTGAAACAACGGTTAGGGTACAGCCCGCTATAGTGAAACAATGGTTAGTGCACAGCCCGCTATAGTGAAACAACGGTTAGGGTACAGCCCGCTATAGTGAAACAACGGTTAGGGTACAGCCCGCTATAATGAAACAATGGTTAGTGCACAACCCGCTATAGAGAAACAACGGTTAGGGTACAGCCCGCTATAGTGAAACAACGGTTAGTGCACAGCCCGCTATAGTCAAACAACGGTTAGGGTACAGCCCGCTATAGTGAAACAACAGTTAGTGCACAGCCCGCTATAGTGAAACAACGGTTAGGGTATGGTTAATGGTTAATGGGATCTCCTGCCTATCCCTGCCCTTGCTGCGGTCCTCAAGGAAAGGAGGTTGTTGTGCTTTGTTTCTGCATCACAATCTTAGGGTAGCGCTTTAGAGTCAGTACCAATCGAATTGTAGTGGGGATGTTTTATTCTTTGTGACCGATGTCGCTAGTAGACCAGTGGGCTCGTAGGAGCTTTGTTTGACTCTCACTGGTGAAGACGGCCATTATTGATTGCTCCCACCTCTTTGTGTGCGTCAAAACATGTTCGGCTTCTGCCAGTCTTGAAAACTAATTGTAGATCTCCACAAAGTGGGGTCTGATTCACCATTCCAAGTGTAGCGATGGGCCTTCTTTTCGCGAGATCTCCTTCTGGTGTACCTAGTGTGGAATGTACAGGCTGTTTTTCCAGCTTTTGTGCCAGGATCTCTTTCTGTGGCGGCTTCTTCTTTGAGGCTTGGCCGGTGCTGTGTTGGGCCACTTCTCTGCATGCTTCATGGCAGTTGTTTCTCCTCCTCAGGTGGTTGGGTGCCAGGACGTCCAGGGTCTGTTTAATCTACAGGTGGAACGTTCTCAGCCTGGCCTCTGGGTGAGAGTTCTTAGTGATGAGGGGTGGCTTAAATAGGTAGGAGAATGTTGCCGGTGGCGCTTCCAAGATCGCCGGTGAATGAACACATGACTTGGCGAGGCAATGATCACGTGATGGTCCCTGCAGTACCGTTTGCCGATTATTATGCTGGTCATAGCGACATCAAGTGTTACAACGGGATTGGCCCCATGGTTATGTGGGCTCTTCTGACCAGTTGGGTGAGGCCTAAATCCTGGATGCTACAGTGACAACACTGATTGTGGACACCCAGCTGTACTCAACACTGACTGAGCAGTGGAAGAGAGGGAGGGGGGTGGCCGGTCCCCTGGCTACCCCCTGGTGCCCAGTGTACCCCCCAGCCTCCCGCTGGCGCCCTATTATCTGTTCCCTCGGCACCCATATCTGCCTCTGCTACTGCGACTAAGCACACCCTGCTAGTGCAGCACTGCTGCTCCACTCCGCCCTGCTGCAACTTAATCACTGTCGAAGCAAAACCCACAAGTGCGAAAATGCTGTTATGGCGCGCCCTCTCACAGTGGAAGCACTGCTAGACCACACACCCGGCACAGTTAATCCCTCTGATGGGGTGCACACAGCTACAGTAACACGCTCTGCAAAAGTGCCCACTGCTATAGTGAAAACATTGCTGGTGCATACACAATTGTGAATGCACTGTTGGAGTGCATCTATCTCCCTTTAGTGAAATCACTGTTAGAGCACACCCTGCTGTAGTGAAAACACTTCCAGGGCCCACCCTGCTATAGTGAAGACACAGCTACAGCACACCCTCCTATAATGAAAGAACTGCCAGAACACTAATTACAACAGAGAAATCACTGCTAGAGCACACTCTCCTTCATTGAAGACACAGCTAGAGCATGCCCCCCTATAGTGAAAGCTCTGCTAGAAAACACCCTCCTGTAGTGGAAGCACTGCTATGGTGGCCCTTGCAACAGTGAAATTACTGTCAAAACACCCCCGATACAGTGCAATCACTGCCAGAGCACATTCCCCTATATTGAAGACACGGTTAGAGCACACCCTCCTATAGTGAAATCACTGCTACAACACACCCTTCTATAGTGAAGACACAGCTAGCAGACACCCTCCTATAGTGAAATCACTGCTAGAGCACACCCTTCTATAGTGAAGACACAGCTAGCAGACACCCTCCTATAGTGACATCACTGCTAGAGCACACCCTTCTATAGTGAAGACACAGCTAGCACACCCTCCTATAGTGAAATCACTGCTAGAGCACACCCTTCTATAGTGAAGACAGAGCTAGCAGACACCCTCCTATAGTGAAATCACTGCTATAGCACACCCTTCTATAGTGAAGACACAGCTAGCACACCCTCCTATAGTGAAATCACTGCTAGAGCACACCCTTCTATAGTGAAGACACAGCTAGCAAACACCCTCCTATAGTGAAATCCCTGCTAGAGCACACCCTTCTATAGTGAAGACACAGCTAGCACACCCTCCTATAGTGAAATCACTGCTAGAGCACACCCTTCTATAGTGAAGATACAGCTAGCAGACACCCTCCTATAGTGACATCACTGCTAGAGCACACCCTTCTATAGTGAAGACACAGCTAGCCCACCCTCCTATAGCGTAATCACTGCTCGAGCACACCCTTCTATAGTGAAGACACAGCTAGCACACCCTCCTATAGTGAAATCACTGCTAGAGCACACCCTTCTGTAGTGAAGACACAGCTAGCAGACACCCTCCTATAGTGAAAGCTCTGCTAGAAAACACCCTCCTGTAGTGGAAGCACTGCTATGGTGCCCCTTGCAACAGTGAAATTACTGTCAAAACACCCCCCGATACAGTGCAATCACTGCCAGAGCACATTCCCCTATATTGAAGACACGGTTAGAGCACACACTCTTATAGTGAAAGGACTGCTAGAACACCCATTACAATATGGAAATCACTGTTAGAGCACACTTTTAAATTGAAGACATGGCTAGAGCACACCCGCTCATAATGCAAGAACTGCTAGAGCACCGAGTACAATACAGAAGTCACTGCTAGGGCACAGCCTACTATAGTGAAGACACAGCTAGCAGACACCCTCCTATAGTGAAATCACTGCTAGAGCACACCCTTATGTAGTGAAGACACAGCTAGCAGACACCCTCCTATAGTGAAATCACTGATAGAGCACACCCCTGCTATAGTGAAGACACAGCGAGCACACCCTCCTATAGTGAAATCACTGCTACAACACACCCTTCTATAGTGAAGACAGAGCTAGCAGATACCCTCCTATAGTGTAATCACTGCTAGAGCACACCCTTCTATAGTGAAGACACAGCTAGCAGACACCCTTCTATAGTGACATCACTGCTAGAGCACACCCTTCTATAGTGAAGACACAGCTAGCACACCCTTCTATAGTGAAATCACTGCTAGAGCACACCCTTCTATAGTGAAGACACAGCTAGCACACCCTCCTATAGTGAAATCACTGCTAGAGCACACCCTTCTATAGTGAAGACAGAGCTAGCAGACACCCTCCTAGAGTGAAATCACTGCTATAGCACACCCTTATATAGTGAAGACACAGCTAGCACACCCTCCTATAGTGAAATCACTGCTAGAGCACGCCCTTCTATAGTGAAGACACAGCTAGCAGACACCCTCCTATAGTGAAATCACTGCTATAGCACACCCTTATATAGTGAAGACACAGCTAGCACACCCTCCTATAGTGAAATCACTGCTAGAGCACGCCCTTCTATAGTGAAGACACAGCTAGCAGACACCCTCCTATAGTGACATCACTGCTAGAGCACACCCTTCTATAGTGAAGACACAGCTAGCACATACTCCTATAGTGAAATCACTGCTAGAGCACACTCTCCTTTATTGAAGACACAGCTAGAGCATGCCCCCCTATAGTGAAAGCTCTGCTAGAAAACAACCTCCTGTAGTGGAAGCACTGCTATGGTGCCCCTTGCAACAGTGAAATTACTGTCAAAACACACCCTGATACAGTGCAATCACTGCCAGGGCACATTCCCCTATATTGAAGACACGGTTAGAGCACACACTCTTATAGTGAATGGACTGCTAGAACACCCATTACAATAGAGAAATCGCTGTTAGAGCACACTATTAAATTGAAGACATGGCTACAGCACACCCTCTCATAGTGCAAGAACTGCTAGAGCACCCAGTACAATAGAGAAGTCACTGCTATGGCACAGCCTGCTATAGTGAAGACACAGCTAGCAGACACCCTCCTATAGTGAAATCACTGCTAGAGCACACCCTTATATAGTGAAGACACAGCTAGCAGACACCCTCCTATAGTGAAATCACTGCTAGAGCACACCCTTATATATTGAAGACACAGCTAGCAGACACCCTCCTATAGTGAAATCACTGCTAGAGCACACCCTTCTATAGTGAAGACACAGCTAGCACACCCTCCTATAGTGAAATCACTGCTAGAGCACAACCTTCTATAGTGGAGACACAGCTAGCACACCCTCCTATAGTGAAATCACTGCTAGAGCACACTCTCCTTTATTGAAGACACAGCTAGAGCATGCCCCCCTATAGTGAAAGCTCTGCTAGAAAACACCCTCCTGTAGTGGAAGCACTGCTATGGTGCCCCTTGCAACAGTGAAATTACTGTCAAAACACACCCCGATACAGTGCAATCACTGCCAGAGCACATTCCCCTATATTGAAGACACGGTTAGAGCACACACTCTTATAGTGAAAGGACTGCTAGAACACCCATTACAATAGGGAAATCACTGTTAGAGCACACTTTTAAATTGAAGACATGGCTAGAGCACACCCTCTCATAATGCAAGAACTGCTAGAGCACCCAGTACAATAGAGAAGTCACTGCTAGGGCACAGCCTACTATAGTGAAGACACAGCTAGCAGACACCCTCCTATAGTGAAATCACTGCTAGAGCACACCCTTATGTAGTGAAGACACAGCTAGCAGACACCCTCCTATAGTGAAATCACTGCTAGAGCACACCCCTGCTATAGTGAAGACACAGCGAGCACACCCTTCTATAGTGAAATCACTGGTACAACACACCCTTCTAAAGTGAAGACAGAGCTAGCAGATACCCTCCTATAGTGAAATCACTGCTAGAGCACACCCTTCTATAGTGAAGACACAGCTAGCAGACACCCTCCTATAGTAACATCACTGCTAGAGCACACCCTTCTATAGTGAAGACACAGCTAGCACACCCTCCTATAGTGAAATCACTGCTAGAGCACACCCTTCTATAGTGAAGACACAGCTAGCACACCCTCCTATAGTGAAATCACTGCTAGAGCACACCCTTCTATAGTGAAGACAGAGCTAGCAGACACCCTCCTATAGTGAAATCACTCCTATAGCACACCCTTATATAGTGAAGACACAGCTAGCACACCCTCCTATAGTGAAATCACTGCTAGAGCACGCCCTTCTATAGTGAAGACACAGCTAGCAGACACCTTCCTATAATGAAATCACTGCTATAGCACACCCTTACATAGTGGAGACACAGCTAGCACACCCTCCTATAGTGAAATCACTGCTAGAGCACGCCCTTCTATAGTGAAGACACAGCTAGCAGACACCCTCCTATAGTCACATCACTGCTAGAGCACACCCTTCTATAGTGAAGACACAGCTAGCACACCCTCCTATAGTGTAATCACTGCTAGAGCACACCCTTCTATAGTGAAGACACAGCGAGCACCCCGTCCTATAGTGTAATCACTGCTAGAGCACACCCTTCTGTAGTGAAGACACAGCTAGCAGACACCCTCCTATAGTGACATCACTGCTAGAGCACACCCTTCTATAGTGAAGACACAGCTAGCACACCCTCCTATAGTGAAATCACTGCTAGAGCACACTCTCCTTTATTGAAGACACAGCTAGAGCATGCCCCCTATAGTGAAAGCTCTGCTAGAAAACACCCTCCTGTAGTGGAAGCACTGCTATGGTGCCCCTTGCAACAGTGAAATTACTGTCAAAACACACCCCGATACAGTGCAATCACTGCCAGAGCACATTCCCCTATATTGAAGACACGGTTAGAGCACACACTCTTATAGTGAATGGACTGCTAGAACACCCATTATAATAGAGAAATCGCTGTTAGAGCACACTTTTAAATTGAAGACATGGCTAGAGCACACCCTCTCATAGTGCAAGAACTGCTAGAGCACCCAGTACAATAGAGAAGTCACTGCTAGGGCACAGCCTGCTATAGTGAAGACACAGCTAGCAGACACCCTCCTATAGTGAAATCACTGCTAGAGCACACCCTTATATAGTGAAGACACAGCTAGCAGACACCCTCCTATAGTGAAATCACTGTTAGAGCATACCCCTGCTATAGTGAAGACACAGCTAGCAGACACCCTCCAATAGTGAAATCACTGCTAGAGCACACCCCTGCTATAATGAAGACACAGCGAGCACACCCTCCTATAGTGAAATCACTGCTACAACACACCCTTCTATAGTGAAGACAGAGCTAGCAGACACCCTCCTATAGTGAAATCACTGCTAGCAGACACCCTCCTATAGTGAAATCACTGCTAGAGCACACCCCTGCTATAGTGAAGACACAGCTAGCAGACACCCTCCAATAGTGAAATCACTGCTAGAGCACACCCCTGCTATAATGGAGACACAGCGAGCACACCCTCCTATAGTGAAGTCACTGCTACAACACACCCTTCTATAGTGAAGACAGAGCTAGCAGACACCCTCCTATAGTGAAATCACTGCTAGAGCACACCCTTCTATAGTGAAGACACAGCTAGCACACCCTCCTATAGGGTAATCACTGCTAGAGCACACCCTTTTATAGTGAAGACACAGCTAGCACACCCTCCTATAGTGACATCACTGCTAGAGCACACCGTTCTATAGTGAAGCCAGAGCTAGCAGATACCCTCCTATAGTGAAATCACTGCTATAGCACACCCTTCTATAGTGAAGACACAGCTAGCACACCCTCCTATAGTGAATTCACTGCTAGAGCACACCCTTCTATAGTGAAGACACAGCTAGCACACCCTCCTATAGTGTAATCACTGCTAGAGCACACCCTTCTATAGTGAAGACACAGCTAGCACACCCTCCTATAGTGAAATCACTGCTAGAGCACACCCTTCTATAGTGAAGACACAGCTAGCACACCCTCCTATAGTGAAATCACTGCTAGAGCACACTCTCCTTTATTGAAGACACAGCTAGAGCATGCCCCCCTATAGTGAAAGCTCTGCTAGAAAACACCCTCCTGTAGTGGAAGCACTGCTATGGTGCCCCTTGCAACAGTGAAATTACTGTCAAAACACATCTTGATACAGTGCAATCACTGCCAGAGCACATTCCCCTATATTGAAGACACGGTTAGAGCACACACTCTTATAGTGAAAGGACTGCTAGAACACCCATTACAATAGAGAAATCACTGTTAGAGCACACTTTTAAATTGAAGGCATGGCTAGAGCACACCCTCTCATAGTGCAAGAACTGCTAGAGCACCCAGTACAATAGAGAAGACACTGCTAGGGCACAGCCTGCTATAGTGAAGACACAGCTAGCAGACACCCTCCTATAGTGAAATCACTGCTAGAGCACACCCTTATATATTGAAGACACAGCTAGCAGACACCCTCCTATAGTGAAATCACTGCTAGGGCACACCCCTGCTATAGTGAAGACACAGCGAGCACACCCTCCTATAGTGAAATCACTGCTACAACACACCCTTCTATAGTGAAGACAGAGCTAGCAGACACCCTCCTATAGTGAAATCACTGCTAGAGCACACCCTTCTATAGTGAAGACACAGCTAGCACACCCTCCTATAGTGACATCACTGCTAGAGCACACCCTTCTATAGTGAAGACAGAGCTAGCAGACACCCTCCTATAGTTAAATCACTGCTATAGCACACCCTTCTATAGTGAAGACACAGCTAGCAAACCCTCCTATAGTGAAATCACTGCTAGAGCACACCCTTCTATAGTGAAGACACAGCTAGCAGACACCATCCTATAGTGAAATCCCTGCTAGAGCACACCCTTATATAGTGAAGACACAGCTAGCACACCCTCCTATAGTTAAATCATTGCTAGAGCACACCCTTCTATAGTGAAGACACAGCTAGCAGACACCCTCCTATAGTGACATCACTGCTAGAGCACACCCTTCTATAGTGAAGACACAGCTAGCACACCCTCCTATAGTGTAATCACTGCTAGAGCACACCCTTCTATAGTGAAGACACAGCTAGCACACCCTCCTAAAGTGAAATCACTGCTAGAGCACACCCTTCTATAGTGAAGACACAGCTAGCAGACACCCTCCTATAGTGAAATCACTGCTAGAGCACACACTTCTATAGTGAAGACACAGCTAGCACACCCTCCTATAGTGAAATCACTGCTAGAGCACACCCTTCTATAGTGAAGACACAGCTAGCACACCCTCCTATAGTGAAATCCCTGCTAGAGCACACCCTTCTATAGTGAAGACACAGCTAGCACACCCTCCTATAGTGAAATCACTGCTAGAGCACACCCTTCTATAGTGAAGACACAGCTAGCAGACACCCTCCTATAGTGACATCACTGCTAGAGCACTCCCTTCTATAGTGAAGACACAGCTAGCACACCCTCCTATAGTGAAATCACTGCTAGAGCATACCCTTCTATAGTGAAGACACAGCTAGCACACCCTCCTATAGTGAAATCACTGCTAGAGCACACCCTTCTATAGTGAAGACACAGCTAGCACACCCTCCTATAGTGAAATCACTGCTAGAGTACACCCTTCTATAGTGAAGACACAGCTAGCAGACACGCTACTATAGTGAAATCACTGCTAGAGCACACCCCTGCTACAGTGAAGACACAGCGAGCACACCCTTCTATAGTGAAGACACAGCTAGCAGACACCCACCTATAGTGGAAGCTGTGTAAGGGCCCTTACCTGCTACACTATTAGGCCCTGTATGGACAGGAATGAGGGACTGACAACTATGTTTTGCTTCCTCTTGCTCTCAGTGGTCTCCCTCTGCCTGGGTAAAAAAATATAAAATGCTGTTGTGTCTGCCCAGCTCTGCCAGTCAGCTGTGAGGGCGCAGCTGGAACGCCACCCCTCCCCTACCCCCCGCCCCTCCGGCTCACCCCCGCCCAGCAGAGCCCTGTGAACACAGAAGGGACAACTGATCAAACAGCGGCGGCGCTTCCGGCTCTAAGGCGCAGGACCGGTATCCGGGGATGAAGAGCAGCTGTGTGTGGCACCCTATTTCACAAACCCCCCCTTTTTAAATGAATTTAATGTACCTTGATCTCAACTTAAAAACCGCTGTTAAAGCCCCGAAATCAATAAACAGAGCCACCTACCCGTCCAATGAGCACGCTGGATTCTTCATTCAACTACAAGTCCCTCTTGTTGGCGGAATTCTGAAAGCGGATTTTCTGTAAGAGCTCCTAGAAGTTGCTGGGCATACCTCGGCGCTGTACTGCCTTGCGCAATCACTCCCGAGAACGCGCAGCTTTGCAAATTCGGGTACATGCCACTCATGTTATGCCTCAGGCTGGTAGTCTCCACCTGTGTGTCCCGGGTTACTTCGCCCCCAGGCCTCATAACCAGAAGCCCAGGGAAGCGGGAAAGAAAGGGAACTGAGTTCCACTACTTGGATACGCTACTGCTTATAGTTCCAGTACCTTTGCATCAGTTCTAGTGCTTCTGGAACTGGCTCTTCTGAAAGTTACTAAATGGTCTCTTTGGAATAGGGTGACCAGACGTCCCGGTTTCGCCGGGACTATCCCGGTTTTTGGAGCTCTGTCCCTCTTTCTCAAGATTATTTTTCCATTGGAAACTGCAGTGGTGCCGGTTTTTGGTAGTCGGTCTTCGTGGCAGGCAGGAATGCACCATCTGACACAGAAGAAAATCTGCATTTTACAACTTAAGATAGTGTTCGTTTGTGATAAATTAATGACAATATGTTTGAACAGTAACACTTAACCCCCCTTCTCCTCCAACGTCTACTGAAGTGTAGTGTCTTGACAGCCACTTTCAAGAGTTAGTCCTACATTTATGTTAATTGCCCTGTCCCGGTTTTTCACTTTTTAAATCTGGTCACCCTACTTTGGAGCTAATCGCTTCACGTGGGCTTCGCCCTGCCCTGGCCCTCTGCTTAAGAGACACATGGCGGAAGTATGCTGCACAGGTGGCGAAGCACACTCATTACATGATGCATCGCTTGTGCTCTTCAAAGGCCTGGGAGAACCCTGGTGGTCAAAGCAAACAGATCTATGTATCCTTTTGCTATTGGTGATGTCATAGGTGTATTTCAATGGCCCAATGTGCCTCGGACATGGATTTGGCGCTTTGAAACCGTTATGGTGGCAATTGCTACACAGTACTAAAGCACAGTAACGTAGCATAACACAGCGTAACACAACCTAACATAAAATAACAGAAACACACCCGTTGCTGGAACACGCCGAGGATCTCCAAAGCCAAAGCCCCTTCACAAAGCAAAGGGACCAGGCGCGATGACACTTTGTGCTTCATTGAAAAGTTTGGCTTGTGTCTCCTCTACTTGAATTGAGTTTTCTTGGAAAATATAGGGGTCACTGGGCCACTAGTTCCCTTTATAATGGATGCATTAGAAATTGCAAGAGTGTGTAACAAAGTAAATGAGCACCTGGGCTGGGGAAGCAACCAATCACATCGCTTGGATCATGGGCTGAATCCTGTGATCCAAGCCCACGTTCCAAGCAACCTGATGGCTGCTTTCCCCCCACTCTCCCTTGCCTTCATGTCAAATGTCCTGTCCCTCTCAGCCCACTGACCTTTTTGGGCATCCCTGCTGCTGCTCCGCCTCCCTTCTGGCCGGCATGAAAATGGTAGCGGTTCCCCCAGCCCCCAGCTTCCTGATCCATGACGACAATCTTTAGTGAGTATTTTGTTTCAATGAACGGGATGTCACGAGGTGCAGGGACGTCATTTCACCAAAATGCCTGGGGTAGCGGAAGTGACTTGACATGACCTTTGACCTCTGATGACATAACAGGAAGTGATGTCATTTGACCCCACCCCGAAGGGACGACATGGGAAGTGATAGAACATGACCTTTCACCCCTTTAATGAGTCTTGCAATTATTGTATAGAATTACAGAAAGACACATTATTTGTTATTCCTATTCTTTCTTACTTGGGGTCATTACACAAAGTGTTAGATTTGTGGAACCCCCTGTTTTTTTTGAGAGGCCTCAACATAAATTCCAGCCACTCCAAAAACAAAGAGCCCCATCGCACAGGCCACAGCCCTGGAGCATCAATGTAAAAAAAGAAATAAAAAAAACATTCTTTATTTACTTTATTTTTTTTTTAGGGATAGGAATGGAGACCACAGGGGTAGCAAAGTAAATACCAGGGGTTGCAGTTGCGAACCCTGGCGACCCCCAAATAACGTCCCTGACGAAGTGTCCCGTTCATTTAAACAAAATACTTTGCTCTTAGCACCCAGGGTTTCCGGATTGGAAACCTGTGGTGCTAACAGCCATAATCACCCATTCCACCAGCTGGAACTCCAGCCCGTGAGACGGGGAATTAAGGCAAAAATATTATATCAGGGTTAACAATGAAAGGAAAATGGAAATGTCCGCCGGCATGTCCGTTATCTTCATGTTCATGAATTTGCAGGAGGAAACCCCCAGAAATCGCTCTGCAAATACATTTAAACCATTCTCAGCTTTGACTGAAGATAACACAATGAAACCAATCCAGGAGGATCCGCAGCTTTTGCCTCTCCATCCCAAGGGAACTCTCGACATGTGTGCCATATTCTCCTGCCAGACTCCACCCACAATGGGGGACACACATCCCACTACTGTTTTTCTGATACTTCTACTTCTACTTTTAACTGTTCAGATAAATACATTAATCTCTTCTGAAGGCCAGTGCAATAGCTCAGAAGGTTAATACATCTGCTGCCCAAACCTGTTTGCTGATGGTCATAAGATTGCACTAAAGGGGCTGGTATATGCTCGGACAGTTTGGAGATCGTGACAGTGTGAAGCTACTCCATCTTGGCAACAGAGCAGCTACCCTATTCTACTGACTGAGCAGCTACCCATTCTTCCAGCAGAGCAGCTACTCCTTCCTACCAACAGAGCAGTTACCCCATCCTACCAACAGAGCAGCTATCCCATCCTACCATCTGAGCAGCTACCCCATCTTAACAACAGCACAGCTACCCCATCCTATCAATAGGGCAGCTACCCCATCCTACCAACAGAGCAGCTACCCATCCTACCAACAGGGCAGCTAACCCATCTTACCCACAGAGCAGCTACCCCATCCTACCAACAAGGAAGCTACCACATCCAACCAACTGAGCAGCTGCCCTATCCTACCTACTGAGCAGCTACCCAATCCTACCAACATAGCAGCTACCCCATCCTACCAACAGAGCAGCTACTCCATCCTACCAACAGAACAGCTACCCATCCTACCAACAGGGCAGCCAAACCATCCTACCAACAGAGAAGCTATCCCATCCGACCATCTGAGCAGCTACCCCATCTTACCAACAGCGGAGCTACCCCATCCTACCAACAGGGCAGCTACCCCATCTTACCCATAGAGCAGCTACCCCATCCTACCAACAAGGCAGCTACCACATCTAACCAACTGAGCAGCTGCCCCATCCTACCAACTGAGCACTTACCCAATCCTACCAACATAGCTGTCATGAACCATCAGACACGCCCCTTCTGGGCCTCCTGGTCCTTGACACGTAGGGGCTTACACTCTGTTATACTTCCAACATGGCCGTAAGCACAGAACGCTGCTTACCAGCCTTCACGTCCAATGCAGCACGTTCTATAAATTAGCCACACCCCCGCGGCCCCGCGCGTCTCAACGCTACTGTTAGCTGTGGCTAGACGTGTGCTACGTAGTTCGCCTTCACGGAACTCTGTTGTTTCCTGGTTCCCGGATCCTTCGCTTTTCCCTACTATCCTTTCTCCTTCTTGTTCAGCCTTCTTCCTGGATTCCGTGCACCCGCCTCCGAGTGCACCTTCTCCTTATCCTGGACTTCCTGGAGTTTCCTATTGATCCCGGACATCGAAGCTGAACGAACACTGGAAGCTGAAGACGGCCGAGCGGGCTTGTACAAGACCCATACCGTACGGAAGAAAACTCATCCTAAAGAGTCCATCAAGCAGCGAAAACAGGTGAGAAAGGGGGAAACCTGTGACAGATTGAGACGCCACCTAACTGAAGTCGATACAGACATGGAGGCGGTCATTCAAGATCTTATGCGCGGCATGCAAGAACTAACGACCGAAGTACAAAACCTAAAGGCAGAGAATGCCGCGTTAAAACAATTAGTCTTATCCCGCAACTCTGCCACGAAGGAAAGTGTACTATTGGGTGGCATTGTAGACAAATACAATGGGACAGCAAAAAACCTTCGTGCATTCCTTGATTCCTGTTTGGTCCACTTTACTTTTAAGCCCTATTATTTCTCTAACCCCAGGGCTAAGGTGGGCTTTATTATTCCGCACCTTTCCGGGAATGCATTAACCTGGGCCACACCATTAGTTTATGCCGGAGATGCCCTCCTGGATGATTACAACGGACTCTTTCTAGCCCTTAAGACCATGTTTGACTGCCCAGAACAGGTCTATACTGCTCAGGAACGTTTACTCGATTTCCAGCAGGGCTCCCAGGACATGCTCACGTATGTAACACGATTCAAACAATTGGCGAAAGAAGCAGACTGATTCTCTGAAGCCTGCTTCACTCTCTTTCGAAGAGGACTAAATGAAGACATCAAGGATGAACTAGCCAGAGTGGCACGCCCAAGTTCATACCAAGCCCTTATGGATCTCGCTCTACAGATTGACTTCCGCATCCAGGAAAGGAAGGCAGAGAAAAAGAAGACCAAGTTATCCTTCTAGAAGAACCCCATAGAGACCTCCTCGAAACCTGAATGTGCTTCTTTTCCTAGTAACGGACCCGATCCTATGCAACTAGGGGCCTTCCGTGGACCCATATCCCCCCAAGAAAGGTTGCGAAGGATCCATACCGGCTTATGCACCTATTGTGCCTCGGACAAACATTTAGTGAGAGAGTGTCCTATAGCCCCTCCACGGCGTTCGGGAAACGCCAGCTCCCGATCCTAGATGGAGCACAGTGTCGGGAGAGAGATGTTTGCTCCACATCTATTCCATCCTTGAACTCTCCTGGACAAAACAATCTGGTCATTTTACAGGCCTTTCTATCGCCATCCAAGAAGGAAACCTACCCCATTCTGGCGTTGGTGGACTGTGGGGCCATGGGAATATTCATAGATCAAGAATGGGTCTTTAAACACCATATTCCTTTCGAATCCCGGGATATTATGCAACCTGTAGAAGCAATTGATGGGAGACCTCTTTCTTCAGGACCCATAACCCTTCAGACCAAGGAAGTTGAGCTTGCAATAAACCACCATCGAGAGAAGATAAAGTTTGACATCATAAAGTCCACCCATTACCCAATGGTTTTGGGAATTCCCTGGCTACAAAGGCACAATCCATACATCAATTGGGCAGCAGGTTCCTTGTTCCTGGGTTCCGAGCATTGCATGTCTCATTGCCTACTCCTGGATCACACTCCAACACCATCGGAAGGACTTTCAGCAAACCATCAAGGCCCACTCACAGTTTCAAACATCATCCGGTTCCTAAAGTCTATCAGGAATACTCTGATGTGTTCTCTTCTGCTATTGTTCAAGCCTTACCTCCTCATAGACCAGAAGACTGTGCTATTGAAACCAAACCTTCAGCTGTGATTCCCTTTGGAAGGATGTTCATTTTATCCGAAACGGAGAAAAAGGCCCTCCATGAATATCTGGATACTAACCTTGAAAATGGCACCATACGACCATCCAAATCCCCAGCCGGAGCCTCACTGTTTTTTGTTCCTAAGAAAGACACCAATAAGCTCAGACCTTGTCTTGATTATCGAGGCTTAAATCAGTGCACCCTTAATGATCGCTATCCGTTGCCCTTCATCTCAGATATCCTGGAAGCAGTAAGAGGAGCCGTAATATTCACCAAATTGGATCTCAGAGGTGCCTACCATCTGATCCGTATTAGAGAAGGTGACGAATGGAAGACAGCCTTTAGAACACCCTTTGGTCATTTTGAATACTTGGTCATGCCCTTTGGACTTGCAAATGCCCCGGCGGTCTTCCAACGCTTCATGGATCGGGTGTTTTCAGACATGCTGTTCCTCTTCATCACCGTGTATCTGGATGATATCTTAATATTCTCTAAGGACCCTCTTAAGCATGAAGAACATGTTAAGGCAGTATTACAGCGACTACGTGAAAACAAGCTCCTGGCAAAACCCGAGAAGTGCCTTTTCCATGTCGCTACTGTTCACTATCTAGGATTCGTCCTTAGCCCAGAAGGTATTGGAATGGATCAATCCAAGGTTAATGCCATACTATCTTGGCCAGGTCCGACCACCGTGAAACAGATCCAGTCTTTCCTGGGCTTGGCTAACTTCTATAGGAAATTCATACCTTCCTTTTCCGAGATAGTCCAACCGATCATTGCCCTGTTGAAGCAAGACACTGCCTTTCATTGGACATCAGCCCAAGAGGAGGCCTTCCAACGGTTAAAAACAGAGTTTACACAAGCTCCCATCCTGGCTCAACCTGACATCAACCGGCCATTCCTAGTGGAGACAACGCCTCCAACTATGCCATTGGAGCAGTCCTAAAACAGGAATTCGACGACAAGCTGGAACATCCTTTTGCTTATCTTTCACGGACATTAACTCCCAGTGAAACCCATTACTCTGTTTTAGAAAAGGAACTGCTAGCCATCCGTCAAGCCTTCACAGATTGGCGTCATTTACTTCTAGGAGCAAAACATCCTGTCCAGGTTTGCACAGACCATCGAAATCTTCAAGTATTACAGGCCCTAGAATGTAGGAATAGCCGTCAAGCCCGTTGAGGCTTCTTCTTCGCCCAATACCAGTTTCAGATTCATCATGTCCCTGGAACACAGAATATAATTGCTGACGCCCTATCTCGACGTCCTGACTACGAAACCCTTGAAGACCGGTCATTCCCTAAAACGTTTAGACACACGATATTCGTAGCTCAAGCAATCAGTCTCCTGGACGAGTTTCGGATACAAACACAGTCCTATGAACTTTGGAAATAATTTTCAGGAAAGAACCGATGGAATCTAAGAACTGAGGATGGATTTCCTTTCAAGGATAAAGGTTTAGTCATCCCCCCACAGAAACTACAGCAAAGGATAATAAACCTTTGTCACGATACCCTTCACTCCGGACATCGTGGCATCACAAACACCCTTCATCTAATACAAAGACAATGTTGGTGGCCGAGAATGAAGACTGACGTACGACTGTACATTCAAGCCTGTGCAGTTTGTAGTCAAAACAAACATGATAACAAGAGACCGGCGGGCCTCCTACTGCAGCCCGCACTACCAACAAGGCCCTGGGAAATTATTGCTACAGACTTCATTGTAGAACTACCACCTTCTAGGGGGTATTCAACCATAATGGTCACCATAGATGTATTCACTCATATGGCTCATTTCACACCGTTATACAAGCTACCTTCTTCCTCAGAACTTGCAGGAATTTTCCTGGAACACATATTTAGACTCCAGAGACTCCCTTCCAAGATCATATCAGACAGAGGACCGCAATACATATCTCAATTTTGGAAACACCTTTGCTGAATACTAGGAATACAACGTGCCCTCTCTTCAGGGTATCATCCACAGACTAATGGGGCTACCGAACATGTGAATCAAACCCTGGAACAATATCTTCATTGTTTCACTACCAAAGTCCAGGATGATTGGTCACTTCTGATACCTCTGGCGGAATTTTCCTATAACAATTTGGATCATTCGGCTGTCAAGACTAGCCCTTTTTTCTGCAGTCATGGATTTCATCCCTCAGTGCTACCTTCCACCCTTCCACACCCTACTCCTGTTCCTACAGTTGATTCCTGGATTGAAACACTCATCAATATTCAAAGAGAAGCAAAAGAACAATTAGAAAGGGCACAGACTCATAGCAAGCATTGTGCGGATTCCAAGAGAAGACCAGGGCCCTCCTACGCACTAGGAGATAAAGTATGGCTATCCTTGAAACTCCTACCCCGACATCTACGGCCAAATAAACTGGCCCCCGGTATTATGGGCCTTTTCCCATAAAAGAAATCGTTAACCCAGTGGCCTTTCATCTCAAATTACCAGACTCCTGGAAGAAAATTCACCCAGTTTTTCATACATCTATACTGAAACCATACATTCAAACCTCTCGGACTAACCTCAGACCCAATCCTGTACTTGTCAATGACCAACTGGAATATGAAGTCTCCAGAATATGTGACTCCAGATATAAACGTGGTCAGCTCCAGTACTTGGAGGAATGGAAAGGATACCCTCCCAGGGAACGCACGTGGGAACCTATCTCAAACTTAAATTCCCCCAGGTTACTCAGAAGGTTCCATCTTATACACCCAGGCAAACCCGGCGGGACGGGTTTTCGGAGGAGGCATGCTGTCTTGAACCATCAGACACGCCCCTTCTGGGCCTCCTGGTCCTTTACACGTCGGGGCTTACACTCTGTTGTACTTCCAACATGGCCGTAAGCACAGAACACTGCTTACCAGCCTTCACGTCCGATACAGCACGTTCTATAAATTAGTCACACCCGTGCGGCCCCACGCGTCTCAACGCTACTGTTAGCTGTGGCTAGACATGTGCTACGTAGTTCGCCTTCGCGGAACTCTGTTGTTTCCTGGTTCCCAGATCCTTCGCTTTCCCCTACTATCCTTTCTCTTTCTTATTCAGCCTTCTTCCCGGATTCCGTGCACCCGCCTCCGAGTGCACCTTCTCCTTATCCTGGACTTCCTGGAGTTTCCTATTGATCCCGGACATTGAAGCTGAACGAACACTGGAAGCCGAAGACGGCCAAGCGGGCTTGTACAAGACCTGTACCGTACGGAAGAAAACTCCTCCGAAAGACTCCATCAAGCAGCGAAAACAGGTGAGAAATGGGGAAACCTGTGACAATAGCAGCTACCCCATCCTACCAAGAGAGCAGCTACGCCACCTTACCAACAGAGCAGCTACCCCATCCTACCAACAGGGCAGTCAAACCATCATACCAACAGAGAAGCTATCCCATCCTACCATCTGAGCAGCTACCCCATTTTACCAACAGCGCAGCTCCCCCATCCTACCAGCAGGGCAGCTACCCCATACTACCAACAGAGCAGCGACCCATCCTACCAACAGGCCAGCCACTCCATCTTACCCACAGAGCAGCTACCCCATCCTACCAACAGGGCAGCTACCACATCCAACCAACTGAGTAGCTGCCCCATCCTACCGAGCGAGCAGCTACCCAATCCTACCAACAAAGCAGCTACCCCATCCTACCAACAGAGCAGCTACTCCATCCTACCAACAGAGCAGCTACTCCATCCTACCAACAGAGCAGCTACCCAACCTACCAACAAGGCAGCCAAACCATTCTACCAACAGCACAGCTACCCATCCTACAAACAGAGCAGCTACCCCATCCTACCAACAGAGCAGCTACTCCATCCTACCAACAGAGCAGCTACTCCATCCTACCAACAGAGCAGCTACCCAACCTACCAACAAGGCAGCCAAACCATTCTACCAACAGCACAGCTACCCATCCTACAAACAGAGCAGCTACCCCATCCTACCAACAGAGCAGCTACCCATCCTACCAACTGGCAGCTACCCCATCCTACCAACAGAGCAGCTGAGCAGCTACCCATCCTACCAACATAGGAGCTACTCCTTCCTACCAACAGAGTAGCTACCCATCCTACCAACAGGGCAGCTACCCCATCCTACCAACAGAGCAGCTACCCCATCCTACTAATTGAGCAGCTACCCCATCTTACCAACAGAGCAGCTACCCCATCCTACCAAGAGGGAAACTACCCCATCCTACCAACAGAGCAGCTACCCCATCCTACCAGCAGAGCAGCTACCCATCCTACCAACATGGCAGCCAACCCATCCTACAAACAGAGCAGCTACCCATCATATCAATAGGGCAGCTACCCCCATCCTACCAACAAAGCAGCTGCCATCCTACCAACAGAGCAGCTACCCCATCTTACCCACAGAGCAGCTATCCCATCCTACCAACAGGGCAGCTACCCCATCAAACCAGCTGAGTAGCTACCCCATCCTACCGACTGAGCAGCTACCCATCCTACCAACAGGGCAGTTACCCCATTTTACCAACCAGGCAGCTACCCCATCCTACCGACAGAACAGCTAAACCCATTCTACCAACAGAGCAGCTACCTATCCTACCAACAGGACAGCTACCCCATCCTACCAACAGGGCAGCTACCCCATCCTACCGACAGGGCAGCTACCCATCCTACCAACAGGGCAGCTACCCATCCTACCAACACAGAAGATACCACAGCCAACCAATTGAGCAGCTACCCCATTCTAGCGACAGAGCAGCTACCCCATCCTACCAACAGGGCAGCTACCCCACCAACCGACTCAGCAGCTACCCCATCCTACCAACTGAGCAGCTACCCCACCCAACCGACTGAGCAGCTACCCCATCCTACTGACTGATCGGCTAACCAATCCTACCCACTGAGCAGCTAACGAATCCTACCGACTGAGCAGCTACCCCATCCTACCAACAGAGCAGCTAACCAATCCTACCGATTGAGCAGCTACCCCATCCTACCGACTGAGCAGCTACCCCATCCTACCAACTGAGCAGCTACTCCATCCAACCAACAGAGCAGCTACCCCATCCTACCAACAGAGGAGCTACACATCCGACCAACAGGGCAGCTAACCATCCTACCAACAGGGCAGCTACCCCATCCTACCAACAGGGCAGCTCCCCCATCTGACCGACAGAACAGCTACACCATCCTACCGACTGAGCAGCTACCCATCCTGCCAACAGGGCAGCTACCCCATTCTACCAAGAAAGCAGCTATTTATCCTACCAACAGGACAGCTACCCCATCCTACCAACAGGGCAGCTACCCCATCCTACCAACAGGGCAGCTACCCATCCTATCAATAGGGCAGCTACTGATTCTACCAACAGGACAGCTACCCCATCCCACCAACAGGGCAGCTACCCCACACTACTGACAGGACAGCTACCCACCCTACCAACAGCGCAGCTACCCATCCTACCAACAGAGCAACTACCCATCCTACTTACTGGGCAGCTACCCCATCTTACCAACAGGGCATCTACCCCATCCTACCAACAGAGCAGCTACCCCATTCTACTGACTGAGCAGCTACCTATCCTACTAACAGGGCAGATACCCCATCCTACTGACTGTGCAGCTACCCCATCCTACTAACAGGGCAGCTACCCCATCCTACTGACTGCAGGCTCAACATGGTCACAATAAAGTAATCAAATGATTACAGTGCTGCGCTTTCTTTGTCATTTCGTTGCACCATGCAGTGGATCTGGGATGGGAAATGCAGGGTGGCTTCCGGGTGAGTGCAGGGTCAGGAGTGCTCAGCACTTTGTGCAGAGACAAGCATGGCCATAGGTGAAGGTGAGTATGGGGTGTTGCGGTGGGGATAGAGATGGCGGCGGGGTTTGTGGAGTAGGCAAATGGGAGCCTGGGGGGTGAATCATGGGGGCAAAATCCTGCATCCATAATGAAATGTGAAGGGAGCGACGGCCAAAGGTAGGGAGTAAGCGATATCCCATATTCCAGAGGGAACGGAAAGGTTCATCATGGAGCGGTGAGTCATGACACAATGTGCAGAATGGGGGAAATGGCTTCGGCCGGAGGGGATGAACGGTGAGCAGGGAACCAAGGCAAGCATCCAGACACCTGAGGATCAGCAACTGAGGATGCGGCTTAAGCATATGGAGCCCCCATTATATCTCTGTCCATTAAAAGTCATTATCTGTTGCCTTATCCACAGTATATGTTGGACCATCTAAGCTAGTCGATAATTGCTTCATCCACACTTTATCCCTGTCCTTCACAGTTCAGCAATGGTTGCTTCACCCACATTATATATCCTTGCGCATCCAGCAGGGTCAAGGATGACTTGGTACAAATATTATCCTGTCCATGAAAGGTTGCCATGGAATGCTCGGACCGCGCGGTTGCCATGTCTACCTAGAGCTGTGTGCAATCTCTTGATCCGCAAGATGTTCTCTGGGGTGTCAAGGATTGCCTTCACGAGCGACATTCCCGTAGGAAATCATGTCCCGACAGGAGAGGCCATGTAGGCCCGTTCATTGATCTATCCATGTCAGGGCGATCCGTAGTTCCGCTACCCACCTTGTCACCCATCTTTAAATCTATCCATCCAACCAATAATCCATTGCTTTCCGCTACAAGTAATCCTTTTTCCAAAAACTGTCCATCTGCCATCCTTTGGGCCATCGAGCTGCAGCTGAATCCCTCCATCCACCTGGCCACATTACTACTGAGCGCTCCATCCCTTTCTTTGTTCGGCTATCGCACAAGTTGCAGATGTTGATAGCTTTTATTGGACTAACTGAAAAATCTATGCAGAGAAGGAAGAAAAACATTAGCTTGCCAAGTCCCATCTCTGAAGATCCCATCTCGGAGTCCCATCTCCATCATAAATCCCATCCCAGTTCCATTTCTGCATAGATTTTTGAGTCCAACAAAAGTTATCAAAATCTGCAAGTTATCTGATTGAACACGGCGTCACACTTTTCTTTGTTTGGATGTGAGAATCTAGACTTTTCATGTGCTCCTTCATCTGATGACGTCAGAAAAAGTGGTGGTTAAGTGGCTCTACTCTACTGGCAAAAAAAGCCCTCATTACCGGCACCGTCATTGTACATCCCTGATCTGACATCCGGATGTGCTGGGCCATCGTCTTCCCAAGCTCTCTGGCGCTTACAGTGACCTGCAGTGATTTGGGGTTTCGGGGTGAACACTGTGCCACTCAGTGCTTGACTGTGTTTAACACACGCTACAAAATAAAACCTTTTAAGGCTTGTTCTACTTTCTAGGCACTAGGATGGGCCACTGTGACTTTTTAGAGGGGTGCAATTATTTCTGTGGGTTCACATGGCGATCAGTGCACTGTAAGTGGCATGAGAAATCGGGGTGGGGTTGCTTTAACAAAGGGGTGTTGCCTAAGTGCTGGGTGTGGCCTGAAGAGTGATGGGCGTGGCATACGGGGACAGGGAGGAGAGAATGTAGCTGATGGCGTAGGGACGGAGGTCCACCAGCTCCAAACAATACATCACGTGACTCTGCAAATATGTATTTTGGGCTACAAAGCATGTTCTCAGGTTTCTATTTACATCAACTCTGCACACTGTAAACCAATCTCTCTCTGAATGAGGTTGAAGAAAAAATCGCTATCTTACTCAGTATATTTACTTATTTTATTTATTTAACGTGCATGTGTAATACACTTCTACATAACCAATTCAAATCATTATGTTGATAAATCACCTGGAAGAAAGGGGAGGAGTCAACCAGCACCAATGGTGGCTGGACTGGGCCTTGGATTTGAAGGACTCTACAGCCTAATTTGCATAGGTAGGGACAACACGGAAAGTAACAGCACAGAATGAGTCTGATACCGCAGGCGGCCATGGCAGGGTTCATTAAAGGACTAAAGCAAGAGACAAAAACGTTGTGATTTCCAATATATGAGTGGTCGCATGTGTCAGGCGTTTTTGCAGTAGTGGGCATTGTGAGCTAAATCACTTCTAATTTTGGCAGCTAAGGAGCAGAGAGAGCAAACGATTCGCCCAGGAGCACACACCCTCGGTTATGTATGTGGCAAAGGCGGGACTGGGGACCAGTCTTCAACGTAGGCACGTGAAGACATATCTTGTAGAAATGTTGTTTCACAAAGGTATTTTTTTAAAGTTTTTATTGTTGGAAATACAGCCTTTAACAAACAGCAGTTAAAGTACAAACACAAGTGAAAACAAATGCTTGTCATAAAAACAACAATTTCATATGTTTACAAATTGGGTTTGAAAACACCACCCGATTTTGGAATGCGGCGCAAAAACATCCGATTGTTTGAGGGAACTATTCTGTTTGCAGCGGTTTCGGGATTGATGTTATTTGTATGGTGTCTCTATTTGGCTCGCTATGTGCTTTTAATTCCGAAGCTACAGAGGTGGATTCTTCTGACTGTCAAAGGAATCCCCAAGCAATACTTTTATTATTTTTAAAAGATAAGGAGCACCACACACCCAACGCATGTCTCTTGCTGCGTCCGCAGTTTCCAAGTGCATCAGGGCAGGGATCGGGCCTGGGGCAGACGCGGCTCAGTGCCCCTCCCGCGGGATCGCCTTATAAGCGGGCTCGAGGTAGAACCTATCTTCCAGGGAGGGCTTCAGGCAGGGAGACTAGGCACTTTCACGGGACTTCAGATGCCAACACAATCAGACGAGGGCTGGGAGCAGGGACACAACTCCCGAGGGCCCGCAACCTCTCTTGTGAATCATCGTGACTCATTCGCCCTCTCCTCACTTCACCCCCATCCCCTCTTACTGGCTTTCAACAATATTCCGATTTGTGGCGAGGTCTTGGAAGAGCAAAGATCACAATAAACGGCTCGAAAAAAAATGCGCATCTTTAGAAAAATATGTCAAGTAAAATTAGTACGAGTGCAGCATTATTTCCCACATCTTTTATTTATTTCTTTTTTTATGTTTGTATTTATATTTTGTTATTAGATGCACAAGGCATCCTTACACAGAATACACATGAATGAATACAATTGTTACGATTCTTACAAACACATCTATATTCATCAGCTGATTAAACAAAGTTTACATTTCAATATTGAACAATATAAAATAAATAATATTGAACATATAAACAAGCTAATATCTGAGTCTCACAATTCCTGCATGATTTAACAACTTGACAGTTACACTAGTCACGGAAGTATCTTCACCACAAGGAACACACCATTAAGGTCAGAATGCATAAGACCATGTGCATGTGCCCCAACACCACACTGTTCCCTCCTTCTGCAGGAACCCACAGGCCATTCTGATATGCTCCCTAGTCTGTAACAACCCCACCTCCCCAATCTTACCCTTGTCACAAAAACCATCTATTTCATTGGCACTGGCATGAGAAGATCTTACCGACTTATCCCCCTCATCTTGAATGGAAGACTTCAAATACCAGAAAGCAATTCTGCGCAAGGGCAACCCTACTTTCAAGACTTAAAGACTCACAAGAAAACATAATTTGTGAAAAGGTCATTGCATGACGAACATGCTTCGCATATGATGTGGGTAAAATGTGAAATTCTACAAAAAAGCAATTTTAAGGTGTGTCAAGTCCACATGAAAATAAGGGAGATTCAAACCTTGTTGTGTGACATATATTTTTTATTTGTATATGGTTTAAACAAACCTTTAGAAACATTTTTACTCAAATAAAATAAAAAAGATGACTATAAAATGTACAAAGAGAAGTGTATCCATCATATAACATACCATATATACAGTCATTAAAAGGAAAAAAGGAAAAATAAAATAAAAAATAAGAATAAGAATGAGAAATAAAATAGAAAAAAGGCTCAAGCCTTGTAAACATAAGCAACACATCCATAAAGGGCTCATGCACCCGAGTTGAGAGCATGTTAACGTCCAGTTTAAGGCCCTTTAGGAGCTCAGATATTTCTAGACCCTCTTGTGTGTTTTGAATATTTAAACATCGTTTCCAAACCCAATCAGTAGGGGAACATTGATAAGAGTCCCTCAAGGGACCCAGAAAATAATTTCTCATACGAACCCAATTGTACACAGCTTAAAAGTAGATGTTTTGCTGTTTCCTGCTCAGAATGACAACATTTACATAAGCAATCCACCATGGGTAATTGATTTCTTTTGAGTAGAGTGTCATTAGTCGGAAGTATATTCCATCGCAGCCGTAACAGTAGGCGGCAATGATATCCGTTTGCGAAGAGAGAGAGAATATCGGAGAGGGATCCTCTTTTCTTATGCTCATGCGACAGATCACACATAGATTTATATGAGTGGAAAGGTTCATGAGTAGAGATCCAATCCTTATCTAGAAGCCTCTTTTTAGTTAACATAGGGTTGCTGATTAAGGTTTCCAGATTAGAGTCTATGTTTTGAAGGATCTTCTCACAGTTAGAGGCAAATGTTAATAGGAAACCAGAGAAATGTATCTTCTTCCCTATCCACTCATATAGAGTATTTAGGATAGGGACCTTGATTTTAGCATATAGCAAAAGGATCTTCCATTGAACTCGGGCCCATATAGAGTTATATCCCAGTTGGTTCCTAGTGAGTATTTCGGATGACATTTCTTCGAATGCCATAATGTCGAAAACATGTCACGAAAAAAATAATTTCAAATGTCATTTTTTTGTGATTTTTTGTTTGCAATGGGGGGATCACCCCCCTTTTTTAACCCTTTTTTTAACTCGCATAACAAAAAAAAACATGTAAATTAAAAAATAATCCATTAGAATTTTTTTTTTTTGGGTAAAACGTTTTTGACATATTTGTCATTCGAAAAAAGGTTTTCGACATATTAACTGGATACCATCCCAGTTCATACCGAATTGCAGTTAGAGGTACCGCATTGGGGATACCAAGGATCCATCTCCAGATTCCGCCTTCTATCTGGTTCAATTTGTGCATTAGTGCTTCAGAGCACTGTTCCAAACCGTACCCCAATTTGAGGACCACTTTCCCTTCAAAAAACATGAGTGCAGGTTTTATCGAGAATTTCCCAAATTTGCGGTCAATTGTCAGCATTTGTGTTCGCAATAGTTTAGCTTTATCTGCTCAAATTTCCAACTGTGCTCCAACCCCCTTCTGAGCACCCACATGGTAGCCCAGATAGGTTACAATGGGGGAGGTGCCCATCCTGGAACCCTCTAGTGACCAGGTCGGAAGCAATTTCTTGCACACTCCCTTCATAACTGCAAGGATTTTTGTCCTTAGCGTACATTGCAAAGGTATCCAGCAGACGTTGAAGTCCCACCCTAGTAGAATCAAACAGCAGGAATCGTCTGCGTAGGCCAACCAGATGATTTTAGATAAGCCTACTCTAAGGACAAGAAGCCCCTCCTTAATCAAGCACTCACCCACAATGGACAGGTACTTATTAAAGATCCATGGCGCCAATACAAAGCCTTGTCTTACACCAGAGTGCATTTGAAGTCTAGATGACATATCACGATGTTGATTAAGCTGAACCTGGATACCAGCATTCTTATAGACGCCTTCTACTAGAGTTAGCAAACCCCTTGGGAGGCCGCATGATGCTAATTTGTGCCATAGTTTGTTACGGTCGACACAGTCAAAGGCTGCAGAGAGGTCGACCAATGCCATAAATGTGCAGCCCTTCTCCCTCTTCCATGCAGCCTCCTGAATGCATTTTACGGCTAGGCCATTGATATTTGTCGAATGGCCCTTACGGAAGCCAGTCTGGAAAATACTTAAAAGGTGGAAGCGTTTTTCCTAATCTTCAAGGTGTGACAGCAGAAAAGCTAAAAAGATTTTACAGTCAGCATCAAAGAAATTGGTTGATAGTTCTTGGGGTCCGACCTGCAGCCACACTTGAAGATTGGGATAACGTGGGCTGTATTCCAAGAAAGGGAACAAATCCCAGTGATCAATGTGTCTTTGAATTCATAATAAAGGAGATTGTTGTATAAATTAGGATCTGACTTGAAGGTATTTATAGTGAGGCTGTTAGGTCCTGGTGCACATGACCTTTTACACTTCAGAATCAGTTCCCTAATTGTACCAATTTCCAGAGTAGGCTCCCACAGGTCACTCGGGCCATCCGGAAGATAATCGTATAAGACACCCCAATGGAAGGTCATTCTTGGCCCAAACCTATCACCATAGAATGCTAACCACTCTTTTTCTGAAATCGGATTCAATTGTGAAATGACATGGTTGGCCATTCATAATTGTCCAAAAGGCCCCCAAATTAGCCCTGATTAATATTTGCAATATAAATTCTGCATCTTGCTGTAGAAGTCAATGTTTTATGGATTTGCATAGATTTCTATATTTTTGCTTAATCAGTCTACTCATATTAAACTGAAGGGCCTCATTGGTTTCTGAGTTTTTAATTCTTCTGATCTCCTTTCTCATAAGAGTTTTAGCAAGTGCCAATTCCCGATTGTAACAATGGGTATGCTGAGGTTTGGATGTGGTTCTTTTTGACCGTGAGTCAATGTCCCTAATCGCATGATCGATCAGGGGCATAATCCCAAAGGCATGAAAGTTGTTTAACTTCCATCCATAGTAGATTGATTCAATTGGTCCCTCAAATTTTGGTTTAAAACATGTATATTTTTAGGGGTCCATCTAACAGGATTACCCGACTTAGTAATTGAGACCTGTGTGTAATGGGTATGTTTCCTGATGATAAACACCACGTTAAAGTGGGCAGTTAATATGGCATGGTCACTCCATTCATTATAGGCAACCTCAAACGTGGTGCATCGTTTCCTTAGATAGTCGTCAAGGAAGATGCAGTCCAATAGAGAGGAACTCACGCCACGCCGCCAAGTATGCCAGGCCGTTTGCCCGGGTTGTTGTTTGTCAGAGCCCACCAGAGGTAATAGGCCCATGTTGCCAAGTCCCACACGCCAGATCCAATTCCATATTACAAATTTCCCATGAGGGGTATTCAAATTGACAATCCGCATTCAGGTCCCCTGCGACCAAAATTCGACCATTCTCATTTTCAAGGGCCCATGCAGTTATTACTTGGCAAACCATTTCCACAAACATGCCCACTGTGGACATTCCACTATGCCAATAGATGTTAATAATGAGTAGCCTCAGGGCGCCATCGTCAGTTTTAAGATCAACACCCAGCGCTCCAAAGGGCAGGCGCTACAGAACGGTTCCCCCGAAACCCAAGGCGTTTGCCACAGCCGTTAGGAGACCCCCAGAGGGCCTGCCCCCTCTCCCCAGGTGGCCAACTGGACATAGATCCGATAGCCGTCCAGGCAGGGGGTCAAGGTCATCCAAGTCTCCTGGAGACAGACAACATTAGCTTCTCTCACCTCTTGCAGACAGGCAGGATTACACAAAAGATGTTGATTTCCTCTAGTGTTCCATGATTTGTGTGACATATTGTAATCATCTGGAAATAAGACACATATGTTGGTAGGCCACTGGTGCACTGTGTGCTTTTAGCACAAAAAATCTCCTGAATGCACTTTTTGTCACCAAAACGTACAGTCTGGTAGAAAACAATGGTTACTCGATGGAGCCATCTCTCATCCAAACCAACCCATGTAAATGCTCTCCTCACCAAAGAAAGCATTAAGGGCAGGCTGATACTGCTATGACTGGGTTGCTGGAGAGGTGGGCATGCTGATACTGCGATGACTGGGCTGCTGGAGAGGGGGCATGCTGATACTGCGATGACTGGGCTGCTGGAGAGGTGGGCATGCTGATACTGCGATGACTGGGCTGCTGGAGAGGTGGGCATGCTGATACTGCGATGACTGGGCTGCTGGAGAGGTGGGCATGCTGATACTGCGATGACTGGGCTGCTGGAGAGGTGGGCATGCTGATACTGCGATGACTGGGCTGCTGGAGAGGTGGGCATGCTGATACTGCGATGACTGGGCTGCTGGAGAGGTGGGCATGCTGATACTGCGATGACTGGGCTGCTGGAGAGGTGGGCATGCTGATACTGCGATGACTGGGCTGCTGCAGAGGTGGGCATGCTGATACTGCGATGACTGGGCTGCTGGAGAGGTGGGCATGCTGATACTGCGATGACTGGGCTGCTGGAGAGGTGGGCATGCTGATACTGCGATGACTGGGCTGCTGGAGAGGTGGGCATGCTGATACTGCGATGACTGGGCTGCTGGAGAGGTGGGCATGCTGATACTGCGATGACTGGGCTGCTGGAGAGGTGGGCATGCTGATACTGCTATGACTGGGCTGCTGCAGAGGTGGGCATGCTGATACTGCTATGACTGGGCTGCTGGAGAGGTGGGCATGCTGATACTGCGATGACTGGGTTGCTGGAGAGGTGGGCATGCTGATACTGCTATGACTGGGCTGCTGGAGAGGTGGGCATGCTGATACTGCGATGACTGGGCTGCTGGAGAGGTGGGCATGCTGATACTGCTATGACTGGGCTGCTGGAGAGGTGGGCATGCTGATACTGCGATGACTGGGCTGCTGGAGAGGGGGGCAGGCTGATACTGCGATGACTGGGCTGCTGGAGAGGTGGGCATGCTGATACTGCGATGACTGGGCTGCTGGAGAGGGGGCATGCTGATACTGCGATGACTGGGCTGCTGGAGAGGTGGGCATGCTGATACTGCGATGACTGGGCTGCTGCAGAGGTGGGCATGCTGATACTGCGATGACTGGGTTGCTGGAGAGGTGGGCATGCTGATACTGCGATGACTGGGCTGCTGGAGAGGTGGGCATGCTGATACTGCGATGACTGGGTTGCTGCAGAGGTGGGCATGCTGATACTGCGATGACTGGGCTGCTGGAGAGGTGGGCATGCTGATACTGCGATGACTGGGCTGCTGCAGAGGTGGGCATGCTGATACTGCGATGACTGGGCTGCTGGAGAGGTGGGCATGCT